>NC_041384.1:376797076-376797585 GCF_002162155.2 Triticum dicoccoides
TGCATTTGGTTAGGAGTGGAGCAAAGCAAAACTGCAAGATTTTTTTCCTTTGGTGTCTCTTTCATAGAAAAATGGTAGGAATTTTAATATCCAGTTGGACATCCTTTTCTAATTAATATGCATGAAGAAAAGGACTAATTGCATTACTGTCATAATAAGATTCTTATTTTTTCATTTTCATGTGCTTTGACTTTAATTTGACCATGCTTATCCATTCCTGTGTTCTTCCAATTCATGTGAACCAAACATCGAGGTTCGCAGAAATCCGATGTTTCCAAATGCTCTGTTTTGCACATGCATTCCTATCCTATTCCTGTGTTTTTCCTGTCCCTGTGTTTATAGAATCCTCCAATTCTAAGGAGCCCTTACAAATTTACTTCATTTTCAGACAGGCGTCAAATAAAACTCTGTGTGTTATGTCCTGCTCCCGTCGTGCCGTCATCCACCCCACCTGAGGTGCACCATCGATAGAAGCATTCACTGCAGCAGAGATTCCCCCTGCAAACTTT
>NC_041384.1:376797595-376807364 GCF_002162155.2 Triticum dicoccoides
TTTCGCTGACTCAGATCATCTTCCCCGTTGCCGGCAGCCACGCCAACTGCATTACCATCATCGACTGAGCTGATGAACCTGAGGACTACACAGTTCCGGAAGAGAGGTCACAGTCTTTCATGTTTGCTTATGTTATACATCGGTTATTATTACCTGCTACTTTATCGTTCAAACTTGAGTTTAGAATGCCCGTGGGTCTCATATCAAGGCAGCAACGAATAGTATCTGTCTACTATCTGGTTCATCTGGGGTCTTCTATGTGGTTCATGTTGGGTGGGCAACAAACAGTAGATGATACATTGTCTATCTTTTTAAACTGAAGCTATAATCTACCTGCTATCATTAGTTTTGGATCTATCCACTCGTTTCCTACCATCAGTCTTGATTTCTGCATGCACCCCTTAGGCCTTAGAAAATCTAACTAATTTTTTAGTATGCATGTCAGTTATTGTACACAATCGTACTGAACATGTAGAGAAAAAGAGATGACCATTGCGAGGGAATACAATGTCATGCAGAGGCCGCTCCATGGTTGCCGAAGTGGCCCCCCTCCCACCATTCTAGATTGTATTCCAGAGGAAGATAACTATTCAGATGGGGATTCAGAGGGAGCCGACCACTCCTATTTACCACCTAAGGTGTTTGCTCTAACTGGCATGCTGATGTTTGTCAAATCATGCATATGGCGCCTCGCATTGCTTACATTATTCATCTTATATGTCATCAGCTTAGTTTAGATTTGCTTTGTGTGAATGCCACCTATTTGGTTTCTATATCATACTCCCACCATTCCTAAATATTTGTCTTTTTAGAGATTTCAACAAGTGACTACATACGTATGGGAATTATGTCTATATGCATCCGTATGTAGTAGTCCATCTGAAATCTCTAAAAAGACAAATATTTAGGAACGAAGGGAGTATATGGGAATTATGCAATGCCATCTTCTTTAGCCAGGCATCATATACGTGAATGATGCAATGCCATCCTGTTTAGCTAGTCATCGTATATGTGAATTGTATTGTGCCATATTTTTTTCATAATGTATTCCATTTGTCTGTTTATACATTCATCTACTCTTCCTGTGCATCAGCCATTTGAGTCGGTCATGGGAAAAATCTGGAGTGAAAACAACATCTTCTGAGCAGTCAGTGCTACCTGTCTGTCGGATTTCGGGTTCCGGCAAACCCTTGAGGTTCGAACACTGGGGTGCGCGTGGAGATTTCGCCCCCTACCTTCTTGCACCCCTCTGCCTCACTAAGATCTAAGCTATGGTAAGAATAACACAAGAGACACATGGTTTATACTGGTTTGGGCCACAGTTGTGGTGTAATACCCTACTCCAGTATGTGGTGTGGTGGATTGCCTCTTGGGCTGATGATGATGAACAATACAAGGAAGAACAGCCTCGTGAGGGTCTGTCCTTGGCTGGGGGGATGAACTGCTGGGAGGAGTTCAGTCACCCTTCTCTCTCTCTCTCTCTCTCTCTCTCTCTCTCTCTCTCTCTCTCAGAACCTCTAAACCTCACCTCTCGTGGGTGGCTGGTCCTATTTATAGAGGCCCTAGTCCTCTTCCCAAATATCGAGTGGGAAGGGAGCCAACAATGGCGAGCTCATTTGAAAGGGGACAGCTAGTACCGCCTATCCTGACAAAAGTAGTCTTTACCTGCACAAAGCTCTGGTGGTGACGCCGTCTTGGGCTCCACGATGACCTCCGTCTTGCAGTCCTCCTGGTCTTGGTCTTGTTGCACCGAAATGGCAACCTTTCCCTGATGCCTCGGTACTCCGCGGTTGTGCTTGCCCCCTTTGCACCAAAGAGGAAAGAAGGACACTGTGCGGGCTGGCACCCGCCTGGCACCCTTGGTCGTCATGGCTTGCGTCATGGGCACCTCGTGAGGTACCCCTCCTTGATCTCTCCGCCTCCTCGCGAGCCAGCCTGATGAGGCTGTGCCTGAGGAAGCTCCGCGTCATCCACCCCGCGAGGCTTGGCCCCTCGCGAGGGTCTTGGGTTTGTGTTGGTGAAGATGGGCCGTGCTGGGCCCCCCTTTGAGCCACGCCGCAGGCCGCAGGCAGGCAAGTCTGGGGACCCCCGTTCCCAGAAAGCCGACAGTAGCCCCCGGGCCCAAGGCGCACCCGGACTTGGCCGTGCAGGGAAGCGGAAGGGCAAGAGCGAAGCGCCGCGGGCCCTAACAGCCTGCGGCCTTGGGCGCCGCATGGCGGTTGATTGGATGTGGGCGCCTTAGCAACCGCGCGAGTTGGTAAAGGAGCGGCATCCCCCTAGGCTTTGCTTCTTGCTTTCCCCGGTTGCTGCTCAGATCCCCTTTCTTGCGCCTCTCCTTCCTTCCCCCAAAATTTGCAGATCTACTCCGACCGCGTGACCTAGGAAGCCATGGCGCCTCGTTAGCCCCCGGTCGTAGCTTGGTACTTGTCTGCCCTGGACCCGCCGAACGTGTCGGAGGCGAGCCTCGCTCGGTTGCGCCGGATGGCGACGGCGCGGGGCGTCAACGGGGCGAAGGTGTTCAAGGCCGGCTCCGCCACCCCTGAGGGTCAAGGGAGCACCTTCTATCCGTTCTTCGTAAGCGCCATTGCTGCTAGCCTGGTGCCTCCCTTCTCCGAGTTCTTCTTCTGTGTCCTCCGCCATTATAAGCTACAGGCTCTGCATCTCCACCCCAACTCCGTCCTTCTCCTGGCAATCTTCGCCTATTACTGCGAGGCTCACGTAGGGGTGCAACCCTCAGTGGCCTTGTTGCGCCATTACTTCTACCTTCGGACCTCTCGCGGTCCTGCTTCAGCATGTGTGAGCTTCGTCGCGTACGGTGGCGCCATTGCCATTTCGAACCCCGGGAAAAGGATTGAGGGCTTCAGGAACAAGTGGGTCTTGGTGGATGCTGCGCGCATCCATCCTTGGCTGATCTTGCCCACGGAGCAGCCCACGAGCTCCAGCGATTGGGGTCGAGCGGAGCTCGCGGACCCCCGCGCGAAGCTGGTGTTGGAGAAAATGGACGTGGATCTGAGGCCGGCCAACATGGCGGCGGCGAAGCTGACCGGCGCGTCGCTGCTGAGGGAATTCCTGGAGCACCAGCTGGCTCCGCTTCGGCAGTACTCACTTCCGATGTGGAGGCCCCGTCCGAGCCCCGCGGCCTTGGCTGACGGAGATCTGGCCGCGGTTGGGGGCGATGTGGCGAGGTTGGTGGGTGCTCCTACGCCCTTGTTCCTCCGCGACGACTGGGAGCAGGTAGTGGAGTCCATGCCCGTCTTCAACGGGGATGGGCCCGTGCCCATGGAAACTCCCGAGGAACCGGTGGACGTACCCTCCGACGACTCTAGCGAAGAGAAGGAGGGAGGGGAGCGGGGAAAAGGGCCTAACTCTGAAGCGACTGACGGAGAGTCGGGGGCTCCCCTCCCCCGGCGCAGGTCCTGCATTCTCCGCCTCTCTCCGAGCGATGACGACGAGGATGACGATGAGGATGACGATGAGGATAACGACGAGCAGGACGGTGGGAGCTTGCCCCCGATCCCGAAGAAGGACAGGACCGGGCTGATCTCCCGCAGGTCTGCCCTGGCACCGAGGCGGACCATAGACGCACCTTCCGCTTCCAAGCTTCCCGAGGTTGACCCTTCCAGCCGGCTTTCAGGCTTCAAATTTGGCCGGAGGCCGCTTGAGCTCACTGGCGACGACCCGTAAGCATTTGATTCTTGCCTTTATTTCTTGTTCTGCTTCTGAGGCTTGACGTCCACATCTCTTGGATAGGCTGGCGCCCGCAGCAAAGAAGTCGAAGGGAGCTCCTGAGATTCCATCCGTGGCAGCGCCTCTGCCCGCGAAGGAGGGTGACCGCGACGCACAGGCTTCTCCTGCCCGGTCGTCCTCGTGAGGCCTGGCTGAGCCGGCTGGGGCGAGCTCAGCCCCCCCAGCCCAAGTAACTCCCGAGGTGTCCTTGCCTGCCGCCGCTACTACAGCCATTGGGGCGCGGCAGACCCCGCCTCAGGATGTTGTGGCCGCGCTGCCGCCTTCTCCTCCTACTCCACCGGCTGCTGTCTTTCCGACTCCTTCTGCCGTTCTGGATCGTGCTGTTGCCGAGCTGGACCGACCGCGGCAGGATCTTCTTGGCGCCGACCCCCGCTTGGTGGCCGGGCGCTTGGAGCTGGCTTCAGGATGGGTTTGCTCCGACGCTTCGATTCGGGCGGCGCTGGTCCAGGCCTCGACGGCTTGCGACGAGGAGAAGCAGGCCGTCCTTGAGGCGAAGGCTGCTCGTGACACAGCCCTGGGGGAGGTGGTCGACATCCGCGGTCATTGCAGGGCGCTGGAGGACGAGCTGCAAGGGTTGCAGGACCAACTCGCGAAAGAGGTCCGCCTTCGCCAAGAGCAGGAAGAAGGCGTGAAGGCTCGCGAGGCGGCCGTCAATTAGAGGGAGGTCAAGCTCAGGAAACGCCGCGACCGCCTAGGCACGCTGGAGCAGGAGTTGGGGGCGAGGAAGGCCAAGCTGGACGACAAGGCCCTGGTTCTTGCCGAGGACCGCGTGGCCTTCACGGAGATGGAGGCGAAGGCTCGCTCCTTGCTAAGGACGCTTTACGACAGCGGCCTGGAGAGCCCGCTGGCTGGCGCCGAGGATGGCCTCACCAAGCTGCTTCCCTTCCTGGTTCGCGCTCTTGAAGATGTCGCCCTTGGCCTTGGCCCCACGGCTGAGGCCGAGGCGCGTGTCCTATCTTCTGCAGCGCTGACGCGGGTCCTCACCCACATCTACCTTTGCGATCCCGGCGTCGACCTCGATAGCCTGTTGGAGCGAGTAAGCGGCGAGCGTGCCGCTGCTGCTGCCGAGGCCGTGAAGGGTCGTGCGGAGGCTCTGCTGGGGAAGTTCCGGGCCTTCCGCACCAAGCCGAAGCAAGGCGCTGCCGACCCCACTGCTTCATGAGGCGAACCCACTCCGCGCTGCTCCACCGCCGACAAGTGACTCCGTTGTGGCCCCTGTCCTGCCTTTAATTCCTGCACATGTATCATGCCTCGGCGAGGCGTTTAAACTTGCGTTTGGCATTGAGATAATAGTGTGGATTGTAATATTTGCTTTTGAATTCCTTGAAATTTGTGCTTTTCCTTCCTACTTGCTTATGTTCTACGTCTGCAGAGCCTGGCCGCATGCATGCCTCACCCAGCGTTGGTCCCGACAAGAAACCAGGACGGGGCCACGGAGTGAGGGGCTACGTGACCAGTTAGGCTCCTGAGTCGCGATGCTCAGGAGTCCCCCTTGACGCTCAAATGGCCTTCGTACCTTGGCTCCGCTCGGGGAGAGACGCGCGACGAACCAGGCCCGGGGGGACCTGGCTGGGCGGCGGGGGTCTGGGTGTGACCCAGGCGCAGCCCCCGTGCCCAGCCCCCTCGCGCGGCACTCCCGAGGGGAGGCGTTACCATGAGGTTAGACACTGAGCTCTGGGCTCCCTGAGGTTGATGCGGCCCGGGGGCCACCCTCAGTTGTTTATCACCAGCGCGGAGCATAGCGCTTCCGTATGTGTACGGGCATAGCCGCTCCTCGACAGTGTCGTCAGCCAGCACGGAGCATGGTGCTTCCACTGGTACGTGGGAGGGGGCCCCCCTCCGGGAGGAGCCCCCGGGGCGTGTACAACCCCGCCCTGACACGTGGCTGGCACGGTAGGGCCTGGGGAGGTGTATCTGGGCACCCGTGAGCCAGCGCGGGACTCACGGGGCCCTACCTCTAGGCGGGTTGCGCCTGGCACTGGGCCTTATCTTGTGATGTGTCCCTACAAATTTGGTTAGATGTCAGCACTCTACGTCCTCGGGTCCCGGCCCTCGAGCTGGTCTCAGCCGTCGCTGGTATGCCAGGTCGCGATGCCGTGGACAAGGCCAGAGGGTGAGGGCTGGAGAGCCAGTAAGAGCCCTGAGTCGCGATGCTCAGGTACCCCCCCCCCCTTTAACGTGCAAGTGGTCGGCATGGAGAAGAAGAGGTGCCGTGGACCGGCATCAAATAATCAAGCATGGTGGGTCTAACGCATAACCGGAAATAAACGCAAATGGGATACATGCCGCTGGGCCTGGCCCGAGCGACTTGGGGATCATGCAGCCCGAGGAGCGCCACCAACAAGGTAAGCTAACAACATGAAATAAAAGGGATACACGCCGCAGGGACGGACCCACGCGGCCTGGGAATAATGCAGCCCTGGGGGGCGCTCCCAGCTGGAAATGAAACTTGAAGGATGTCACCTGATGACGTTGAGGACGAAGGAGCGTTGGTGTAGCAGACTCGGTGGGCTGCGGAAGCCGATCCTCACGAGCCCCCAGGCCCAGGGGCCTCAGGAAGCTCCGGAGGCCCTGGCGGCTCCTCATGGACCATCTCCATCCCCGCAAGGGCTGCGGAACGTCTGGCCTCTCGTGCCTCCGTGATGCCCCTCATGAGGCGCTGGTACGTGGCAGCCGCGTTCGGCAAGCCGTAAGGCATGCAAACGTAGCTGTGGGGTGGACCTCCGCCGCGCCCCACTCGCGAGGGCCAGAGGCGCTCCAGAGAGGCGACTCGGTTGAGCCCTGGTATGTCGATGCAGACACGCAACCCACCATCCTCGCCTGGATGGGGAGCCACTGCTGGTAGGCGGCGACCGCCTTTCATGACTCTTGACTCCTGTAGCTCCTGAATGGCCTTGCTGACGAACTCCTGAGGGTCTGGCTCTCCTTGCCTAGCTCCTTCTTGAGGGAAACGTTCTTCGAAGCATGCCTCCATGTGGTGCCCAAGCGCCTCCCTCGTGACCCTAGCTAGGTCGGTGGCCCTCCAGGGGAGAGCCCCCGAGCCCTGCCTGAGGAGGGCGCCGGGCGCGCTTTCCTATGCGATGGAAGGAGGTTCCCCGTGGGCAGGCACGGGCCCAGAGGGGCCTACCTCCTGAGGGGCCGGGCCGAATGATGTCTTCTTCTTCTTGGGGGCGGTCTCGGGAAGCCTCCTGCTTCCGCGATCCGGGTCTTCCAGTGACGCGGCCTGAAAGGCTCGTTCCAGGGAACACACCGTGTCCTTCTCTTCACAGGGCACCGTGATGACTCCGCAACTTCCTGGCATCATGAGGACGTTGTAGCCGTGGTGAGTTACGGCCATGAACTTGGCCAGCGCTGGGTACCCAAGGATGGCGTTGTACGGCAGGCAAATGTGAGCGACGTCGAAGTCGATGAGCTCGGTGCGGTAGTTGTCGCGTGCCCCGAAGGTGACAGGGAGGCGGACCTGCCCAATCGGGACCGTGGAGCCGTTGGTGATTCCGGAGAAAGGCTTGGTTGGCTGAAGCTGGCTGTAGGGCACTTGGAGATTGTTGAATGTTTCCACGGACAGGACGTTGAGCCCTGCCCCGCCATCAATGAGGGTCCTGGTGACCACCACGTTGCTAACGATTGGGGAACAGAGCATCGGGAGGACTCCGGCTGTAGCCGCACACTTGAGCTGATCTGCTGAGTTGAACGTGATGGCGCACGCCGACCACCTGAGAGGGCACGTGGCTTCGAGCCTGGGGAGGACTGCGTTCACTTTGCGGGCGAACTGCTTGAAGATGCGTTGAGAGGCTGGGGCTTGAGCCCCCCCCAGGATGCAGGTCGCGCGCGGCTCCTGGAAGCCCCCAGCCCCCTCGTCCTGGTGGCGGTCCTCGTTTCTCCTTGGCTGCAGCGGCAGCGGAGGGAGGCCTGCGTTGCCTTGCGGGCGATCCTCGCGAGGCTGATCCCTCCAGTCTCCCTCGCGAGGCGGGTCTTGCCAGCGATCCTCGCGAGGTTGATCGCGCCACCCTTGGCGCGGGCCAGGGTCTTCCCAGTGTCCTGCGTTCCTTCCTCCTCCTCGACCGTAGCCCCGGTCACCGCAGCCAGGGCGACGGCCGATCCTTCCTTCTCGCACGGCTCGGAGCTCTTGACATTCGTTGGTGTTGTGGGTGTGGAGGTCGTGGTACACACAGTACCGGCTGCCCTTGGAAGGTTCGGGCTGATCTCTGCCCCGCTTGGTGTCTGGTTCTGCCGCGAGCACGGCAGCCCCCTTGCGCTTCACATCCTTGGCCTTGGGCTTCTTCTCTTCTGGGTCTGCGGTAGGCAGCTCGAGGAGGGAGAGACGCCCTTCCTCAGCCCTGGCACACTTGGTTGCCAAGTTGAACAGCTCCAAGGAAGTGCACAGGTCTTCATGCATCGCTAGCTCCTAGTTCATCTTGACGTCCAGCTCCAAGGAAGTGCACAGGTCTTCATGCATCGCCAGCTCCTAGTTCATCTTGACGTCGCGCACACCGTCGGAGAAGGCTGAGATGATGGCCTCCTCAGTCACCTTGGGAATCTTGAGGCGTGCGTTGTTGAAGCGCTGGATGTACTTCTACAGGGTCTCCTCGGGCTGTTGCTTGATGCGGCGCATGTCGCTCACGGCGGGTGGCCGGTCGCGAGTACCTTGGAAGTTGGTGATGAAGCGGGTGCGCATCTCGTCCCAGGAGGAGATCGTGCTTGGAGCCAGGTTCAGGAGCCAGGTGCGGGACCCGTCCTTGAGCGCCATGTGGAACCAGTTCGTCATGACCTTCTCGTCTCCGTTGGCAGCTTCAATGCCCAGCTCGTAGAGCTGGAGGAACTCCGCAGGGTCAGCCGTGCCGTCGTAACGAGGAGGCAGGTCCGGCTTGAACTTGCCCGGCCACGCGACACTGCGTAGCTCGGTGGTGAAGGCGCGGCAGCCTGCGGTGGCCACGGGAGGCCTTGGGTGACGGAGAGCTTGGTCTTGCATGTCCCCATGCGCTGCAGCTAGGAGCAGTGCGGGGTCTTGACGCGTGGGAGCAGGAGCATGGTCGCGACATGCTGGAGCAGGGAGCGCCCGGGCAGCTTCTTGTGGGCGAGGGACTTCTTGGCAGCTCTGCTCTTGCCGCGCTGGCACCTGGCGGAGCTGGTTCCGCCCAGGGGTCACACGCCTTGGAGCCATGGCGCCTTCCTGAGGAGGAGGCGGACGGGGCGCCGCCGGAGCTTCATCGCCCGCGCGGGGCGGGGCGTGGTGCAGCGGAACAGACGGCGCAGGAGAGCCCCCTGCGGCGCAGACGAGCTCGGCGACGCGGTCGGGCCATTCTTTGTAGACGTCGTCGACGGGACGGTAGCGCAGGAGCTCGTTTGCCGCGATGAGCGTAGCTCGAGCCTCCATGGGCGCGCGGAGCGCGCGGGACAAAGAACCAGCTGGGGTGAGCGAGGGAGTTGCGGTGCGGCCGTCTTGCCGCATGGACGGATGCTGAGACGATGTTTGCTGCTCGTCCCCCGCCGGGCCGGTGGCGACATTGACGGCAGGTGACAGGGAACGGCATGGACGCCCCCAACAGGGGCCGTCTGAGCGACGCGAGAAGCGAGAGCGGCCCGGCGCTCGGCACGGGCCCGATGAGCGTCAGACATGGGCGTGATGGTCGGAGGAGAACGGGGTGGTGGAAGACGAATTCCGGCGCACCCCTACCTGGCGTGCCAAATGTCGGATTTCAGGTTCCGGCAGACCCTTGAGGTTTGAACACTGGGGTGCGCGCGGAGATTTCGCCCCCTGCCTTCTTGCACCCCTCCGCCTCACTAAGATCTGAGCTATGGAAAGAATAACACGAGAGACACAGGGTTTATACTGGTTCGGGCCACCGTTGTGGTGTAATACCCTACTCTAGTGTGTGGTGTGGTGGATTGCCTCTTGGGCTGATGATGATGAACAATACAAGGAAGAACAGCCTCGCGAGGGTCTGTTCTTGGCTGGGGGGATGAACTACTGGGAGGAGTTCAGTCACCCTTCTCTTTCTCTCTCTCTATCTCTCTCTCTCTC
>NC_041384.1:376807701-376808041 GCF_002162155.2 Triticum dicoccoides
AACTTCTGAACCTCACCTCTCATGGGTGGCTGGTCCTATTTATAGAGGCCCTGGTCCTCTTCCCAAATATCGAGCGGCAAGGGAGCCAACAATGGCGGGCTCATTTCAAAGGGGACAACTAGTACCGGCTATCCTGACAAAAGTAGTCTTTGCCTACACAAAGCTCTAGTGGTGACACCGTCTTGGGCTCCACGATGACCTCCATCTTGCAGTCCTCCTGGTCTTGGTCTTCTTGCACCGAAATGGCTACCTTTGCCTGATGCCTCGGTACTCCGCGGTTGCGCTTGCCCCCTTTGCACCAAAGAGGAAAGGAGGACACTACGCGGGCTGGCACCCGCCT
>NC_041384.1:376808698-376838265 GCF_002162155.2 Triticum dicoccoides
GGTGCATGCTCTAACTTGGCAAGGTTATATTGCTCATACCATGCATATGGTGTCTTGCATTGCCATGCCATCCGCTTAGATTAGACATGCTATGTGTGAATGCCTCTTGTTTGCTTTCTATATCAGATATGTGAATTATGCAATGCTGTGTTTTCCAGGCAGTTATCATATATGTGAATTATGCACCGCCATGTAGCTAGGCATCATATATGTGAATTATCTCAAGCCATCTTTTTTTCATTACGTATTCCATTTGTCGACAATCTGTGTATATTGAACTACTCTTTATGTGTATCAGCCATTTGAGATGGTTATGGAAAAATCAGGAGTGAAAACAATGTCTTCAGAGCAGGCAATGGTACCTGTTGAAGCATATATCTCGATGGTCACAGGGAGCTCCTCAAAGGAGGATTTAGAGACAGATGACCAGTCCTATATCCCACCTGAGGTGTATGCTCTAAGTTGCAATGTTTATATTTCTCATGTCATGCATATGGTGTCTTGCATTGCTTAGTTTAGACATCATATGCACAATATTGAATTCCATCTGCTTAGTTTAGAGATCATAGATGCGAGTGCCAGCTGCTTAGTATATGAATCAATTATGTCAATTATATCATGCCATCATGTATACTTAGACAACATTTATGTGAATTATGTCATCCCAACCTATTTTAGAAAGACATCATATAGTTTTGTCATGTCATCCTGATTAGATACTCATCATATGTTAAACTATGACATTATATCATGTTAAGTTATCCATCATATATCTAAAATTGTGTCATGCTATCCTGTTTAGTTAGGCATCATATATGTGAAATTGTGTCATGCTATCCTGTTTGGCTAGAGAACATATATGTGAATTACCACATCTATCTATCATACAATGTCTGTACGTTCAATTTATTTTCTTGCTTATCAGCCATTTGAATTGGAGGGGGTGATGGTAGTATCTAAGGGAAAAACACGTTCTTCACAAAAGACAGTGCTACCCATCGATGCAGATAGAACCATGGTTGTACTGGCCCACAAACATGCCCACCACACATAATCGACACTCTTCTAGATTGCACACTTACACCGTTGGGTAGAGAACCAGCTACAACCCATCTAACCCCAACCCCAGTGGATAGTAACCCACTTTTAGTTGACAAAGCACCATGTCCACCACAGAGTACCCCCACACGAGCAGTTTGTAAAGTAACTGCAGTGCCCAAAGCACGAAGACCACCACAGAATACCCAAAATCCACATTTAAAGCAGAGGAGCAACTGTTCTCAGGTCAGATTCCATAGCTATGGTCCATACTCCTTTGTTGTTGCATCAATGTATTTTCTCATACCAACTACTTTCGAATTTGAAGGATCCAACTGAAACTCCAATGGCGTAACAAGTATTTTTTAAACCTATTTCTTTAACTGGATTGCTATTCTGACTTCTTGCTCTATGTTGATTTCAGTTTCAGTTGTATAAACAATTATGTTCTCATGTGATGTACATTAGAAGTGTTGCCAATGCTGTGTAGTTTCTCACACTTATATTCTTTCTATGCTGTTGTGTCTTAAAAATATATGAGTTGAACTGTGTCTCTATCTTGATTTGGCAACATAAACTAGAATGATATGGGTAATACAGTGACCATAGTACATAGATATATGTTTGTTTCATGATGTTATCCTGTCCACCTTACTACTGAACCGGTTTACCAAAATGAGTTTGGTATACTACATGCTAAACCTGTGATGTGTCTGCTTGTTTCTCTTGTAGTATGCAAACAAAATATTGGAGAAGAGCACCCCACTATGCAATGGTAGAGAAAGTAATGCTGATAAGGTTCAAGATAGTGAGACAACGTTGTTGGTGTCCAAGAAAGGTGATAAAAACGGTCTTGTAGACAGTGAGAAAACCCCACAGTCCTGCGTTGATGTAGTGTTCAAGTTAGTGGCCAGTACCGCTGCCTGAATCACTTCAACTGCTTCAGTCTCAGCTACAAGCTGAAAGGCATCAGTCAGTTGTGCTGCGGCAAGAAGCCAAAGGACTGAGGAAGTCCCTGCAGAATTCAGATGCATACTTTCTGGTGCAACAGCAAGTGCTGGAGGATTTAAGTGCCAAACAAGAGAAAGTTATTAAGCTTGCTAAGCATCTTGCTGGCATTATGGGTACAGGATATTGTTTCTTGAGCTCTTCTGAAGTGGTTTCAGTTCTGGACTTGTTTTGTTGCGATGTTTATTTGCACTGGTCGCCAAGTTTGACAACCAGTGTATATGATATGCTGGTTTGTTCCCTATATTTGCACTGGTGGCGAACTTTGATGCCCAGTGGATGTAATATGTGTAATAACCATGATAGCCTAGCGTAAGTTGCTTGCTTATTTATTTCCTTGTTGTCTTTTTTATTTGTTTGCTTGTAGTCAGTCCAGTTCTTTTCCACGGTTTGCTAGTGGCCGCAATAACCTATTTTTTAAAACTAGGCCAGAATAACCATGGGCTGCATATTTACTATAGTTACCATGGGCCTCCTATGGGCCGTAGAAACAATGGGCCTTCTACGGGCCGTAGCATCAATGGGCCTTCTACAGGTCGTAGCATCAATGGGCCTTCTACGTGCCGTGTGATGGATAGGCCAAACATGGGCCAATAACACACCGCATTATGGGCCGTAAATGGGCTAGATTTGGAATCGTCCGTTCATGGGCCAACAATAACAGGCCGTCGTTAATCGGTCGTATTTGATGACATTATGAAAACGGCCCAACGAATTAACTGGCCGCAAACTGGCCGATTGTAACTGCGGGCTGAATTTGGCCCACAAGCAGAAAAGGCCAATGATGGGCCGTAAGTAACCAAATGCTAGAAATGAGCCAAAGAATAAATGGGCCCTGAGAAGGCCGAAAGATAACACATGCTATAAACAGCCCAATGGAATAATGGGCCGTTAATGGGTATAAAGGGGTACATTGTTCATCACGGGCCAGATTCACCACGGGCCGTTAATGGGCCAAGAGTTACAAATGGCCTCGTATGGGCCGAAAGACACCATGGGCCATACATGGACCGGAAGTTACAACGGGCTGGAATCATATTGGACGGCCCAGATGAAGCTACTGGGCTTAATTCTGATAGGCCGTAACGGGCCATAAGTTAGCGGGCCGTAAATGGGCTATATACGAACAGGCTGTTAACAGGCTTTTTGTGGGCTGGCCTGTTACCTTTTGACCAAGTCAAACGGGCCGGCCTTTTCACTGGAATGGGCCTCTGTTGGGCCGTGCCACATGTCGACGTATCATAGGCGCCTCCTGTCCAGGGCACTGTTCGGTGGCAGAGCTAGATCATGCTCGTCGTGACAGTGCGGCGCGCTCGGCAGTGGCTCGAATCCGTCGAAGATTAAGTCCCCGCTGATGTCAACCGTGTAGTTTAAACTTCCAAATCTGACCTGACAGCCAGGGGCGTAGCTTTCGATCTGCTCTAGATGGCCAAGCAAATTAGCCCGCAGTGCAAAGCCGCCGAAGACAGAGATGTGTCCGGGGAGACAAGTTTCACCCTGGACCGCATCACTATCGATGATAGTAGGAGCCATCAAGCCTGACAGCGACGACACAGAGGAACTCTCAATGAAAGCACCAATGTCAGTGTCAAAACCGGTGGATCTCGGGTAGGCGGTCCCGAACTGTGCGTCTAGGCCGGATGGTAACATGAGGCAAGGGACACAAAGTTTTACCCAGGTTCGGGCCCTCTTGATGGAGGTAAAACCCTATGTCCTGCTTGATTAATATTGATGATATGGGTAGTACAAGAGTAGATCTACCACGAGATCGGAGAGGCTAAACCCTAGAAGCTAGCCTATGGTATGATTGTTGTCCTACGGACTAAAACCCTCCGGTTTATATAGACATCGGAGAGGGTTAGGGTTACACAAAGTCGGTTACAATGGTAGGAGATCCACATATCCGTATCGCCAAGCTTGCCTTGCACGCCAAGGAAAGTCCCTCCCGGACACGGGACGAAGTCTTCAATCTTGTATCTTCATAGTCCAGGAGTCCGGCTGAAGGTATAGTCTGGCCATCCAGACACCCCCTAATCTAGGACTCCCTCACTCATCATCTGTCTCTAGCTCGAACTGGACATAGTTCTACTGTGAGTCCTTCTCAAAGGACAACTTTCTTAAATATTTTAGCACATCACCCAAAGGCGAGTGCTAGAAAACATCAGCGGCACTGAACTCGAAGATCGATAACCGATCTAGCTCGGTGTCCGCGATCGTACACAATCCAGAACTTAAAACCGGAGACGAGTCCGAAGTTCTGTTAAAGCGAATATTGCAGGGCGTCAAGTCCATGTGTGGCTCCAACGCCGCAGACTCTAAGGCCTCAGATGGCTCAATCTGCTTCGGCTCTAAGGTCGTTGCAGCCGCAGGAACCATCTCCTGGGTGTGATCCGATGAAAGATTTTAAGTCACGTTCATCGGGATGAGGGGGAGCGATCGCCGGGGGCTCAAATCCCTTGAAGATCAAGTCTCCACGGATATCCGTGACGTAGTTCAAGCTTCTGAATCCGACCTGATGGCCAGGGGCGTAGCTGTCGATCTGCTCCAGATGGCCAAGCGAGTTGGCCCACAGTATGAAGCCGCCGAATACGAAGATCTATCTGGGGGGAGAGTTCCTCCTTGGACAACGTCATTATTGACGATTGAAGGGGCCATCGAACCTTTTGTCGACAACATAGTGGAACTCTCAATGAAAGAACCAATGTTGGTTTCAAACCGGCGGATCTCGGGTAGGGGGTCCCGAACTGTGCGTCTAGGATCGATGGTAACAGGAGACGGGGGACGCGATGTTTACCCAGGTTCGGGCCCTCTCTATGGAGGTAATACCCTACTTCCTGCTTGATTGATCATGATGAATATGAGTATTACAAGAGTTGATCTACCACGAGATCGTAATGGCTAAACCCTAGAAGTCTAGCCTATATGGGTATGGTAATGAGTATATGCGGTGTCCTTTCCAGACTATCCCCTTCGGTTTATATAGACACTGAGGGAATCTAGGGTTTACATGGAGTCGGTTACATCAGAAGGAATCTTCGGTTGCCAAGCTTGCCTTCCACGCCAACTAGAGTCCAATCCGGACACGATGCAGTCTTCGGCCTTCATGTCTTCACAGCCCATCAGTCCGGCCCAAAGGATAACAGGCCAGACGCCCGAGGACCCCTTAGTCCAGGACTCCCTCACGCGTCCCTAAGCCATGGCTCTCCTACCTTCCCCTTCGCCCCCATTCATACACGGAGGCTGCCAAAACCCATGAAACCCCATGCTCCTCGGTCGGCCTCCCGACCGCCGCCCAGCTGGAGACTCTTCCCCAACGATGTCGTCCACCGCAACAGCTCGTCGTGCCTCATCCACCACACCGGATGAGGATCCGTCGTCGATCTCGTCGTCCCGCCAGATCAGCCGCCCCGTCCTCCACCTCCAAGGAGCTGCCCCGACATTTGCCTCGTCTATCACGCCACCTCCATCCCCACAGCGCCGTCTTGACCTGCCCCACCGGAACCACAGCACCCTCACCAATTCCTCCGATGAAGACGAGGCCAAGTCGGCGCCACCAAGGAGGTTCTACACTCACCGCTGCATTTTATCTTCTATTCGATCTCACAGGGCTCCCGATGCTCGATACCGAGTAGCCATGGCAGGTCTCCATCGACGGCGCCGTCACCGGCCACCTCATCCATGTTGTCTCCCCCCATGTCGTTGCTTCCTCGGCGGCGACTTCCACACCGGCACTAGCTGCAGCTGCTCCGGCTTTCACTCATGCTGCTGCTGTTGTTCCGGCTCTCGCTCGTGCTGCGGCTCTGTTCTTGCTGTCGGTCGTGCTGCTGCACTGCTCTTGCTTTCGATCGTGCTGCTACTCTGCTCTGATATTGCTGTGGGTCACGCTGCTGCTCCGCTCTTGCTCTCGTTCATGCTGCTGCTCTGCTCTTGCTCCCGCTCGCGCTGCTGCTGCTGCACGACCTTTGGTAGCTACATGAGTTGCTGCTTTAGCACTCACTCGCGCTTCTGCTGCACGACATGCTCTCTGCTAGTGCGTTCGCTGCTCGAGCGTCTGCTGATTTAGACCACTGCTTCTCTGCTACTAGTGCTCGAATGCCCTAAACATCTATTGCAATGCTCTTCTACTAGTTCAATCAGTTTCGACAGTAAAATTCAGTTTCGACTGTAAAGTTCAGTTTCTTCAGTTAAGTTCGGAGTGGTATTTACAGCATCTGTCGGAGCGCCCGTGGTGCGGCTGATGCGTTTTACATCTAGCACTTTTTGGTGATGTATTTTACATCATCTATTGCAGATGATATTAGAGTCCACTTCAGATTAACGTTGTCTATCTTGTCCTGCTTCAGCCTCGCCGTCGTACACCTCACCGGAGCTGCTCCAAGGATGGAACCGTCCATCACAGTGGAGCAGTACCCTCGGCACCGTTTCCAGAGGCCTCAGATCTTCTTCCCCGCCTCCGACAGTCACACCAGCATCATCATCCTTTACGTCCAACCCAATGATGCTGAGGTTGACAAGGCTATGCCCAAGAGGTTGTACACTCGTTGCATCACTTTGTTACTCTGCATTCATGTCGACCCCTAAGGGATCCTTTGCTATGGAACTACTATGGTACTACTATTCGTGCATTTGGTTAGGAGTGGAGCAAAGCAAAACTGCAAGATTTTTTTCCTTTGGTGTCTCTTTCATAGAAAAATGGTAGGAATTTTAATATCCAGTTGGACATCCTTTTCTAATTAATATGCATGAAGAAAAGGACTAATTGCATTACTGTCATAATAAGATTCTTATTTTTTCATTTTCATGTGCTTTGACTTTAATTTGACCATGCTTATCCATTCCTGTGTTCTTCCAATTCATGTGAACCAAACATCGAGGTTCGCAGAAATCCGATGTTTCCAAATGCTCTGTTTTGCACATGCATTCCTATCCTATTCCTGTGTTTTTCCTGTCCCTGTGTTTATAGAATCCTCCAATTCTAAGGAGCCCTTACAAATTTACTTCATTTTCAGACAGGCGTCAAATAAAACTCTGTGTGTTATGTCCTGCTCCCGTCGTGCCGTCATCCACCCCACCTGAGGTGCACCATCGATAGAAGCATTCACTGCAGCAGAGATTCCCCCTGCAAACTTTTTTTCGCTGACTCAGATCATCTTCCCCGTTGCCGGCAGCCACGCCAACTGCATTACCATCATCGACTGAGCTGATGAACCTGAGGACTACACAGTTCCGGAAGAGAGGTCACAGTCTTTCATGTTTGCTTATGTTATACATCGGTTATTATTACCTGCTACTTTATCGTTCAAACTTGAGTTTAGAATGCCCGTGGGTCTCATATCAAGGCAGCAACGAATAGTATCTGTCTACTATCTGGTTCATCTGGGGTCTTCTATGTGGTTCATGTTGGGTGGGCAACAAACAGTAGATGATACATTGTCTATCTTTTTAAACTGAAGCTATAATCTACCTGCTATCATTAGTTTTGGATCTATCCACTCGTTTCCTACCATCAGTCTTGATTTCTGCATGCACCCCTTAGGCCTTAGAAAATCTAACTAATTTTTTAGTATGCATGTCAGTTATTGTACACAATCGTACTGAACATGTAGAGAAAAAGAGATGACCATTGCGAGGGAATACAATGTCATGCAGAGGCCGCTCCATGGTTGCCGAAGTGGCCCCCCTCCCACCATTCTAGATTGTATTCCAGAGGAAGATAACTATTCAGATGGGGATTCAGAGGGAGCCGACCACTCCTATTTACCACCTAAGGTGTTTGCTCTAACTGGCATGCTGATGTTTGTCAAATCATGCATATGGCGCCTCGCATTGCTTACATTATTCATCTTATATGTCATCAGCTTAGTTTAGATTTGCTTTGTGTGAATGCCACCTATTTGGTTTCTATATCATACTCCCACCATTCCTAAATATTTGTCTTTTTAGAGATTTCAACAAGTGACTACATACGTATGGGAATTATGTCTATATGCATCCGTATGTAGTAGTCCATCTGAAATCTCTAAAAAGACAAATATTTAGGAACGAAGGGAGTATATGGGAATTATGCAATGCCATCTTCTTTAGCCAGGCATCATATACGTGAATGATGCAATGCCATCCTGTTTAGCTAGTCATCGTATATGTGAATTGTATTGTGCCATATTTTTTTCATAATGTATTCCATTTGTCTGTTTATACATTCATCTACTCTTCCTGTGCATCAGCCATTTGAGTCGGTCATGGGAAAAATCTGGAGTGAAAACAACATCTTCTGAGCAGTCAGTGCTACCTGTCTGTCGGATTTCGGGTTCCGGCAAACCCTTGAGGTTCGAACACTGGGGTGCGCGTGGAGATTTCGCCCCCTACCTTCTTGCACCCCTCTGCCTCACTAAGATCTAAGCTATGGGAAGAATAACACAAGAGACACATGGTTTATACTGGTTTGGGCCACAGTTGTGGTGTAATACCCTACTCCAGTATGTGGTGTGGTGGATTGCCTCTTGGGCTGATGATGATGAACAATACAAGGAAGAACAGCCTCGTGAGGGTCTGTTCTTGGCTGGGGGGATGAACTGCTGGGAGGAGTTCAGTCACCCTTCTCTCTCTCTCTCTCTCTCTCTCTCTCTCTCTCCGAACCTCTAAACCTCACCTCTCGTGGGTCGCTGGTCCTATTTATAGAGGCCCTAGTCCTCTTCCCAAATATCGAGCGGGAAGGGAGCCAACAATGGCGAGCTCATTTGAAAGGGGACAGCTAGTACCGCCTATCCTGACAAAAGTAGTCTTTGCCTGCACAAAGCTCTGGTGGTGACGCCGTCTTGGGCTCCACGATGACCTCCGTCTTGCAGTCCTCCTGGTCTTGGTCTTGTTGCACCGAAATGGCAACCTTTCCCTGATGCCTCGGTACTCCGCGGTTGTGCTTGCCCCCTTTGCACCAAAGAGGAAAGAAGGACACTGTGCGGGCTGGCACCCGCCTGGCGCCCTTGGTCGTCATGGCTTGCGTCATGGGCACCTCGTGAGGTACCCCTCCTTGATCTCTCCGCCTCCTCGCGAGCCAGCCTGATGAGGCTGTGCCTGAGGAAGCTCCGCGTCATCCACCCCGCGAGGCTTGGCCCCTCGCGAGGGTCTTGGGTTTGTGTTGGTGAAGATGGGCCGTGCTGGGCCCCCCTTTGAGCCACGCCGCAGGCCGCAGGCAGGCAAGTCTGGGGACCCCCGTTCCCAGAACGCCGACAGTAGCCCCCGGGCCCAAGGCGCACCCGGACTTGGCCGTGCAGGGAAGCGGAAGGGCAAGAGCGAAGCGCCGCGGGCCCTAACAGCCTGCGGCCTTGGGCGCCGCATGGCGGTTGATTGGATGTGGGCGCCTTAGCAACCGCGCGAGTTGGTAAAGGAGCGGCATCCCCCTAGGCTTTGCTTCTTGCTTTCCCCGGTTGCTGCTCAGATCCCCTTTCTTGCGCCTCTCCTTCCTTCCCCCAAAATTTGCAGATCTACTCCGACCGCGTGACCTAGGAAGCCATGGCGCCTCGTTAGCCCCCGGTCGTAGCTTGGTACTCGTCTGCCCTGGACCCGCCGAACGTGTCGGAGGCGAGCCTCGCTCGGTTGCGCCGGATGGCGACGGCGCGGGGCGTCAACGGGGCGAAGGTGTTCAAGGCCGGCTCCGCCACCCCTGAGGGTCAAGGGAGCACCTTCTATCCGTTCTTCGTAAGCGCCATTGCTGCTAGCCTGGTGCCTCCCTTCTCCGAGTTCTTCTTCTGTGTCCTCCGCCATTATAAGCTACAGGCTCTGCATCTCCACCCCAACTCCGTCCTTCTCCTGGCAATCTTCGCCTATTACTGCGAGGCTCACGTAGGGGTGCAACCCTCAGTGGCCTTGTTGCGCCATTACTTCTACCTCCGGACCTCTCGCGGTCCTGCTTCAGCGTGTGTGAGCTTCGTCGCGTACGGTGGCGCCATTGCCATTTCGAACCCCGGGAAAAGGATTGAGGGCTTCAGGAACAAGTGGGTCTTGGTGGATGCTGCGCGCATCCATCCTTGGCTGATCTTGCCCACGGAGCAGCCCACGAGCTCCAGCGATTGGGGTCGAGCGGAGCTCGCGGACCCCCGCGCGAAGCTGGTGTTGGAGAAAATGGACGCGGATCTGAGGCCGGCCAACATGGCGGCGGCGAAGCTGACCGGCGCGTCGCTGCTGAGGGAATTCCTGGAGCACCAGCTGGCTCCGCTTCGGCAGTACTCACTTCCGATGTGGAGGCCCCGTCCGAGCCCCGCGGCCTTGGCTGACGGAGATCTGGCCGCGGTTGGGGGCGATGTGGCGAGGTTGGTGGGTGCTCCTACGCCCTTGTTCCTCCGCGACGACTGGGAGCAGGTAGTGGAGTCCATGCCCGTCTTCAACGGGGATGGGCCCGTGCCCATGGAAACTCCCGAGGAACCGGTGGACGTACCCTCCGACGACTCTAGCGAAGAGAAGGAGGGAGGGGAGCGGGGAAAAGGGCCTAACTCTGAAGCGACTGATGGAGAGTCGAGGGCTCCCCTCCCCCGGCGCAGGTCCCGCATTCTCCGCCTCTCTCCGAGCGATGACGACGAGGATGACGATGAGGATGACGATGAGGATAACGACGAGCAGGACGGTGGGAGCTTGCCCCCGATCCCGAAGAAGGACAGGACCGGGCTGATCTCCCGCAGGTCTGCCCTGGCACCCAGGCGGACCATAGACGCACCTTCCGCTTCCAAGCTTCCCGAGGTTGACCCTTCCAGCCGGCTTTCAGGCTTCAAATTTGGCCGGAGGCCGCTTGAGCTCACTGGCGACGACCCGTAAGCATTTGATTCTTGCCTTTATTTCTTGTTCTGCTTCTGAGGCTTGACGTCCACATCTCTTGGATAGGCTGGCGCCCGCAGCAAAGAAGTCGAAGGGAGCTCCTGAGATTCCATCCGTGGCAGTGCCTCTGCCCGCGAAGGAGGGTGACCGCGACGCACAGGCTTCTCCTGCCCGGTCGTCCTCGTGAGGCCTGGCTGAGCCGGCTGGGGCGAGCTCAGCCCCCCCAGCCCAAGTAACTCCCGAGGTGTCCTTGCCTGCCGCCGCTACTACAGCCATTGGGGCGCGGCAGACCCCGCCTCACGATGTTGTGGCCGCGCTGCCGCCTTCTCCTCCTACTCCACCGGCTGCTGTCTTTCCGACTCCTTCTGCCGTTCTGGATCGTGCTGTTGCCGAGCTGGACCGACTGCGGCAGGATCTTCTTGGCGCCGACCCCCGCTTGGTGGCCGGGCGCTTGGAGCTGGCTTCAGGATGGGTTTGCTCCGACGCTTCGATTCGGGCGGCGCTGGTCCAGGCCTCGACGGCTTGCGACGAGGAGAAGCAGGCCGTCCTTGAGGCGAAGGCTGCTCGTGACACAGCCCTGGGGGAGGTGGTCGACGTCCGCGGTCATTGCAGGGCGCTGGAGGACGAGCTGCAAGGGTTGCAGGACCAACTCGCGAAAGAGGTCCGCCTTCGCCAAGAGCAGGAAGAAGGCGTGAAGGCTCGCGAGGCGGCCGTCAATTAGAGGGAGGTCAAGCTCAGGAAATGCCGTGACCGCCTAGGCACGCTGTAGCAGGAGTTGGGGGCGAGGAAGGCCAAGCTGGACGACAAGGCCCTGGTTCTTGCCGAGGACCGCGTGGCCTTCACGGAGATGGAGGCGATGGCTCGCTCCTTGCTAAGGACGCTTTACGACAGCGGCCTGGAGAGCCCGCTGGCTGGCGCCGAGGATGGCCTCACCAAGCTGCTTCCCTTCCTGGTTCGCGCTCTTGAAGATGTCGCCCTTGGCCTTGGCCCCACGGCTGAGGCCGAGGCGCGTGTCCTATCTTCTGCAGCGCTGACGCGGGTCCTCACCCACATCTACCTTTGCCATCCCGGCGTCGACCTCGATAGCCTGTTGGAGCGAGTAAGCGGCGAGCGTGCCGCTGCTGCTGCCGAGGCCGTGAAGGGTCGTGTGGAGGCTCTGCTGGGGAAGTTCCGGGCCTTCCGCACCAAGCCGAAGCAAGGCACTGCCGACCCCACTGCTTCATGAGGCGAACCCACTCCGCGCTGCTCCACCGCCGACAAGTGACTCCGTTGTGGCCCCTGTCCTGCCTTTAATTCCTGCACATGTATCATGCCTCGGCGAGGCGTTTAAACTTGCGTTTGGCATTGAGATAATAGTGTGGATTGTAATATTTGCTTTTGAATTCCTTGAAATTTGCGCTTTTCCTTCCTACTTGCTTATGTTCTACGTCTGCAGAGCCTGGCCGCATGCATGCCTCACCCAGCGTTGGTCCCGACAAGAAACCAGGACGGGGCCACGGAGTGAGGGGCTACGTGACCAGTAAGGCTCCTGAGTCGCGATGCTCAGGAGTCCCCCTTGACGCTCAAATGGCCTTCGTACCTTGGCTCCGCTCGGGGAGAGACGCGCGACGAACCAGGCCCGGGGGGACCTGGCTGGGCGGCGGGGGTCTGGGTGTGACCCAGGCGCAGCCCCCGTGCCCAGCCCCCTCGCGCGGCACTCCCGAGGGGGAGGCGTTACCATGAGGTTAGACACTGAGCTCTGGGCTCCCTGAGGTTGATGCGGCCCGGGGGCCACCCTCAGTTGTTTATCACCAGCGCGGAGCATAGCGCTTCCGTATGTGTACGGGCATAGCCGCTCCTCGACAGTGTCGTCAGCCAGCACGGAGCATGGTGCTTCCACTGGTACGTGGGAGGGGGCCCCCCTCCGGGAGGAGCCCCCGGGGCGTGTACAACCCCGCCCTGACACGTGGCTGGCACGGTAGGGCGTGGGGAGGTGTATCTGGGCACCCGTGAGCCAGCGCGGGACTCACGGGGCCCTACCTCTAGGCGGGTTGCGCCTGGCACTGGGCCTTATCTTGTGATGTGTCCCTACAAATTTGGTTAGATGTCAGCACTCTACGTCCTCGGGTCCCGGCCCTCGAGCTGGTCTCAGCCGTCGCTGGTATGCCAGGTCGCGATGCCGTGGACAAGGCCAGAGGGTGAGGGCTGGAGAGCCAGTAAGAGCCCTGAGTCGCGATGCTCAGGTACCCCCCCCCTTTAACGTGCAAGTGGTCGGCATGGAGAAGAAGAGGTGCCGTGGACCGGCATCAAATAATCAAGCATGGTGGGTCTAACGCATAACCGGAAATAAACGCAAATGGGATACATGCCGCTGGGCCTGGCCCGAGCGACTTGGGGATCATGCAGCCCGAGGAGCGCCACCAACAAGGTAAGCTAACAACATGAAATAAAAGGGATACACGCCGCAGGGACGGACCCACGCGGCCTGGGAATAATGCAGCCCTGGGGGGCGCTCCCAGCTGGAAATGAAACTTGAAGGATGTCACCTGATGACGTTGAGGACGAAGGAGCGTTGGTGTAGCAGACTCGGTGGGCTGCGGAAGCCGATCCTCACGAGCCCCCAGGCCCAGGGGCCTCAGGAAGCTCCGGAGGCCCTGGCGGCTCCTCATGGACCATCTCCATCCCCGCAAGGGCTGCGGAACGCCTGGCCTCTCGTGCCTCCGTGATGCCCCTCATGAGGCGCTGGTACGTGGCAGCCGCGTTCGGCAAGCCGTAAGGCATGCAAACGTAGCTGTGGGGTGGACCTCCGCCGCGCCCCACTCGCGAGGGCCAGAGGCGCTCCAGAGAGGCGACTCGGTTGAGCCCTGGTATGTCGATGCAGACACGCAGCCCACCATCCTCGCCTGGATGGGGAGCCACTGCTGGTAGGCGGCGACCGCCTTTCATGACTCTTGACTCCGGTAGCTCCTGAATGGCCTTGCTGACGAACTCCTGAGGGTCTGGCTCTCCTTGCCTAGCTCCTTCTTGAGGGAAACGTTCTTCGAAGCATGCCTCCATGTGGTGCCCAAGCGCCTCCCTCGTGACCCTAGCTAGGTCGGTGGCCCTCCAGGGGAGAGCCCCCGAGCCCTGCCTGAGGAGGGCGCCGGGCGCGCTTTCCTATGCGATGGAAGGAGGTTCCCCGTGGGCAGGCACGGGCCCAGAGGGGCCTGCCTCCTGAGGGGCCGGGCCGAATGATGTCTTCTTCTTCTTGGGGGCGGTCTCGGGAAGCCTCCTGCTTCCGTGATCCGGGTCTTCCAGTGACGCGGCCTGAAAGGCTCGTTCCAGGGAACACACCGTGTCCTTCTCTTCACAGGGCACCGTGATGACTCCGCAACTTCCTGGCATCATGAGGATGTTGTAGCCGTGGTGAGTTACGGCCATGAACTTGGCCAGCGCTGGGTACCCAAGGATGGCGTTGTACGGCAGGCAAATGTGAGCGACGTCGAAGTCGATGAGCTCGGTGCGGTAGTTGTCGCGTGCCCCGAAGGTGACAGGGAGGCGGACCTGCCCAATCGGGACCGTGGAGCCGTTGGTGATTCCGGAGAAAGGCTTGGTTGGTTGAAGCTGGCTGTAGGGCACTTGGAGATTGTTGAATGTTTCCACGGACAGGACGTTGAGCCCTGCCCCGCCATCAATGAGGGTCCTGGTGACCACCACGTTGCTAACGATTGGGGAACAGAGCATCGGGAGGACTCCGGCTGTAGCCGCACACTTGAGCTGATCTGCTGAGTTGAACGTGATGGCGCACGCCGACCACCTGAGAGGGCACGTGGCTTCGAGCCTGGGGAGGACTGCGTTCACTTTGCGGGCGAACTGCTTGAAGATGCGTTGAGAGGCTGGGGCTTGAGCCCCCCCCAGGATGCAGGTCGCGCGCGGCTCCTGGAAGCCCCCAGCCCCCTCGTCCTGGTGGCGGTCCTCGTTTCTCCTTGGCTGCAGCGGCAGCGGAGGGAGGCCTGTGTTGCCTTGCGGGCGATCCTCGCGAGGCTGATCCCTCCAGTCTCCCTCGCGAGGCGGGTCTTGCCAGCGATCCTCGCGAGGTTGATCGCGCCACCCTTGGCGCGGGCCAGGGTCTTCCCAGTGTCCTGCGTTCCTTCCTCCTCCTCGACCGTAGCCCCGGTCACCGCAGCCAGGGCGACGGCCGATCCTTCCTTCTCGCACGGCTCGGAGCTCTTGACATTCGTTGGTGTTGTGGGTGTGGAGGTCGTGGTACACACAGTACCGGCTGCCCTTGGAAGGTTCGGGCTGATCTCTGCCCCGCTTGGTGTCTGGTTCTGCCGCGAGCACGGCAGCCCCCTTGCGCTTCACATCCTTGGCCTTGGGCTTCTTCTCTTCTGGGTCTGCGGTAGGCAGCTCGAGGAGGGAGAGACGCCCTTCCTCAGCCCTGGCACACTTGGTTGCCAAGTTGAACAGCTCCAAGGAAGTGCACAGGTCTTCATGCATCGCCAGCTCCTAGTTCATCTTGACGTCCAGCTCCAAGGAAGTGCACGGGTCTTCATGCATCGCCAGCTCCTAGTTCATCTTGACGTCGCGCACACTGTCGGAGAAGGCTGAGATGATGGCCTCCTCAGTCACCTTGGGAATCTTGAGGCGTGTGTTGTTGAAGCGCTGGATGTACTTCTACAGGGTCTCCTCGGGCTGTTGCTTGATGCGGCGCATGTCGCTCACGACGGGTGGCCGGTCGCGAGTACCTTGGAAGTTGGTGATGAAGCGGGTGCGCATCTCGTCCCAGGAGGAGATCGTGCTTGGAGCCAGGTTCAGGAGCCAGGTGCGGGACCCGTCCTTGAGCGCCATGTGGAACCAGTTCGTCATGACCTTCTCGTCTCTGTTGGCAGCTTCAATGCCCAGCTCGTAGAGCTGGAGGAACTCCGCAGGGTCAGCCGTGCCGTCGTAACGAGGAGGCAGGTCCGGCTTGAACTTGCCCGGCCACGCGACACTGCGTAGCTCGGTGGTGAAGGCGCGGCAGCCTGCGGTGGCCACGGGAGGCCTTGGGTGACGGAGAGCTTGGTCTTGCATGTCCCCATGCGCTGCAGCTAGGAGCAGTGCGGGGTCTTGACGCGTGGGAGCAGGAGCATGGTCGCGACATGCTGGAGCAGGGAGCGCCCGGGCAGCTTCTTGTGGGCGAGGGACTTCTTGGCAGCTCTGCTCTTGCCGCGCTGGCACCTGGCGGAGCTGGTTCCGCCCAGGGGTCACACGCCTTGGAGCCATGGCGCCTTCCTGAGGAGGAGGCGGACGGGGCGCCGCCGGAGCTTCATCGCCCGCGCGGGGCGGGGCGTGGTGCAGCGGAACAGACGGCGCAGGAGAGCCCCCTGCGGCGCAGACGAGCTCGGCGACGCGGTCGAGCCATTCTTTGTAGACGTCGTCGACGGGACGGTAGCGCAGGAGCTCGTTTGCCGCGATGAGCGTAGCTCGAGCCTCCATGGGTGCGCGGAGCGCGCGGGACAAAGAACCAGCTGGGGTGAGCGAGGGAGTTGCGGTGCGGCTGTCTTGCCGCATGGACGGATGCTGAGACGATGTTTGCTGCTCGTCCCCCGCCGGGCCGGTGGCGACATTGACGGCAGGTGACAGGGAACGGCATGGACGCCCCCAACAGGGGCCGTCTGAGCGACGCGAGAAGCGAGAGCGGCCCGGCGCTCGGCACGGGCCCGATGAGCGTCAGACATGGGCGTGATGGTCGGAGGAGAACGGGGTGGTGGAAGACGAATTCCGGCGCACCCCTACCTGGCGTGCCAAATGTCGGATTTCAGGTTCCGGCAGACCCTTGAGGTTTGAACACTGGGGTGCGCGCGGAGATTTCGCCCCCTGCCTTCTTGCACCCCTCCGCCTCACTAAGATCTGAGCTATGGAAAGAATAACACGAGAGACACAGGGTTTATACTGGTTCGGGCCACCGTTGTGGTGTAATACCCTACTCTAGTGTGTGGTGTGGTGGATTGCCTCTTGGGCTGATGATGATGAACAATACAAGGAAGAACAGCCTCGCGAGGGTCTGTTCTTGGCTGGGGGGATGAACTACTGGGAGGAGTTCAGTCACCCTTCTCTTTCTCTCTCTCTATCTCTCTCTCTCTCTCTCCAAACTTCTGAACCTCACCTCTCATGGGTGGCTGGTCCTATTTATAGAGGCCCTGGTCCTCTTCCCAAATATCGAGCGGCAAGGGAGCCAACAATGGCGGGCTCATTTCAAAGGGGACAACTAGTACCGGCTATCCTGACAAAAGTAGTCTTTGCCTACACAAAGCTCTAGTGGTGACACCGTCTTGGGCTCCACGATGACCTCCATCTTGCAGTCCTCCTGGTCTTGGTCTTCTTGCACCGAAATGGCTACCTTTGCCTGATGCCTCGGTACTCCGCGGTTGCGCTTGCCCCCTTTGCACCAAAGAGGAAAGGAGGACACTACGCGGGCTGGCACCCGCCTAGCGCCCATGGTTGTCATGGCTTGCGTCACGGGCACCTCGTGAGGTACCCCGCCTTGATCTCTCCGCCTCCTCGCGAGCCAGCCTGATGAGGCCGTGCCTGAGGAAGCTCCGCGTCGTCCGCCCCGCGAGGCTTGGCCCCTCGCGAGGTCTTGGGTTTGTGTTGGTGAAGATGGGCCGTGCTGGGCCCCCTTTGAGCCACGCCACAGGCCGCAGGCAGGAAAGTCTGGGGACCCCCGTTCCCAGAATGCCGACACTGTCGATGCAGATTTCTTGCTGGTTACAGATAGCTCCTCAGAGGAGGATTCAGAGATAGATGATCAGTCGTATTCCCCCCCCCCCCGAGGTGCATGCTCTAACTTGGCAAGGTTATATTGCTCATATCATGCATATGGTGTCTTGCATTGCCATGCCATCCGCTTAGATTAGACATGCTATGTGTGAATGCCTCTTGTTTGCTTTCTATATCAGATATGTGAATTATGCAATGCTGTGTTTTCCAGGCAGTTATCATATATGTGAATTATGCACCGCCATGTAGCTAGGCATCATATATGTGAATTATCGCAAGCCATCTTTTTTTCATTACGTATTCCATTTGTCGACAATCTGTGTATATTGAACTACTCTTTATGTGTATCAGCCATTTGAGATGGTTATGGAAAAATCAGGAGTGAAAACAATGTCTTCAGAGCAAGCAATGGTACCTGTTGAAGCATATATCTCGATGGTCACAGGGAGCTCCTCAAAGGAGGATTTAGAGACAGATGACCAGTCCTATATCCCACCTGAGGTGTATGCTCTAAGTTGCAATGTTTATATTTCTCATGTCATGCATATGGTGTCTTGCATTGCTTAGTTTAGACATCATATGCACAATATTGAATTCCATCTGCTTAGTTTAGAGATCATAGATGCGAGTGCCAGCTGCTTAGTATATGAATCAATTATGTCAATTATATCATGCCATCATGTATACTTAGACAACATTTATGTGAATTATGTCATCCCAACCTATTTTAGAAAGACATCATATAGTTTTGTCATGTCATCCTGATTAGATACTCATCATATGTTAAACTATGACATTATATCATGTTAAGTTATCCATCATATATCTAAAATTGTGTCATGCTATCCTGTTTAGTTAGGCATCATATATGTGAAATTGTGTCATGCTATCCTGTTTGGCTAGAGAACATATATGTGAATTACCACATCTATCTATCATACAATGTCTGTACGTTCAATTTATTTTCTTGCTTATCAGCCATTTGAATTGGAGGGGGTGATGGTAGTATCTAAGGGAAAAACGCGTTCTTCACAAAAGACAGTGCTACCCATCGATGCAGATAGAACCATGGTTGTACTGGCCCACAAACATGCCCACCACACATAATCGACACTCTTCTAGATTGCACACTTACACCGTTGGGTAGAGAACCAGCTACAACCCATCTAACCCCAACCCCAGTGGATAGTAACCCACTTTTAGTTGACAAAGCACCATGTCCACCACAGAGTACCCCCACACGAGCAGTTTGTAAAGTAACCCCAGTGTATTTTCTCATACCAACTACTTTCGAATTTGAAGGATCCAACTGAAACTCCAATGGCGTAACAAGTATTTTTTAAACCTATTTCTTTAACTGGATTGCTATTCTGACTTCTTGCTCTATGTTGATTTCAGTTTCAGTTGTATAAACAATTATGTTCTCATGTGATGTACATTAGAAGTGTTGCCAATGCTGTGTAGTTTCTCACACTTATATTCTTTCTATGCTGTTGTGTCTTAAAAATATATGAGTTGAACTGTGTCTCTATCTTGATTTGGCAACATAAACTAGAATGATATGGGTAATACAGTGACCATAGTACATAGATATATGTTTGTTTCATGATGTTATCCTGTCCACCTTACTACTGAACCGGTTTACCAAAATGAGTTTGGTATACTACATGCTAAACCTGTGATGTGTCTGCTTGTTTCTCTTGTAGTATGCAAACAAAATATTGGAGAAGAGCACCCCACTATGCAATGGTAGAGAAAGTAATGCTGATAAGGTTCAAGATAGTGAGACAACGTTGTTGGTGTCCAAGAAAGGTGATAAAAACGGTCTTGTAGACAGTGAGAAAACCCCACAGTCCTGCGTTGATGTAGTGTTCAAGTTAGTGGCCAGTACCGCTGCCTGAATCACTTCAACTGCTTCAGTCTCAGCTACAAGCTGAAAGGCATCAGTCAGTTGTGCTGCGGCAAGAAGCCAAAGGACTGAGGAAGTCCCTGCAGAATTCAGATGCATACTTTCTGGTGCAACAGCAAGTGCTGGAGGATTTAAGTGCCAAACAAGAGAAAGTTATTAAGCTTGCTAAGCATCTTGCTGGCATTATGGGTATAGGATATTGTTTCTTGAGCTCTTCTGAAGTGGTTTCAGTTCTGGACTTGTTTTGTTGCGATGTTTATTTGCACTGGTCGCCAAGTTTGACAACCAGTGTATATGATATGCTGGTTTGTTCCCTATATTTGCACTGGTGGCGAACTTTGATGCCCAGTGGATGTAATATGTGTAATAACCATGATAGCCTAGCGTAAGTTGCTTGCTTATTTATTTCCTTGTTGTCTTTTTTATTTGTTTGCTTGTAGTCAGTCCAGTTCTTTTTCCACGGTTTGCTAGTGGCCGCAATAACCTATTTTTTAAAACTAGGCCAGAATAACCATGGGCTGCATATTTACTATAGTTACCATGGGCCTCCTATGGGCCGTAGAAACAATGGGCCTTCTACGGGCCGTAGCATCAATGGGCCTTCTACAGGTCGTAGCATCAATGGGCCTTCTACGTGCCGTGTGATGGATAGGCCAAACATGGGCCAATAACACACCGCATTATGGGCCGTAAATGGGCTAGATTTGGAATCGTCCGTTCATGGGCCAACAATAACAGGCCGTCGTTAATCGGTCGTATTTGATGACGTTATGAAAACGGCCCAACGAATTAACTGGCCGCAAACTGGCCGATTGTAACTGCGGGCTGAATTTGGCCCACAAGCAGAAAAGGCCAATGATGGGCCGTAAGTAACCAAATGCTAGAAATGAGCCAAAGAATAAATGGGCCCTGAGAAGGCCGAAAGATAACACATGCTATAAACAGCCCAATGGAATAATGGGCCGTTAATGGGTATAAAGGGGTACATTGTTCATCACGGGCCAGATTCACCACGGGCCGTTAATGGGCCAAGAGTTACAAATGGCCTCGTATGGGCCGAAAGACACCATGGGCCATACATGGACCGGAAGTTACAACGGGCTGGAATCATATTGGACGGCCCAGATGAAGCTACTGGGCTTAATTCTGATAGGCCGTAACGGGCCATAAGTTAGCGGGCCGTAAATGGGCTATATACGAACAGGCTGTTAACAGGCTTTTTGTGGGCTGGCCTGTTACCTTTTGACCAAGTCAAACGGGCCGGCCTTTTCACTGGAATGGGCCTCTGTTGGGCCGTGCCACATGTCGACGTATCATAGGCGCCTCCTGTCCAATGAATGGATGACATCTGTCCCAACGGTGAGCCAACACGTGTTTCCTCCGGCCAATGAGAATTTTACACATGGAAAATCCTCATTGGTCCATGCTGTTAGCGGGTTATCGGATCCAAAACCGGACCTGATAGCTTAACGATAACCCGTTACGGTGGATGCCACGTGTCGGTCACCCTTGACGAAAGCACTCCCATGACGCGCGATTTATCCTCATGGAAGTGGACACTTCCATGATGACAATTTTGGTAATGACATGGAACACTTCTACGACAGGACATGTATGACTATCTTGATTCTGTCATAAATTTTTTATGGATGTACATGCATGACAGAAAACATGACATGCTATGATAAACACGTATCACGAAAGTGTATTATTTCATAGTGCAATACTTCTTATGAACTAGCATGTCTTGCTTTTTATGTTAGTAGTAGTCACTAGTCAGTGTTTGAATGTTCTATATATTGTTGTTTCGAACTGTTTATTGTCTCAAAGTGCTGGTGGGCTAAATCAGGGCATCACCATTCTCTAGTGTTGAGAGTATATCTCCTTTTTTCAAGTTTTAATTTGAGCTCAGTGTCTTTTTGATGATGTACACTTGTTTGGGTCAGTGAGGTGTCATTGAATATGGGCCGAGTAGTAACACAATGCCAAATAGGTCAATTATGACTCTTAGGCCGGGCTCTGAAAAGATCCTCAAAAAAAGGTCGGGCTCTCAAAAAAAAGAAAGAATAGGGACTCTTAGGCCGACATGTGGGCGCCACTGGTGTTTTCGTGCGCTTGCACGCCAAGAGCATATTGGCGCGTGTTTGAAATTCATGCTACCTTTCATCCCCAATCTCCCGCCCCTCCCCCACCTTTGGAATCTCGATTCCTACTCTAGTTCCCCCAAATCCCCCTCTTGTACTCCATGTACTCAAGAGCACTATCATGTCACCGGTCAACGCGAATCTCCGAGCCGGAGATCCCGAGGTCCGTCCTGCCTTCGGGCGCTGCGTGTTGTCGCTCAACAGTGGCATGGCGACGCTTGATAACCATCAACGGCGACCAGCCTCCCATCTCGCCGAATGACCTTTTCAAAGCTCTTGGCATTGCGCATGGCATCCAAATAAGTGACATGCTCGTTGAAGTCTATCCGCGACCGGCTGATTTCTTTGCGAAGGTCCGGATAACTTTCACCTGCAGTCGTGTGTTCAAATCTTCCCGGTATTTGTTCTGCGATGGCATGCTGGTGAGCTTTGATTGGTGGCACCCAGGATGGGGCTCAGTGCCCTCTGAGCTTGAGATATTAACAAAGCTTACCTTCCACGGCATGCCTCGACGTGCTTGGAACGGTGATTCCATGAATGAGCTTATCAACGACCTTGGAGGGGAGCTCGTAAGTATGTTTGTTCCTCCAGACAGCTGGGCTCTGACGGGTATGGCATGGATGAAGAAGCCGTCCACCATACCAAAGGTGATTGGTGTTGAGATACTGGTGCAGGAACCGGGGTTGTACTATTCGTCACCACCAAGGCCGTCGTGGACCATGTTAGGGATGTACCTATATCGAGTGTTCGTGCATGTCAAAGAAGTGGTCAATCCATCAACCGAAGTCCTGCCGCTGCCGCTAGTGCATGGGTCCATCGACGATGTCCTTTACAGGAGTCAATGTCAGACTTTCCCCGTGTTGCTCGGAATGATGGATGGCACAGGGCCTACTCCATCACGCGGCGGAGGCCACTACTTCTTTGGGAGAAGAGGCAGGGCTAGCTTCCTACATGTGCTCTAATTTGAGGTAAGAACTGAATCTTGTCAGATAGTGTACTAGTTAAATCCGATCTATGGGTGTGAAGCACTAATGTGCCAGTACATTTGATTGTGACATGTTCTATTTTTTTACCTGAACTTTTTTTAGAAAGGGTTGTACGTCAACTTAATGTTCTAGCAGAACTTATATGTTCTGTTGTTTGTCTATTTTTTTGCACAACATTCAAGATATTTCCCCTTCATTGATAAAGACGATGAACCGTTATGTACGAGTTCCTTGGTTTTAACATAGCCCTACCCGTAGCGATGCACTACTTCCACCCTGATTGTGCCGCCTGCGTGAAATTTTTGTATGCAAGCTCAGTGTGCTATGATGTTCTATATGATTGTGTCAACTATATAAGTTTTTACTGAGCATCATCAATGCATATGACTAAAAGATGTATTTACGAGCATCGATCGATGGGTCTCTCTCTCTCTCTCTCTCACACACACACACACAGACGCACAAGTAGGACCCGTTGAATTATTTCTTCGCTCGTGACAGCTTTTAATCAGGTTCCACTGTACTCTAGCTTTTTTCTTAAGTTATTAATTGAGCTTAGTGACTTCAAAAAGTTGTACAGAAGCCTTGTTTGGGCCTTTCCGATGTCGCTGAATGTGGGCTGAGTAGCCATGTAAGGTTGTACTGTACTACAAATGCCTTTTTTCCAACATCAGCAATGCAACTGGGCCGATAGTTGTACAAAATCCGGGTCAACTTGTTATTCTCCGCCCCGCTGGGCTGCAAATCTTTCCTAGGAGGGATGCATTAGGCTTAACAAGAAAACGAGCTTTAAGAAATAATAAATGGAATGTAATTAGAAAACTGGGCAGTAACTATAAAAAATGCACCAAACACGCAATTAGTTTATAAAATATTACTTTTGGATTTTGAAAATTTTAATTTCATTAATTGTTGCGCGCGCAATGTTTCATTGGATTTTTATGTAATACAAATTTATATTGAAATTGTATTTAATCTGAATAGAAATTTTGGGATAAAAATATTTCGGATCCCATCAAAATGTGGGAATTTTTTTTGAATTCTGATTTGAACGGTTGGTTGAAATTATTAATCGTTGTCTTAGCTAGAAAATGGGATGTACTTTTAACAAACTGCAAATGGGCTGTAGTAAATTCCATTAGAATTCAAAAATGGGTTGTACATTCTTACAAATCGCAAATGGGCTATAAGTTCTCTGCCACACACTTGTGGGCCTACTAAGTTGACGCATCCGCTAAAAAAAGTAAGTTGATGCGTATGCAAGGCTTTGTCAACTTATAGTCTACACACGGTTCTAGCAGCAGTGTCCGTTGGATGTCCATCCAACGGATGTCATGCTTCTTCCTCAATCTCGGATATTCTAGCTTCAGCCGTCCAAAAAATGATTCCCCCCTGACATCTGGGGTGCACCATTTTGGAGGCTAACCTATGGGCCTAGTAAGTTGATGCGTACCAAGGGCTTTGTCAACTAAGTCAATATAAACGATTCTAGCTGCAGAGACCATACGATGTCCATCCAACGGTCGTAGTGCTTCTTCAACCTCTAGTCCTCTTGCTCTAGCCGCCCAAACCAGCGCCGGTGGGACTGCCTGCTCCCGCCTCCCGTGGCCGGCTGTGCTGCCGCACAGGCTGCATCGCCCCACCCTACTCCATTGCTGGCCAGACCATTCCTCTACTCACCCACACCTCCTGTTATTTTCCAGCGACGGCAGCCGGACCAGTAAACCCTCGTACTCCCCACCGCATGGGCAACCACTGCCGAGTCTTCCCCGACTCCGTGTCGTTCCCTTCCTAGGCCTCATCGTCGTCCACCACCCTGTTGCTCTCGGCACGCCGTGGTCAACGTGGTCAATGAACGACATCCATCTGACCTGGACTGTATGTGCAGAGGCTGATAGCTAGGTCCACGGCCGCACACAAGGAAATACATCCTTATTATGTGCAAAATAATGACTCCTCCACCTGACAGATGGGACCCACAGGACGGGCCACTGTATTTCACAAAAAAATGTTCCCCCCGCTGACAAGTCGGACCCACCAGCTATATCTTCACACGCAAGGAAGTTCCATCTTATTACACACAAAAAAATGAATACCCCCTGCTAGCTGGGACCCAGCATAGTGGGAGGCTAACTTGTGGGCCTACTAAGTTGACGGGGACGGAGGGCTTTGTCAACTTAGTCAATATGAACGATTCTAGCTCTAGTGACCGTACGATGTCCATCTAATGGCCATAGTGCTTCTTCAACCTCTGGTCTTCTTGCTCCAGCCGCCCAAAGCTGCACCGGTCGTGCCACGTGCTCTTGCCTCCCGTGGCGGGCTGTGCTGCCGCGGAGACCTTGCTGCCCCCTACTACTCCCACCACTGGCCAAGCCCTGCGGCGACGGCAGCCTCACACCGAAGCCGAACCAGTGAACCCTCGTACTTCTCTCTGCGTGGGCATCCACTGCCGCGTCTTCCCCGGCTCCGCCTCGTCCCCTTCCTAGGCCTCGCTATCGTCCACCTCCCTGGTGCTCTTGGCGCGGCGGGGTCAACGTGGTCAAGGAACGCCTTCCATTGGAAGAGTACTGTACGTGGAGAGGCTGACAGCTAGGTCCATGGCAGCAGCAAGGAAGTGCCTCCTTATTACGCGCAAAATAATTATTCCTCCACCTAACAGCAGGGACTGATACATCTCTATGGTATCTACTTTTCCAAACACGTTTGCCCTTGTTTTGGACTCTAACTTGCATGATTTGAATGGAACTAACCCGGACTGACGCTGTTTTCATCAGCATTACCATGGTGTTATTTATGTGCAGAAACAAAAGTTCTCGGAATGACCTGAAACTTCACGGAACACTTTTTTGGAAAATATAAAAAATCCTTGCAAAAGATGAAGGCCAGGGGCCCACCACCTGTCCATGAGGGTGGGGGCGCGCCCCCCTACCTCGTGGGCCCCCTAGAGCTCCTCCGACCTCAACTCCATCTCTATATATTTGGTTTCGGGGAGAAAAAAATGAGAGAGAAGGATTCATCGCGTTTTACAATACGGAGCCGCCGCCAAGCCCAAAAACCTCTCGGGAGGGCTGATCTGGAGTCCGTCCGGGGCTCCGGAGAGGGGAATCCGTCGCCATCGTCATCATCAACCATCCTCCATCACCAATTTCATGATGCTCATCGCCGTGCGTGAGTAATTCCATCATAGGCTTGCTGGACGATGATGGACTGGATGGGATCTATCATGTAATCGAGTTAGTTTTGTTAGGGTTTGATCCCTAGTATCCACTATGTTCTGATATTGATGTTGCTATGACTTTGCTATGCTTAAGCTTGTCACTAGGGCCCGAGTGCCATGATTTCTGATCTGAACATATTATGTTTTCATCAATATATGAGAGTTCTTGATCCTATCTTGCAAGTCTATAGTCACCTATTATGTGTTATGATCCGTTAACCCCGAAGTGACAATAATTGGGATACTTACCGGTGATGACCGTAGTTTGAGGAGTTCATGTATTCACTATGTGTTAATGCTTTGTTCCGGTACTCTATTAAAAGGAGGCCCTAATATCCCTTAGTTTCCGTAAGGACCCCGCTGCCACGGGAGGGTAGGACAAAAGATGCCATGCAAGTTATTTTCCATAAGCACGTATGACTATATTCAGAATACATGCCTACATTATATCAATGAACTAGAGCTAGTTCTGTGTCACCCTAGGTTATGATTGTTACATGATGAACCGCATCCGGCATAATTCTCCATCATTGATCCATTGCCTACGAGCTTTCCACATATTGTTCTTCACTTATTTACTTTTCTGTTGCTATTGCTATCATCACTACAAAATACCAAACACATTACTTTTGCTACTGTTACCTTTTGCTACCATTACCACTACTATCATATTACTTTGCTACTAAACATTTTGCTGCAGATACTAAGTTTCCAGGTGTGGTTGAATTGACAGCTCAGCTGCTAATACTTGAGAATATTCTTTGGCTCCCCTTGTGTCGAATCAATAAATTTGGGTTGAATACTCTACCCTCGAAAACTGTTGCGATCCCCTATACTTGTGGGTTATCAGGGACCACCGGACGGGCCACCGTATTTCGCAGAAAAAATGTTTCCCCCCTGACTACTGGGACCCACCAGCTACTTCTTCGCACGGAAGGAAGTGCCTGACAGTCAGGACCTACTTGGTCGAAGCGTACGTAGCATTGTCATTCTGGTCGCGAACGTGTACGTACATACGATCGGTTTGTCTGCACGCTGCAGCAATGAACCATGGTCATGTAAGGAAGGGCACGTGTCATAGTAGAGGCGCACATGTAGTATGTACATTAATGCACATCAGACAGGGTGCAAGAAAGTAAATACGGTCACATACGTACATACGGGAGGGGTCTCGAACGCCTACTCGCGCATACATACGGCCAGGGCTCGTGTACATGGCTGGGTCAGAACAGAGAAACTGCGTCGTCGTCGTGTTCATGGGGAGGCAACAGAATGCGTCGTGTTCATCGGGAGGCAACGAAACACGTGTTGTTCATCTGGAGCCAGCCGGCTTGGACGGAACAACCGATGGAAATGAGGCCTTGTGTACCACAGAATGGAGGAAACGTCCTTGTGTTCGACCGGCCACTGTTGAAACGGGGTCCTGTTCATTGGGAGGGGTCTGGCATACCGCAAAACGGAGGAAACAGACTTCTCTTCGTCGAAACGGGCTCCTTGTTGATCGGGAGGGGTGTGGCGTACCGCAAAACGGAGGAAAGAGACTTGTGTTGGAGCGCTACCGTCGAAATGGGGGTCCTGTTCATCGGGGGGGTGTGGCGTACTGCAAAACGGGACTCCACGGGATATTGTTCATCTCCACCGTTGACTGCCTCCACGAGCTATTGTTCATCCATCATCGACCTCCTCCAGCCTCCACCTACGAGTGTTCATCCACGGGCTCCTGTTCATCCAGCCACAAACGCGTGCTCCTCCACCGGCTACTATTCAACCAGCCCTCTCCATGGCGTCCTGTTCAACCACCCCTCCACAGGCTACTGTTCATCCAGCCCTCCACCGGCTCCTCTTCAACCAGCCCTCCACGGGGTAGTCCTATTCATTCAGCCCTCCACGGGGTCCTATTCATTCACCCCTCCACGGGGTCCTGTTCATCCACCGGCTCGATCGATCGGGGTACTGTTCATCCAGCGGCAACACCACGGTGTCCTGTTCATCCACCCCCCACCAGGAACTGTTCATTCAAATCCCCAACAACGCTCATTGTTCATCAAGAGGCAGGATCGATCGGCTTCAGTTAGCAGCAGTAGCGAAGGAATCACTCGGGTTCAGTTAACATCAAGGGATCGATCTATCGCTCGGGTTCAGTAACGCGTAACCTGCAGTGCAATCGCTCGGCTTCAGTTAGAGCCCAATGCCTTGCTTGGGTTCAGTTAGAGCACAACGCCTCGCACACACGCGCATACGTACGAGAGAAGCGCGCATCGCTCGGCCCCAACCACCCACCGTAACCGGGAACTATATTTTCCTCGCCCTCGCTTCTACCATGGTTTTTTTCGTCATGGACGGCCCAAAGAATGTCATGCAGCTGCATCTCCAGCCCGCCCAAGACGAAAAGCCCATTTTTGTCATGGTTTTTTGTCATAGAAGTAGGAGCCCACCACATCTATGATGATACCAGGTTTTGTCACAATTATCGTCATAGAAGTGTCATAAGCATGACAGAATTTTTTTTGTTCGGCCCAAAATGTCACAGATGTGTCTTTTTTTGTAGTGAAAGCCTGCCGCTCCTCCTGCGTGCCCGACCCCTCGTTCGAGACGGCCCTCAGTGGATCCACGGTCATTGAGGGGAAACACCTTGCCGCTGTGCTCCCGCTGACGGCGAGCAGCGCCAATGAGGGAGGGAAGACGGTGCTCCGGGTCGGCTCGGTCGACCCGGAAACCCTGCAGGAACCTCCTACCCCTTCTTCCTGCACAACATCTTTGCTGGGCTCGTTCCCCTTTCTCCAGTTTCTTCTATTCCATCATGAACCATTACCAGATGCACGCCCTCCATCTTCATCCCAACTCCATCCTCCTCCTGTCGATATTCGCCTTCTACTGTGAGGCGTTTGTGGGGGTGGCGCCCTCCGTTGCGCAGTTCCACCACTTATTCTACCTCTGGATGGGCAGCGCCCAGTGCTCTGGGTGCGCCTGCTTCATCGCTGCCAATGGCAGCAATGTGATCTCGAGGGCTGGAAAGAAGGTGGAGGACTTCCGGCACAAGTGGATCTTCATGGATGCCAAGTGCTCCCACGCCAGGTTGGATCCACTGACCGCGTTGCCGGCAAAACTAGATTGGTGGGCTCACGAGAAGCTCACCGACCCCCAGGCAGAGCAGCAGCTGGAGAGGATGACGGCGGACCTGAAGGCAGAGAAGCTGACTGGGGCCATGACCGTCAGGGAGAAGCTGACTGGGGTCACGAGAAGCTCACCGACCCCCAGGTAGAGTAGCTGCTAGAGAGGATGACGGCGGACCTGAAGGCGTCTGGCTCCACTCCAGGCGCACTCACACCCTCTGTGGAGCCTCAAGGGCGCGGATGACGAACTTCGGCTGCGCCCGGGCGTCTTGTCTGATGAGGAGCTGAGCAAGACCATGCACACCCTAATCGAGAAAGAGTCGGGCGTCCTCCCGGTGGCATACCTCCCGCTCGACCGTCGTGATGATGGAGAGAAGGTAACCGCCGCCATGCCCGTCTTCAACGAGCGGGGGATCGTGCCGCCGCAGCCTTTCTAGCCCCCGAGCACCCTGGTGCTGGTGTCCCCAGGCAAGCACTCCGAGGAGGAAGAGGAGAGGGACTCAGAGGCGACCTTGGAAGCGGCGAGGGAGACCTCTCCCCCACGGTAGAGCATTCTTCTCCGCGTCCTCTCCGACGATGAGGACGCCAGTGAGCACCCGGTCAGGGAATTGCCGTGCTCCACCGGCG
>NC_041384.1:376838596-376859423 GCF_002162155.2 Triticum dicoccoides
AGGGGACCCCGAGGAAGGGTGGGATGGTGTCGCTCCCCAAGGGCGACGCCTCCACCTTGTTGCCGGCCGCTGCTGTCACAGCGCCACTCTCCGCGCACTCGTCCGCTCCCGAGAGTGTGGCAAAGCTTGAGCCCAGGAAGCTTGTGGGTGCCGCGCTCCTGGGCAGGAAGAGGTCATACATCACCGACGACCAGTAAGTGTTTCGCCTTGTCTTGGTTTCCCGCTCTTGACATAGTGCTCAGCCATTTTCCTCTTGACGGCCCGGCTGACGTTGGTGGCGAAGAGGAGGAAGGAGGAGGCCAAGGCCCCCATGGCCAAGTGACCCGCCACGGCCGCGGCGACCCCGACACGGAAGGAAGAGTCCACCTCGCGTCCTCCTTCGACGGGGTTGGCTTCTGGAGGCTTGGGGGGCAGCCTCCGGAGAAGTCTGCCTCCGCGTCCAAGCTTACTTCGGAGGCGCCCGTCCTCGAAGCACCCGCTGGGGGTCCGAGGGCTCCGGAGCCCACAACGGTCCTTGTTGTCGTTGCTTCGCCAGCTCTAGCGCCGGTGCCGCCTCCTCTCCATGCCATCATGCCAGCGGACCGTGGCTCCTCCGCCTTGCCCGGTGCTCTGGAGGATACCTTCACCGCGCAGAACCGGCTCCGTGCTGATCTTCAGGGCGCCAACCGGCGCGTGGAGGCAGACCGTTCGGGATTGGTTTCGGGGTGGCTCCAGGCCAACTCGTCCATCAGGGCAGCCTGGGGCCAGGCTGAGGCTGCCGCCGAGGAGGGCAAGAAGGTGGCCTGTGTGGCCGCAGCCACTCGGGACATAGCACTGGCTGACGCAGTGACCGCCGAGAAGCGGTGCCGCGGAGATCGAGCTGAAGCCCTTTGCGACGAGCAGACCGCCCACGCCCGCTAGCTCAAGGTGCAAGAGGGGGAGGTCAAGGAGTGGCAGGCCACAGTCGACAACCGCGACGCTGAACTAGAGCAGGCAGCCATGGAACAGGCCACGGAGCGCAGTCACCTGGAGAAGCTGAAGGAGGAAGTGGAGGCGACCCAGGCGCTCATCTCCGAGGAGAAGACCCAGCTGGAGGCCATGGAGAAACTCCTTGCCGCGGCTGAGAAGACCACCATCCTGGGGCACGACACCTTCGTCTTCCTCGAGCTGAGGTCCCGCAAGGCACTGCAGGACCTTTACGAAGATGGGTATGAGAAGCCGCTGGCGACTCCGGAGGAAGGCCCCGTCGGGCTGCTCCCCAAGCTTGCTACGGCACTCGAGGGCGTCGTTGTCGAAGTAGGCCCCATGGTGGAGGGAGAGGCTTGCGCGCTTTTTACCTCGGCCACGACGCGCGTCTTCAGCCATCTCCATCTTCGGGACCCTAGCTTCGACCTTGGCTCGCTGCTCGAGCCCATGGATCATGAACTCCATGATGCTGCCGCCGAGGCCATGAAGGAGTAGGTGGAGGCCTTGCTGCAGAAGTTCCTCTGCGTTGACCCGGCGGCCGCGGCTGACAAGGATGGCGGTGACGTTGTCGATGATAGGCCTCCTCAAGCGGGCGACGGTGGTGTCCGAGGCTGAGGAAGAGGCTCGGAGGCGGCGCTCCTCCCTATTTAGTCCTGCAACATTTACCATGCCTCGTGGAGGCATAAGAACTCATGCTTTTGAACTTTTAAGAAATAGTATGTTTTGTAATAATTTGCTCGGGTTCCGCGATTTCCTTTCCGTTTGCTTTAGTGTTCTGCGTCGGCAGGGCCCAACCCCGCGCACACCTCAGTCGCCATTGGGTCGTCCGGATCACTAGGACGAGACCAAGGTGTCGGTTTTGGCGTTCTGCGTCGGCAGGGCCCGGCCCTGCGCATACCTCAGCCTCCATCGGGTCGTCTGGATCACCAGGATGAGACCAAGGGGTGAGGGGCTACATGACCAGTGAGGATCCTGAGTCACGATGCTCAGGAGTCCCCCTTGAAGTATGAACAAACCTCCATACCTTTCCTCGCCAAGTTCTCGCTCTTGAGGGGCGCGTGAAGACCAGGTCCATGGGACCTGGCGAGGTGGCATACGCTGGACGTAACCTGAGCGTAGCCCTCGTGGCCCATCCCCCTCACGCAACTCTCCCGAGGGAAAAGCGGCCTGGTGAGGTTGAGCAGCAAGCCTGATGGCTCTGCTGAGGTTACCGCAGCCGCTAGGCTACCCTCAGTTGTTTATCCACTAGCACAGAGCTTGGTGCTTCTGCTTTTGCACTGGTATAGCCACTCCTCGACAGTGTCATCTGCCAACGCGGAGCATGGGGCTTCCACTGGCACGTGGGTGGGAGCTCCCTCTGAGGGGAGACTCCGGGGCGTGTATAGCCCCGCCCTGACACGTGGCTTGCACGACAGGGCTGGAGGAGGTGTGTATGGGCACTCGTGAGCCAGCGTGGGACTCACAAGGCCCTACCTCATGGCGGGTTGCGCCAGAATTTGCTTCGGAACACTTGTGATAGTCATGCGAGATGGTTAGGCAACCTACGCCGAGTGAATCTCCTGAGGTTATCGCATGAGAAGGCCAAACACCAACGAACCCAGGAGGTGATGTGAACGGGGCCGGCCCGCCAGACAGAGCTCAGCCGTTGGGTTTGTCGACGCTGCAGGGACGAACCTGAGCACATATGCCATGCTAGTCTTCTCATGCGAAATTCCTGAAGAAAGACAATCGGTGCGTGGCTCCCGCGGCGGCGAGGCATCGAGTCATGCGTCCTAACTTATCCGCTCCCGATTAGCTCATGCGAGAACAAGGCACCAAGGATGGGAGGTGATGTGCACGGAGCTGTCCCAGCGAGCCAGAGCTCAGCCACTTTGGTTTAGCGATGCTGCAGGGACAGACCCAAGCATAGATGTTGTGCCAGTCCATAATCATGAGGCGGTCGTGGGTGGGTTTGCAAGGGCGTATGACGTTCATGGCGACAAAGCACCGGACATGCATGTGATAATCATAAAGCAACTCATGGAAGAGGGTAAAGCCAGTTCCAATAGATGCAAAGAACGATACATGCCGCAGGGACGGACCCACGCGGCTTGGGGATGATGCAGCCCGAGGGGCGCCCTGTAACACCCCAGATGTAACGTTCCATATTTGTACTCCAACTCTTGCCGTTTCTGGCTTTAAGTTATGAGATTCGTGGTTGGATTTTGTCTTCGTTTTTCTTTTGCTCATGTCATGCATTTCATATCATGTCATCATGTGCTTCGCATTTACATACACGTTCGTCTCATGCATCCGAGCATTTTCCCCGTTGTCCGTTTTGCAATCCGACACTCCTATGTCTTCCGGTGCCCCTTTTGTCTCTTTTTGTGAGCGGGTGTTAAACTTTCTCGGAATGGACCGAGATTTGCCAAGCGACCTTGGTACACCGCCGGTAGACCGCCTATCAAGTTTTGTGCCATTTGGAGTTTGTTTGATACTCCAACGGTTAACCAGGGAACCGTAAAGGCCTCGTGTGTGTTGCAGCCAAACACCCCTCCAAAGTGGCCCAATAACCCATCCAAAACCCCTCCATCCTCTCGGCTGTTCGATCACGATCGCGTGGTCGAAAACCACACCTCATTTGGACATTCCAAACTCCTTCTAGCTATAAATAGGTGCCCCCTCCTTCACTTTCGCGGACGAAACCCTAAAATTCCCCTCCGCACCGCCGGACACATCCGGGCGACGCCGGACAAAGTCGTCGCTGCCCCGCACCAACCCGCGTCCGCCACGTGGTGCACCACCGTCGCCCGCGCCGCCGGCCCGCCTGGCCCATGGCCGGCCCTCCCGTGCCTCGACCCGGGACACGCCCCGCGCCGCCGCCCGAGAGCTGCGCGCCGCCTCCGCCGGGATGCGCGCCGCCCAGCTGCCTTTCGCAGTCGTTTGCTCCCCGCCGCCGCCGCCGTGCCTCACCGCCTCTGCCGCGGGCCCCCACGTCACCCTCAGATTCTGGTGAGCTCCGGCGTCCCCCGCAACGCCACTCCTCCTCCGCACTTCGCCGGCCGGATCTGCAACTCTGGCGACCTTCATCAGCTCCGGCCACCGCGGAACAAACACCGACGAACCTCGAAGTCTGTGCCGCCAGATCCAGATCTGGAAAACCCTAGGGTTGACCTCTTTTTTCCACTCAGTCATTTTCTGCTATATATTTTAGCTCTGTTCATCATGCCATAACTCTGCATCCGTAGATCCGCTTTGCATGCATGTTATATTAGAATGTTCATCAGGATGTGCTCTTCATTTTGTTCCATTGTGTCATGCTTGTTTGAGTCCATCTTGATGCCCAAATTATTGATGCAAGAGTGCTATAAAATGTTAGTTCCTGTTATTTAGCAGATTATGAGCATTTGTTATTTTTACTACATTTGTCGTGTGCTTCATATGGCATGAGCTCTACATGTGTTTTGGACTATGCCATGCCATCTTTACAGGGGTGTATGCCATGTATTTTTGTGATCAATGTGGTGACTAGAACAAGCATGCAAAGTAGCTCTCATGATATTACTGATTTCAGAGACTTAGAATTTCACTAAGTCTTTGCTCTGCTGTTATTTTTATGCCATGTATTCATGTTGCTACAGAGAGATCCATGCTTCTTTTGAGTATGTTCAGTAAGGATTATTTGGACATATGGTTGTGGTATATCCATCCATGCCCCTGTTTGAATTTATGGAGTGCCCTAGCATGACTCAGTCTTGCTCTACTTTTGATATGAAATATTCCTGGCAGATTGTTTACGTGTTAATCAATTTTGCCAAGGGTGTTGTAGTTGATCCATGCATGACATGAGATTGTTCTTGCGATGGTTAGCTTCATGGACACGTCTTCTTGCTGATGCTATGCTTATCTTGTCATGCAATGTCTTGTGTTGAGTGAATCGAGCTCGCAAACATGCCTTCATAATTCTATTTTTGTCATCTCCAGTTTTTCTCCTAAGTCTGAATCTATTAACGAAACTTGCGATGTTTACATGGGTGCCATCATATCTTCTGATCCTTTTTGGCTTATGGTCGGTAAGGGAATTTTGTTATATTCTTTGAGTAGATTCATGCCATGCCTTGTATTTCTATGTCCTGTTCCTGTAGCATGTTGTTTACTTGCTCTAAAAATTGCTTCCTGATGTTAAATCCTGACATGTTAGTATTTTCACTAAGTCTGTGATGCTGATATCTTTTGCACTTTTGCCATGCTTGTTTGAACCTGATATTTTGTGATTTAGCCGTAGCTCAGTGTTCATCTTTTGTCAAGCATCTTGAGTAGATCTCTGCCATGTGCCTTGCTGTTATGTTGGAGTGTAGTAGATTAGTTTCTTGTTGCATTCTAGATGGCATCGTGCTGTTAATCGCAGAATTGTGCCATTATTGTTTTGCTTGCCATTTGCAAACCGTGCATCCGACTCAAGTGATCTTTATATTGATTTCGACCAAAATCAACTCATATTTCCAGTGGTGCACTTGGTTTGCCAAGTTGATCCCTTGATCAATCTTGTCCTTCCAGAGCATGCATATGCATTGCATATCACATCCCGCATATCATGCCATGTTTTGCATCATGTTGCTTGCGCATTGCACCGTGATTGATTGTTGGTACTCTGCTTGTGTTCTTGCCTTGGGTAGAGCCGGGAGACGAGTACGTGATTGAGGAACCCATTGAGAACGCTTACGAGGATCAAGCTTTCGTCAACTCGGAGAACTTTGTAGGCAAGATGACCATACCCTCGAAATCACTTCTATCTTTGCTTGCTAGTTGCTCGCTCTATTGCTATGCTGCGATACCTACCACTTGCTATATCATACCTCTCATATTGCCATGTCAAGCCTCTAACCCACCTTTTCGTAGCAAACAGTTGGTTGGCTATGTTACCGCTTTGCTCAGCCCCTCTTATAGTGTTGCTAGTTGCAGGTGAAGATGGAGTTTGTTCCTTGTTGGAACATGATTCTTGTTCAGCTATCATTATTATATCTTGTTTACTTTAATGCATCTATCTACTTGGTAAAGGGTGGAAGGCTCAGCCTTATGCCTGGTGTTTTTTTCCACTCTTGCCGCCCTAGTTTCTGGCATACCGGTGTTAAGTTCCTTGATTTTGCGTTCCTTACGCGGCTGGGTTATAATGGGAACCCCTTGACAGTTCGCCTTGAATAAAACTCCTCGAGCAAGGCCCAACCTTGGTTTTACCATTTGCCACCTAAGCCTTTTTCCCTTGGGTTCCGCGGACTCAAGGGTCATCTTTATTTTAAACCCCCGGGCCAGTGCTCCTCTGAGTGTTGGTCCAACTTGTCAGCCGCCGGTGGCCACCAGGGGCGACTCTGGGCTGGCCTACCGGAAGTTTGGACAATCTGGTGTGCCCTGAGAACGAGAAATGTGCAGCTCCTATAGGGATTTGTCGGCACATTCGGGTGGCTTTGCTAGTCTTGTTTTACCATTGTCGAAATATCTTGTAACCAGGATTCCGAGTCTGATCGGGTCTTCCTGGGAGAAGGAATATCCTTCGTTGACCGTGAGAGCTTGTGATGGGCTAAGTTGGGACACCCCTGTAGGGTTTTGAACTTTTGAAAGTCATGCCCGCGGTTATAGGCAGATGGGAATTTGTTAATATCCGGTTGTAGAAAACCTGACACTTAACTTAATTTAAAATGAATCAACCGCGTGTGTAGCCGTGATGGTCTCTTTTCGGCGGAGTACGGGAAGAGAACATGGTCTCATGTTATGCTTGAACGTAAGTAGTTACAGGATCACTTCTTGATCATGATAGTTTATCGACCGTGCTTTGCTTTTCTTCTCGCTCTCATTTGCGTAAGTTAGCCACCATATATGCTAGTGCTTGCTGCAGCTCCACCTCACTATCCCCTTTTTCTACCTTAAGCTTAAAAGGCCTTGATTGCGAGGGTGTGAGATTGTTGAGTCCCCGTGACTCACAGATTAATTAAAAAACCAGATGCAGGTGCCGATGATGCCAGTGCAGGGGACGCTACCGAACTCAAGTGGGAGTTCGACGAGGATTCGGGACGTTACTATGTTTCCTTTCCGGACGATCAGTAGAGGAGCCCAGTGGAAACTTTCCTGTTAAAACTCCTGCAACATGTAGCGTGCCTCGTGGAGGCGTTTAAACTTGTGTGTGATATTTGGAGAACAATATGTCTTGTAATATTTGCTTTGAGATTTTGTGATTTTCTTCCTATTTGCTTTATGTTCTACTCGGCAGAACCCGGCCCCGCGCATAACTCAACCGCCGTTGGGCCGACCAGAGACCAGGATGGAACCAAGAAGTGAGGAACTACGTGACCAATTAGGCTCCTGAGTCGTGATGCTTAGGAGTCCCCCTTGACGCGCAAACAGCTTATAGGAAGGAGAGACGAGGATAGGATTATTGTTCTACGTTGGCAGAGCCCAGCCCCGTGCATACCTCAACCACCGTTGGACCAACCGGAGACCAGGACGGACCCAAGGAGTGAGGGGCTACGTGACTAGTTAGGCTCCAGAGTCGCGATGCTCAAGAGTCCCCCTTGACGTTCAAACGACCTTCATACCTTAGCTCCGCTTGGGACGGTGCGCGATAACCAGGTCCAAGGGACTTGGCGGGGTGGCGTACGCTTGGGCGTGACCCGAGCGTAGTCCTCGTGCCCAGCCCCCTCGCGCGGCTCTCCCGAGGGGAGCTGTTGTGTTGAGTCGAGACCCCGAGCCTGAAGGCTCCCTGAGGTTGATAAGGCCGTGATGCCGCCCTCAGTTGTTTATCACCAGGACGGACCATGGAGTTTCCGCACTTGCACGGGCATAGCCGCTCCTCGACAGTGTCGACTGCTAGTGTGGAGAATGGTGCTTCCACTGGTACATGGGAGGGGACTCCCTACTGCGAAGAGCCCCCGGGGCGTGTACAGCCCCGCCCTGACACGTGGCTTGCACGACAGGGCTGGACGAGCTGTGTCTGGGCACTCATGAGCCAGCGCAGGACTCACGAGGCCCTACCTCTAGGTGGGTTGCGCCTGGTCTTGATTCTTGTTCGCCGTGTTGCTCCTGCGAGGTGGTCAGATAACCTGCGCCGAACGAATCTCCTGAGGTTATCACGTGAGAAAGCCAAGCACCAACGGCCCAGGAGGTGACGTGAACAGGGCCGGCCCGCCAGACAGAGCTCAGGCGTTGGATTTATCGACACTGTAGGGACGAACCCGAGCACAGACGTTGTGCCTAACCCTCTCACGCGAAGGGTCCTGAACAAAGATGACCGGCGCGTGGCTCCCGTGGTGGGCGACAATCAAGCAGGTGATAATCATAGGTAGATTAAGCATGGAAGGAAAACTAGCTCAGGTAAAGGAAGGGAAGGTTCATGCCACTGGGTCAGGCCTGAGTGGCTTGGGGACGATGCAGCCCGAGGGGCGCCCCTAGCGAGGTAAGCTAAAGACATAAAAAGGGATGCATGCCACACGACCTGTGAACGATGCAGCCCTGAGGGCGCTCCCAGCCAAATAAACTTGGAAAATGTCACCTGATTTTGTTGATGAAGGAGAGTTCGGGCAGCTGAAGGTACGCGGCGAAGGGGTCGCTCCTCATGAGCCACCGGGGCCCTGAGCCTCGGGAGGCTCTGGGGGTCCATGCGGTTCCCTGAGGACCGTCTCCATCTCTGCCAGGACTGCGTGGTGCTTGGTCTCCTAACCATCCATGATGCTCCGCAGGTTGCGTTGGAAGGCCGCAGCCACATTCGGCAGGCCGAACAGCATGCAAACGTAGTTGTGAGGTGGACCTTCGCAGCGCCCAACACGCGAAGGCCAGAAGCGCTCCTGAGATGCGGCTCGGTTGAGCCCTAGTGTGTCGATGCAGATGTGCAGCTCACCACCCTCGCCTGGCTGGGAAGCAACGCCAGGTGGGCGGCGGTCGCCGCGTATTGCTCTTGCTTCCTGAAGCTCTTGAGATACCTTGGTGATGAACTCCTGAGCTCCGGGTGCTCCTTGCCCAGTGTCCTCCTGAGGGAAATGTGCCATGAAACACGCCTCCAAGTGGTGCCTAAGCGCCTCCCTCGTGACATTGGTGAGGCCTGAGGCCCTCCAGAAGAGAGCCCCCAGCCCTGCCCGAGGAGGGCGCCGGGCGCACCTCCCAATGCGATAGAGGGAGGTGCCCCAGGCGCGGGCGCTGATCCTGATGAGGTACCACAGGCGGCACTGCCCTCCTGAGATCCGGCATGGAGTAGTTGCTTCTTCTTCTTGGGGACAAACTCAGGAGGGTACCGAGCTGCATTGTTGCCGGGGTCTTCGATTGACGCTGCTTGGAAAGCGTGCTCAAGGGAGCACACCACATCTCTTTCTTCGCAGGGGACTGTGATGATTCCGCCGCTTCCTGGCATCTTGAGGATGTTGTTGCTGTGGTGCGTCACTGCCATGAACTTTGCCAGGGCCGGATGCCCGAGGATGGCATTGTACGGCAGACGAATATGGGCGACGTCGAAGTCGATGAGCTCGGTGCAGTAGTTGTTGCGTTCTCCAAAAGTGACTGGGAGGCGGTCCTGACCTATCGGCGTGGTGGAGCCGTCGGTCACTCCTGAGAAACGCTTGGTAGGCTGAAGCTGATCGTATGGCACTTGAAGGTTGTCTAACGTCTCGACGGACAGGACGTTGAGCCCTGCGCCGCCATCGATGAGAGTCTTGGTAACTTGCACGTTGCTAATGACGGGTGAACAAAGCATTGGGAGAACGTCAGTGGTGGCCGCGTACTTGAGCTGATTTGCTGAGCTGAAGGTAATGGCACACTTGGACCACCTGAGCGGGCGCGTAGCCTCGAGCTTGGGAAGGACTGCGTTCACCTCGGAGCAAACTGCTTAAAGATACGCTGTGAGGCTGGGGCTTGAGCTCCGCCCAAGATGCAGGCCATAGCACACGGCTCCTGGAAGCCCCCAGCCCCCTCATCTTGGTGGTGGTCGCCGTTCCTTCTTGGTGGCGGCAGTGGAGGAAGCCTAGCATTGCCCTGAGGACGGTCCTCGCGAGGCTAGTCCTACCAGCGGTCCTCATGAGGCCGGTCGCGCCACTCCTGGTGTGGGCCCCGGTCGTCCTAGCGTCCACCACCATGTCCTCCTCCTCAGCCGTAGCCCCGGTCGTTGCGCTCGGGGCGTCGACTGAAGCGTCCTTCTCAAATGGCCCTGAGCTCCTGACAGTCGCTGGTGTTGTGGCTATGCAGGTTATGGAAGGCGTAAAACGGTCGGCTGCTCTAGGATGACTCGGGCTGTCCTTGCCGCACTTTGTGTCCAGCTCTGGCGCGAGCACAGCTGCTCCCTTGCGCTTCCGTCTTTGGCCTTGGATTTCTTCTCCTCCGGGTCCGCAGCCAGGAGCTCGAGGAGCGAGAGGCGCCCCTCCTTAGCTCTTGCGCACTTGGTCGCCAGGTTGAACAGCTCCAGTGACGTGCATAGCTCCTCATGGATGGCGAGCTCCTCCTTCATCTTGACGTCGCGGACGCCATCAGAAAACGTGGAGATGATGGCCTCGTCCGTCACCTTGGGGATCTTGAGGCGAACGTTGTTGGATCGCTGGGTGTACTTCTGGAGGGTCTCTCCTAGTTGTTGCTTGACGCGGCGTAGGTCACCCGCTACCAGTGGGCGGTCGCGAGTGCCCTGGACGTTGGCAACGAAATGGTCGCGCATCTCGTTCCAGGAGGAGATCGAGCCTGGAGGCAGGTTCAGGAGCCAGGAGCGGGCACCATCCTTCAGAGCCATGGGGAACTAGTTCGCCATGACTATCTCCTCGCCGTTGGCGGCCTCGATGCTCAGCTCGTAGAGCTGCAAGAACTCCACGGGGTCGGGGGTGCCGTCATAGCGAGGAGGCAGATCCAGCTTGAACTTGCCCGGCAAGGCGACGCTACGCAGCTCAGGGGTGAAGGCGCGGCAGCGTGTCGTGGTCACCAGGACTCTGCGCTGGTGGAGAACTTGTCCTTGATGGGGTCCGCGCACCGCCGCCGCAGCCGGCACGCGGTCTTGCTATGGTGGCGCAGGGAGTGCGGTGGCATTTTCTCGCGGCCGAGGGACTTCTTGGAACCTTCTTTCTTCTTGTGTGGGTGCCGGACGTGGCAGGACGCGCCATGGGGCCGCGTGCCTGGGCGCCAAGACTCCGTCTTGGGGAAGAGGTGGTGGAGGCACTCCATGGGCCACGCCGCCCGTGGCTGGCAGACGGCGAGGCATCGAGAGGGACGGCGCAGGGGAGGCCCCTGCGGCACTGACGAGCTCGGCGATGCGATCGAGCCAGTCCTCATAGAGGTCGTCGACGGGGCGGTAGCGCAGGAGCTCGCGCGCCATGCACAGAGCGGCCTGCGTGTCCACGGGAGCGCAACGAGCGTGGGATGATGAACCGGCCGGGGTCAGCGATGGAGTGGCGGTGCGGTCGTTCCGCCGCACCGAGGGGTGCATCGAGGATGCTTGCTGCTCGTTCCCCGCTGGGCTGGTGGCAGCATTGGCGGCAGGCAACGGAGAACGACGAGGTGGCCCGCCGATGGGAGCCGACTGAGCAACACGGGCGGCGAGGGCAGCCCGACGCTCAGCGCGAGCGCGGTGAGCGTCCGCCATGGAGACGATGAATCAATGGGACACGGAGCGGCGGAAGGAAAGCTTTGGCGCACCCCTACCTGGCACGCCAAATGTCGGATCACAGGTTCTGGCAAATCCCTCAAGGTTTGAACACTAGGGTGCGCGCGAAGATCTCCCCCTACCGATCCACATCCTAGCTTCGCTAAGATCACAAGGGCTAACTCGACAAACTCGCAACACAAGGGACACAAGATTTATACTGGTTCGGGCCACCGTCCAGTGTGGTGGTGGTGGATTGCCTCTTGTGCTGAGGATGAACAGTGCAAGGGGGAAAGAACAGCCTCCTGAGGTGAGGTGTTCTTGTGCTAGGTGAGTATGTGGATGGGTTGGATCTAGGTCTCTCCCCGCTCTAATGTGGTGGCTTAGTCCTATTTATAGAGGCCCTGGTCCTCTCCCCAAATATTGAGCGGGAAGAGAGCCAACAACGGCCAATTCGAAGGGGGACAACTAGTACAGCTTATCTTGAAAAAAGTAGTCTTCACCTGCCAAAGGCTCTGGTGGTGACGCCGTCTTGGGCTCCACGGTGACCTCTGTCTTGCCGTCCTGCTGGTCTTGGTCTCATTGCACTGATATGGAAACATTTGCTTGATGCCTCGGTACTTCGCGCATGCGCTTGCTCCCTTAGCACCAAAGAGGAAACATGGACACTGTGAGCGCTGGCGCCCGCCTAGCGCCCGCCTGCTCTTGATCGTCATGGCTCACCTCATTGGAACCTCATGAGGTTTGCCTGGCCTTGATCTCTCCCCCCCTCGTGAGCCAGACTGGTGAGGCCGCTCCTGAGGAGATCTTGTGTCGTTCGCCTCGCGAGGCTTGGCACCTCGCGAGGGTCTTGAGTGCTTGTTGGTGAAGATGGGTCGTACGGGCCCGCTCGTAGAGCCACGCTATGGGCCGCAGGCAGGCAAGTCTGGGGACCCCCGTTCCCAGAACACCGACAATGGTGACCTCCATCTTGTCGTCCTGCTGGTCTTGGTCTCATTGCACGAATATGGAAACCTTTGCTTGACGCCTCGGTACTCTTCGTCTGCGCTTGCCTCCTTAGCACCAAAGAGGAAACAAGGACACTGTGCGCGCTGGCGCCCGCAAGGTCTCAATCGTCATGGCTCACGTCATTGGAACCTCACGAGGTTTGCCTTGCCTTGATCTCTCCGCCCCTCGTGAGCCAGCCTGGTGAGGCTGCTCCCGAGGAGGTCTTGTGTCGTCCACCTCGCGAGTCCTAGCCCCTCGCGAGGGTCTTGAATGCTTGTTGGTGAAGATGGGCCGTACAGGCTCGCTTGCAGATTCATGTCGTAGGGCCGTAGGCCGGCAAGTATGGGGACCCCCATTCCCAGAACGCCGACAAAGGCCAGGAGGTGAGCGGCCCAAGGTCCAGTAAGAGCTCCTGAGGCGCGATGCTCTAGAGGTCCCATTTAGCGCGCAAGCAGCTTCCTGAGGATGGGAAAGGGAGGCAATGTCGCCGCAGCAGGGCAGCAAAAAGGTGAGAATCTTATGTCATCGTGCTGGGTCGGAACAGGTACAAGACTTATCTTGGCGTTCAGGATCCTGCTTCCGGTGCCACACCAGACTTGGGTGTTGCCACTGCTGGGTAGCTAGGTTAGGCCCGTGCAGGCCTCCCCCTCTTCTCCATGTTCTTCCTAGTGCTCTACGTCCTCAGGTCCTTGCCCTCGAGCGGGCTCAGTCGCTGCTGGTATGCCAGGTCGCGATGCCGTGGTCAAGGCCAGGGGGTGAGGGATGGAGAGCCAGTAAGAGCTCCTGAGTCACGATGCTCAGGTAACCCCCTTTAACGTGCAAGCGAATTGCATGGGAGAAGAGAGAGAGCCCGCGGTACCGCCCGTTGTAGTCCTCAGGAAGTTCCTGCAGGTCATCACGAGGAGGGGAACAAATCGCCGCGGTGATCGCCCGTTGTTGCCAGCTTGTGGGAGGGGACTCCCTACTGTGGAGAACCCCCGGGGCATGTACAGCCCCGCCCTGACACGTGGCTTGCACAACAGGGCTGGAGGAGGTGTATCCGAGCACTCGTGAGCCAGTGCGGGACTCACGAGGACCTACCTCAAGGCGGGTTGTGCCTTGTCTTGATTCTTGATTGCTGTGGCGGTCCTGCAAGATGGTTAGACAACTCGCGCCGAGTGGATTTCCTGAGGCTATCGTACGAGAAGGCCAAGCACCAATGACCCCAGGAGGTGACGTGAACGGGGCCGGCCCGCCAGAGAAAGCTCAGCCGTTGGATTTATCGACGCTGCAAGGACGGGCCCGAGCACAGACGCCGTGCCTAGCCTTTTAATGCGAAGGATCCTAAAGAAAGACAATCGACGCGCGGCTCCCATGGTGGGTGACAATCAAGCAGGTGATAACGATAGATAGATTATGCCTGAGAAGCAAACTGGCTCAGGTAAACGTAGGAGCAATACATGCCACTAGGTCGGACCCGAGCGGCCTGGGGATGATGCTGCCCAAGGGGCGCTCCTAGCAGAGTGAACTGAAGATATAAGCGGATACATGCCGCGGGGATGGACCCATGCGGCCTGGGGATGATGCAGCCCAGGGGGCACTCCCAGCTAAATGAACTTGGAGAGATGTCACCTGGTTTGGTTGCCGAAGGAGTGTTGGGGTAGCTAAAGATGCGTAGCGAAGAAGTCACCCCTCACGAGAAGTCGAGGCCCTGAGCCTCGGGAGGCTCTGGAGGCTTGGGCGGCCTCCGGAGGACCATCTCCATCTCTGCCAGGACTATGTGATGCCTGTCCTCCTGACCCGCCATGATGCTCCGCAGGTTGTGCTGGAAGGCAACAGCCACGCTCGGCAGGCCGAACGGCATGCGAACGTTGTTGTGAGGTGGACCCTTGCAGCGTCCAACACGCGAAGGCCAGAAGCGCTCCTAAGAGGCGGCCCGGTTGAGCCCTGGGATGTCGATGCAGATGCGCAGCTCACCACCCTCACTTGGGTGGGGAGCAGCGCCAGGTGGGCGGTAGTCGCCGCGTATTGCTCTTCCTTCCTGAAGCTCCTGAGATGCCTTGGTGATGAACTCCTGAGCGTCAGGCGCTCCTCGCTCGGTGTCCTCCTGAGGGAAACGTGTCATGAAGCACGCCTCCACGTGGTGCCCGAGCGCCTCCCTCGTGATGTTGTCCAGGTCTGAGGCCCTCTAGAAGAGAGCCCCTGAGCCCTGCCCGAGGATGGCGCCGGGCACGCCTCCCTATGCGAGGAAGAGAGGCGCCCCAGGCGCGGGCGTAGATCCTGAAGTGGTGCCATCGGAGGTGCCACTCCCTTGAGGCCTAGGAGTGGAGTAGCTGCTTCTTCTTCTTGGGGTTGGCCTCAGGAGGGTACTCCGCTGCGTTGCTATCCAGGTCTTCGAGTGATGCAGCTTGGAAGGCGCGCTCGAGAGAGCCCACCGCGTCTCTTTCTTCGCAGGGGACGGTGATGATTCCGCCGCTTCCGGGCATCTTGAGGATGTTGTAGCCATGGTGGGCGACTGCCACGAATTTGGATAGCGTTGGGTACCCGAGGATGGCATTGTACGACAGACGGATGTGGGCGACGTCGAAGTCGATGAGCTCGGTGTGGTAGTTGTCGTGCTGACCGAAGGTGGCAGGGAGGCGGACCTGCCCTATCGGGGTGGCGGAGCCGTCAGTCACCCCTGAGAAAGGCTTGGTAGGGTGGAGCTGATCGTATGGCACTTGAAGGCTGTTGAAAGTCTCGACGGATAGGACATTGAGCCCTGCGCCGCCGTCGATGAGGGTCTTGGTGACTTGGACATTACCGATGACGGGTGAACAAAGCATCGGGAGAACGCCGGCCATTGCCGCGCACTTGAGCTGGTCTGCCGAGCTAAAGGTGATGGCGTACTTGGACCATTTGAGCGGGCGCATGGCCTCGGGCCTGGGGAGGACTGCGTTCACCTCGCGAGCAAACTGCTTGAAGACTCGTTGAGAGGTTGGGGCTTGAGCTTCGCCCAAGATGTAGGTGATAGCTCGCGGCTCTTGGAAGCCCCTAGCCCCCTCGTCCTGTTGATGGTCGTCGTTCCTTCTTGGCGGCGGCAGCGGAGGGAGACCAGGGTTGCCCTGAGGACGGTCCTCACAAGGCTGGTCCTGCCAACGGTCCTCGCGAGTTTGATCGTGCCACTCCTGGCGGGGCCCACGGTCGTCCCAACGTCCTCCACCATGCCCCCTCCTCGGCCATAGCCCCGGTCGTTGCGCTCGGGGCATCGACCGAAGCGTCCATCTCGAATGGCCCTGAGTTCTTGGCAGTCATTAGTGTTGTGCGTGCGCACATTGTGGAAGGCGCAGAACGTACGACTCCCTTGGATGACTCAGGAAGATCTCGGCCGCGCTTGGTGTCTGGTTCCGTCGCGAGCACGGCCACTCCTTTGCGCTTCACGTCCTTGGCCTTGGCCTTCTTCTCCTCTGGATCCGTAGCAGGGAGATCGAGGAGGGAGAGGCGCCCCTCCTCAGCTCTTGCACACTTGTCGCGATGTTGAACAGCTCCAAGGTCATGCACAACTCTTCATGGATGGCGAGCTCCTCCTTCATCTTGATGTCACGGACGCCGTCGGAGAACGCTGAGATGATGGCCTCGTCCGTTACCTTGGGGATCTTCATTCGCATGCTGTTTAAGCGTTGGATGTATTTCTGCAGGGTTTCTCCTGGTTGTTGCTTGATGCGGCATAGGTCACCCGCGACCGGGGGCGGTCGTGAGTGCCCTGGATGTTGGCGACAAAGCGGTCGCGCATCTCGTCCCAGGAGGAAATCAAGCCTGGGGGCAGGTTCAGGAGCCATGAGCCAGCGTCGTCCTTGAGAGCCATGGGAAACCAGTTCGCCATGACCTTTTCGTCGCTGTTGGCTGCTTCGATGCTCAGCTCGTAGAGCTGCAGAACCTCTATAGGGTCGGGGGTGCCGTCGTAGCGACGAGGCAGATCTGGCATGAACTTGGCCGGCCAGACGACGCTACGCAACTCAGGAGTGAAGGCGCGGCAGCCCGTCGTGGCCACTTCAGCTCGTCATGGAGGCAGAGCTTGCTCGTGGTGCCCCTGTGCCACCACGGCACGCGGCGCATGGCCCTATCGCAACAAGAAATCCTGGCGCAGCGGAGCTGGAAGTGGTGGAGCGTTTCTTTGTGGACGGGGAATCTCTTGGCAGCATCGTTCTTCGTGCACGGACACGTGGCGCGGTGGGTCGCGCCGCTGGGCCGCGCATATTGGAGCGAGGACGCCGTCTTGACGTGGGGCAGGCTAAGGTGCTCCCTGAGCCGCATGACTCGGCGCAAGGGTGCCATCTTGCTGCGGAGGAGGCGGAGGCGCTTCGTGAGCCACATCGCCCGCAGCTGGCGACGTGCGAGGCAGCAAGAGGGATGGTGCAGGAGAGCCTCCCGCAGCGCTGACGAGCTCGGCGATGCGGTCCAGCCAGTCCTTGTAGAGGTCGTCGACTGGACGGTAGCACAGGAGCTCGTGCGCCATGAGCAGCGTGGCGCGGCGAGCGTGAGATGATGAGCCAACCGGAGTCAGCGACGGGGTGGTGGTGTGGCCATCACAGCGCATGGAGGGATGAAGTGAAGAGGCTTGCTGCTCGTTTGCCGCCGAACCGGTGACGGCGTTGGCGGCGGGTGACGGAGAACAATGGGGAGGACCATCGACTGGGGCCGTCTGAGCGACATGGGCGGTGAGAGCGTCCCGGCGCTCCGCGTGAGCCCTACGAGCGTCGGCCATGAGCTTGGTGGAGTGACGAAGCATGGATCAACGAAGAAGAAGGCTTCGGTGCACCCCTACCTGGTGCACCAAATGTCGGATTTCGGGTTCCGGCAAAACCGTTGAGGTTCGGACACTGGGCTGCGCACAAAGATCTCCCCCCTCTCTAGCTCGCACACTCAACGATCTCACGGTCTAGCTTGACGGACCCAAAGAACATGAGACACAATATTTATACTGGTTCGGGCCACCGTTGTGGTGTAATACCCTACTCCAGTGTGGTGTGGTGGATTGCCTGTTGGGCTGAGGATGAACAGTTACAAGGGAAGAACAGCCTCCTGAGGAGAGGTGTTCTTGTGTTTGGTGAACTTGTGTGAGGCTAAGGATGGAATGGCTCCAATCCAAGATGAGATGCAAGATGAGATGCCAGCCCTCCTCCCCCTAGCTATGGTGGTGGCTAGTCCTATTTATAGAGGTGATGTCTACTACACAACCTTCTTCTTGTAGACATTGTTGGGCCTCCAAGTGCAGAGGTTTGAAGGACAGTAGCAAATTTCCCTCAAGTGGATGACCTAAGGTTTATCAATTTGTAGGAGGCGTAGGATGAAGATGGTCTCTCTCAAGCAACCCTGCGACCAAATAACAAAGAGTCTCTTGTGTCCCCAACACACCCAATACAATGGTAAATTGTATAGGTGCACTAGTTCGGCGAAGAGATGGTGATACAAGTGGTATATGGATGGTAGATAAAGGTTTTTGTAATCTGAAAATATAAAAACAGCAAGGTAACTAATGATAAAAGTGAGCACAAACGGTATTGCAATGCGTTGAAACAAGGCCTAGGGTTCATACTTTCACTAGTGCAAGTTCTCTCAACAATAATAACATAATTGGATCACATAACTATCCCTCAACATGCAACAAAGAGCCACTCCAAAGTCACTAATAGCGGAGAACAAATGAAGAGATTATGGTAGGGTACGAAACCACCTCAAAGTTATTCTTTCTGATCGATCTAATCAAGAGTCCATAGTAAAATAACATGAAGCTATTCTTTCCGTTCAATCTATCCTAGAGTTTGTACTAGAATAACACCTTAAGATACAAATCAACCAAAACCCTAATGTCACCTACATACTCCAATGTCACCTCAAGTATCCGTGGGCATGATTATACGATATGCATCACACAATCTCAGATTCATCTATTCAAACCAACACAAAGTACTTCAACGAGTGCCCCAAAGTTTCTACTGGAGAGTCAAGACGAAAACGTGTGCCGACCCCTATGCATAGGTTCATGGGCGGAACCCGCAAGTTGATCACCAAAACATACATCAAGTGAATCAATATAATAACCCATTGTCACCACGGTTATCCCACGCAAGACATACATCAAGTGTTCTCAAATCCTTAAAGACTCAAACCGATAAGATAACTTCAAAGGGAAAACTCAATCCATTACAAGAGAGTAGAGGGGAAGAAACATCATAAGATCCAATTATAATAGCAAAGCTCGCGATACATCAAGATCGTACCACCACAAGAACACGAGAGAGAGAGATCAAACACATAGCTACTGGTACATACCCTCAGCCCCGAGGGAGAACTACTCCCTCCTCGTCATGGAGAGCACCGGGATGATGAAGATGGCCACCGGGGAGGGATTTCCCCCTCCGGCAGGGTGCCAGAACAGGTCTAGATTGGTTTTCAGTGGCTACGGAGGCTTTTGGCTGCGGAACCCCTGATCAATTGTGCTCCCTGAAGTTTTTAGGGTATATGGTATATATGGGAGGAAGAAGTACGTTGGTGGACCTCCGGGCTGTCCACGAGACAGGGGGGCGCGCTCAGGGGGTGGGCGCGCCCCCCACCCTTGTGTGCAGCCCGGGACTCTCCTAGTCCATCTCCGATACTCCATGGGCTTCTTCTGGTCCAAAAATAAGTTCCGTGAAGTTTTAGGTCAATTGGACTTCGTTTGATTTTGCTTTTCTGTGATACTCTAAAACAAAGAAAAAATAGAAACTGGCACTGGGCTCTTGGTTAATAGGTTAGTCCAAAAAATAATATAAAAGTGCATAATAAATCCCATAAACATCCAAAACAGATAATATAATAGCATGGAACAACCAAAAATTATAGATACGTTGGAGACATATCAAGAGGCCCTGGTCCTCTTCCCAAATTTTGAGCGGGAAGGGATCCCACAACGGCCAATTTGAAGGGGGACAACTAGTACAAGCTATCCTGACAAAAGTGGTCTTCGCCTGCAAAGGCTCTGGTGGTGACGCCATCTTGGGATCCACGGTGACCTCCGTCCTGCCGTCCTGCTAGTCTTGGTCTTGTTGCACCGATATGGAAACCTTTGCCTGATGCCTCGGGACTCCTCGCCTGCACTTGCTCGTTTAGCACCAAAGAGGAAATGAGGACACTGTGCTCGTTGGTGCCCGCCTAGTCTTGATCGTCACGGCTTACGTCATTGGTACCTTGCGAGGTTCGCCTTGCCTTGATCTCTCCGCCCCTCGTGAGCTAGCCTAGTGAGGCCGCCCCTGAGGAGGTCTTGCATCGTCCGCCTCGTGAGGGTCTTGAACGTTTGCTGCTGAAGATGGGCCATATGGGGCCGCTGGAGGAGCCACGCTGCGGGCCGCAGGCAGGCAAGTCTGGGGACCCCCGTTCCCAGAACGCTGACAAATGTGGACAATGTCAAAGTCGATGAGCTCAGTGCGGTAGTTGTCACGCTTGCCGAAGGTGACAGGGATGTGGATCTGCCCTATCAGGGTGGTGAAGCCATATGTCACTACTGAGAAAGGCCTGGTAGGCTGAAGCTGGTCATAGGGCACCTGGAGCCGGTCGAATGTCTCGACGGAGAGAACATTGAGCCCCGCGCCTCCATCGATGACTGTCTTGGTGACGAGGATGTTATTGATGGTTGGCGAGCAGAGCATTGGTAGGTCGCCGGCAGTGGTCACGCACATGAGCTGGTCGGCAGAGTCGAAGGTGATGGCATAGTTGGACCACCTAAGCAGACGTGTCGCCTCGAGCTTGGAAAGGGTCGTGTTCACCTTGCGAGTGAACTGCTTGAAGATGTGATGGGAGGCAGGGGCTTGAGCGCCGCTTAGGATGCAGGTGATGGCACGAGGCTCTTGGAAGCCCCCAGCCCCGTCATCTTGGTGGTGGTCATCATTCCTTCTCGGTGGTGGTGGTAGCGGAGGGAGGCCAGCATTGCCCTGAGGACGATCCTCCCGAGGCTGATCCCTCCAGGGATCCTCGCGAGGCTAGCCCTGCCAGTGGTCCTCACGAGGCTGATTGCGCCAGTCCTGGCGGCAGTCGCGGTTGTCCCAGCGTCCTTCGCCTCGGCCTCCTCCATGGTCGTAGCCTCATTTATTGCGCTCGGGGCAGCGACCAAGGCGCCCGTCGTGGATGGCCTGAGCTCTTGGCAGTCATTTGTGTAGTGGTTGTGCATGTTGTGGAAGATGCAAAACGGGCATCTGCCTTGGACGACTCCGGCTGGTCATAGCCGCGCTTCATCTCTTGTTGTTGTTGTTGTTGTTGTTGTTGTTGTTGTTGTTGTTGTTGTTGTTGTTGTTGTTGTCGTTGTTGTTGTTGGTTTTGTTGTTGTTGTTG
>NC_041384.1:376867445-376868304 GCF_002162155.2 Triticum dicoccoides
GGTATGGCGATCGGTGGGTAAGCTGCACGGGCAAACCGACATATGTTGACAATGGAGGCCTTGCGGTGGTGGCGGGGACCTTGCTAGGGTTTCGAGCAAGGGAGGGTGTGTGTGCGCATGCCCGAGGAGGTTTTGGTGTGTGTGTGTGTGTGTGGAGGGGGGCAGTGGGCGGGGGTGTGTTTGAGGAAATGACGCGGGTACTGAAAATTTTACTACGCGGGAGTGAAATGCCGGGGCTATTGAATTTTTTGATGATGGTGCATCACGGTCCGGAGATAACAATTATGTGTTATGAAACAGAAAAACCCTCAAGGCAGGCAGATATTTTCAAGGGATGCAGGCAGGATTGGGAGCAAGAAACACCACACACGCTCGAAACACAATAACTGTGTGTTATCAAACAGAAAATGTTGCAGGCAGGTAGATATTTTTGAGAGGGGAAGCCTCGTGCCCTCGTGGAGCCCAATGTACTGTGCGGATGTGTGCGTGACATGGGCATCGGTGTGGCACATAGTTAGTTTGAGTGAACCATGTCTGTTGCGTCATCCCACTTGTCTAATGTTCATAAATTTGGCGAAATATGATGCAGGGAGGGTCAGAACACGAACACGTTTGCATGTGCACCAAAGTTATGTATGAAAAGGGTGGTTTGATGTTCAAATACCAAATGCAACTTCGATGTGGCACCTATCTTGCAAAGCACACGGTATTGCTTGCCCCCCTCGTGTAGGCACGAAGGGAATCCTAAGCTATGAATGCATGCCCCCCATCGAGGTTCACCTAACAAAGTGCGAAGTAGCTAGCAGCCCCCCTTATGTCGGCACGAAGGGAATCCTAAGCTATGAATGCATGCCCCCTC
>NC_041384.1:376869473-376871480 GCF_002162155.2 Triticum dicoccoides
GCTGCTGCTGTTGTTGTTGTTGTTGTTGTTGTTGTTGTTGTTGTTGTTGTTGTTGCTGCTGCTGCTGCTGATGCTACTCTTCTACGTATATCTAGACATCATCAGAACATTAAGGTAGCACTCTTCCTTGTAGCTATGTAGTCTAAGATTGCATATTTAGACATTAAGTACAGTGCATGTGTCTATGTAGCCTCAGATATATTACATATGGCTCTAGTTGACCTAACGATAAATGGTTACAGATATATTCAGTTAAAAGTCTGATTCACCGATTAGTCCCTTATCAGCCCTCGGCCTATATGGTACCAGCTATCGATATCCTGAACAGTGAGTATATATAAGCCATGGGATGAAACTATCCTCGATGGAAAACAGCAGTCGTTCCCAAAATTTTCCTGTGTAGGTACATCGAGAGGCATGTTAAGCACAGGTGGCTAAACATCAACCAAAATTATCCATGGCACACAAAATAATCTCCAAAAGATAGTTTCAGTGTGCAGGTTTAAGCACACTATAAAGCAAAACAAGTGGAAAGGTGTGTTAACTGCAACAGGCCTAACATTTAACAACAAGCAAACATAGTCATTCAAACCGGTATTGTGCTGGTCTAAGTACACTGGTTATTGTTAAATAAAAATGGAAAGGCGTGTTACCTACAAGATGCAGCAACCAAATCTAGTCATTGATACTGGTCTTGTTGAAACTGGTACTGATGAAATTGAACTACGCAGTTCATACTTGCACATATAGAACAACATGTTGTGAATAACTAGAATAAACAAGGCATACTATGAACAACCAAAGATAGCATTTGAAACTGGACATATGCTAACTACAAACAACCAAACAGTCAAAAAACTTTAAAAGAGGCATATGTTGGCTATAACAGGCTTAACAACAAGCAAATATATGCATTCCTATCGGTATGTTTAAAACTAGATTGATGAAATGTATTGCACAGTAAATAATTGCACATATAGAGCATCACACTGTGAACAACTGAAATAAACAAGCCATACTGCAAACAACCAAATATAGCAATTAAAACTGGACATATTCTCACTACACTACAAAAGGGACTCGACAAAACAAATCATGGGTTTCCCCCTAGGCACGGAAAAACAAATCATGGGTTTCCTCACTTGTCACAGATGGGCTCGTTCCCGTGGGAAGAGCACATACCCTTGATGCGCATTATGTTGTCGCAGATGGGCTCCTTCCCCTTGGAAGAGCACGGCTGTAGGGTGCCCTCCCTGATGTAGCAGACGAGCTCTTTCCCCTTGGAAGAGCAGATGGTCTCTTTCCCCTTAGAAGAGCCGGAGAGGGTGCCCTCCTTGTGGTCGCCGTTGATGAGGTCTTACTTGGAAGCTGTGGATCCCAAGCCAGCGTCGTAGAACGTGTCCTTCAGAAATGACAAAAGGGTCTCGAGGGCGAAGTAGGATTGAAACTTGTTGACAGCAAGCCAGAGGAGATCAGCGGCAGGGCCATGGATGAGATCGATGGCGGTTGAACTCGAGGGGCTGGGGGTGGGCCACATAACCTATGACATAGACCGCCTCAGGTCGTCGCTGTCGATGATCTTGATGTCGTATCCGGCGTCCGAGACATACCCACATACTCTAGCCCGCTGGTTGAGTGCCTCCGGCCAGTAATGGTCGTCAGCTTCCATGGCGACGTCAGGCGAAGAGACCGCGATACACCTCTTTCGGGCCAGTCGCTGCTCGAGCTCCACGGGAAGCGTAGCCGGGCTTAGGCTGCGATGCTTTGGAGTGGGGGATGTGGATGGGGATGGGGATCTGTGGGAAAGGGGCGGTTTGGTAGGAGTCATCTAAGAGACTCAGGGCGGCCTGGGTATGGCGATCGGTGGGTAAGCTGCACGGGCAAACCGACATATGTTGACAATGGAGGCCTTGCGGTGGTGGCGGGGACCTTGCTAGGGTTTCGAGCAAGGGAGGGTGTGTGTGCGCATGCCCGAGGAGGTTTTGGTGTGTGTGTGTGTGTGTGGAG
>NC_041384.1:376872529-377135209 GCF_002162155.2 Triticum dicoccoides
AGGTTCACCTAGCAAAGTGCAAAGCAGCAACCCCCCCCCCACACACAATTTCAGTCGGCGGGCCAAAGAGGCATCTCACCAAGATGGATCGTAAGACGGACCAAGAATAATCCACCTTCGTTGTACAACCTCTCTCTTGTTGTTGGTCAAAGTGATGGCCATCTGTAACGCCCCGAGACCGATGTGCCAGGTGTCGTCCAGTTATTCGCTGTTGTTGCCATGTCATTTGCTTGTGTGTTGCATCTTGTCATGTCATCATGTACAATGCATCATCATGTTTTAAAAACTTGCATCCGTCCGGGTCTTCCGGTTCTCTCCGTTGTCCGTTCTGAGCCCAGACACACTTGCACGCGCCCGTGGCACGTCCGAAATATTATTTTATAAGTGGCCGGAAAATGTTCTCGGAATGGGGTGAAAGTTGGCATGTGGTGTTGTTATGTTGTTAGTAGGTCGCCTGCCAAGTTTCATAGCATCCGGAGCTCGTTTGATAGCCCAACCATTAAACTATAGCGGCAATATAGCCGGTCTAACGTCAGACGTTTTCGGTCACCGGAAACAGTCGCCCGGCCTCCCTCTCTTATCTTCTCTCAGCACGAGACCGTCTACACAACTCACTAACTACCGCCAGGTCCAACCTAACCTCTCTCGTCAGCCCGCAGCCCCCCTCGCGCGCGTCCGAAAGTTGTCCCGAACCGACCCGGGGAGTCATCACCGTTGTGTCCGGATCATCCGCAAACATCTACAAAACGTCACCGTTTTCTTGTTTGGACTCCCTATATTTTTTTTTCTGGCCGTCTGATTACGATCGGAGGGACGGATTAGCCCCTACCCAAATATCCACTCGCTATATATAGCTAGTCTAACCCTAGACCAGATCCCAAATTTCTAGGGATCCATCACGCCGCCTCCACTCTCTCCCTTGGTTTCAGCGCCGAGCCAACCACCATCCCTCTCAGATCCTTCCCCCTCAAACCCACGGCTTCCGACCACCTCCCGTGTTTTCCGGCCAGTAGCAGGAGCCCCTGCCTCGCACCTCCTGCGGGCCTCCTCACCTGCAAGCAGCCGGAGCAGCAGCTCCCAGTCGCCGGAGGAACCGCACCAATGCCTTTTTCTTCCTTCCCCGTCCCTTTTCTTCTCCCCCCAAACCTCACCTTGTTCTCCTATGTCTCTCTGTGAACAGGGCAACGGCGCCACCACCATCCCCGCGCGCTCGCGGTGCGCCCGCCTCAGACCCTGAGCAGGAGCCCGAGTCTTCGTCTATGCCTTTTCCCGCCCGTGCAGCGCCGGAGTTGCTCTGTTCCTTGCCCGAACCCGCGGGAGCACGAGCTCCCTCCTCCTCGTCCCCGTGCCCGCAGCAGCAGAGCAGGATCCGGCCCTGACGCCCCTCCCCGTCCTCCTTGTTCGGTTCCTCGTCAGACCCGGCAGGTCTTCACTTTTGTAGCCGCGCCAAGTCCTTTGCTTCGTCCAGGACAAGTGCGCCTGTCTCCGTTGCCCGAACTAGCAGCAGCTTCAGCCCGTTCCTGGCCAGATCCGCCGTCCCGGCGTCCCGCGCCCATGTCGGACCTCCCCTGCTTCTCCTTGGTCCCTACATCGCCTCCCCGCGCCCTGGAGTCCAAGCCCGCCTGCGCTCTTGCCGCCTCCAAGTACAGTTGCCGCCTCCATTCGAGAGGAGGACGACACGGTCGACGCTCGCATTGACTGCGCCTCGCACGCGAGCTAACGCCAGATGCGCCCCAAGGCCCAGTCACTTCCTTCGCAGCTAGCCTCCTTCACCAATGGGCCGAAGCCCATGGTGAGCATTCGCCCAGACCCTATGCACTGTTGGCCCAGTCCGATTCGGCCCGCCTCTGTTTTTTTTCAGATCTGCAATTTGTCTATTTTTTCAGAGGAGAGCATTTTTGCAGGAAAGCCCTTGTGGATCATGCATATAATAACTCACAATTGGTGCATCGGATTAAAATGAATTATATATGACACTTGCTTAGAATTTTGTGTAGATTAATAATATGCAACTTTCATCCATGTTTGAAATGCTTAAAGTGATGTTTGTTTAAATCTGCCCCTATGCCATGTTAAAATGATTTAATTCATAAGTAAATAACCGTAACTCGTAATTTAATAAACTTTGTATGTAAATGGGGTAGAAAAATGCCTAGTTTAACATGGTGGCCTTACTTTGCATGTTTAACAACTCTAAAATTATGTTTAGGTCAGAACAGTACCAAACCTAATTTATGCACATGAGGAGTTTCTGGATTTGTTGTTCGTTGCTTCCGGCCTCATTTAACCTTGACTAGATGGGTAGTTTTCATTTGCTTCACCCTCTTGCCATGCTAAAAACATTTAATCTTGTTGGGTACATAAACGAGATTGAACTAAATAACGTGTTGTGGTGTTTTGTCAATATGCAACTCGTTGCATATTGAGCTTCACTTAATTTGTAGTGTTGTTTGTTGCACTTTGCCATGCCATGACATGTATCATTAAACCGGACATGCATCATACTTGTTGTGCATCATGCCATGATCGTGTGATAGTTGTTTACTATGTTGTTTGCTTCTTTCCGGTGTTGCTTCTTCGGGTTGATTCCGATAACGTCGCGTTCGTGAGGACCCGTTCGACTACGCCCGTTTGTGTTCTTCATGGACTCGTTCTTCTTCCTTGCGGTATCTCATGCAAGATGACCATACCCTCGAAATCACTTCTATCTTTGCTTGCTAGTTGGTCGCTCTTTTGCTATGCCTATGCTGCGATACCTACCACTTGCTTATCATGCCTTCCATATTGTTAAACCAAGCCTCTAACCCACCTTGTCCTAGCAAACCGTTGTTTGGCTATGTTACCGCTTTGCTCAGCCCCTCTTATAGCGTTGTTAGTTGCATGTGAAGATTGAAGTTTGTTCCTTGTTGGAACATGGATATGTTGTTCCTGGTTGAACCTGTTTACTTGTTGGGATATCACAATATCTCTTATTTAATTAATGCATCTATATACTTGGTAAGGGTGGAAGGCTCGGCCTTATGCCTGGTGTTTTGTTCCACTCTTGCCGCCCTAGTTTCCGTCATATCGGTGTTATGTTCCCGGATTTTGCGTTCCTTATGCGGTTGGGTAATAATGGTAACCCCTTGATAGTTCGCCTTGAATAAAACTCTTCCAGCAATGCCCAACATTGGTTTTACCATTTGCCACCTAGCCTTTTTTCCCTTGGGTTCTGCAAACTCAAGGGTCATCTTTATTTAAACCCCCCTCCGGGCCAGTGCTCCTCTGAGTGTTGGTCCAAACTAGAGTCCTGTGCAGTGCACCCTCGGGGAAACTCGAGGTCTGGTTTTAGTTGTATGGAGAGCTCATCTGAGTGTGCCCTGAGAACGAGATATGTGCAGCTCCTATCGGGATTTGTCGGCACATTCGGGCGGTGTTGCTGGATTTGTTTTAACTTGTCGAAGTGTCTTGTAGAACCGGGATACCGAGTCTGACCGGAATGTCTTGGGAGGAGGTCTATTCCTTCGTTGACCGTGAGAGATTGTCATGGGCTAAGTTGGGACTCCCCTGCAGGGATTTGAACTTTCGAAAGCCATCCCGCGGTTGGGACTCCCCTGCAGATGGGAATTTGTTAACGTCCGGTTGTAGAAAACCTGAAGTTGACCTTAATTAAAATACATCAATCGCGTGTGTTATCGTGCTGGTCTCTTTCCGGCGGTGTCCGGGAAGTGAACACGGTGTTAGAGTTATGCTTGACGTAGGTTGTTCTAGGATCACTTCTTGATCATACTTTTATCGACCATGCTTTGCCTTCTCTTCTCGCTCTCATTTGCGTATGTTAGCCACCATTTATGCTAGTCACTTGCTGCAGCTCCACCTCATACCTTTACCTTACCCATAAGCTTAAATAGTCTTGATCGCGAGGGTGCGAGATTGCTGAGTCCTTGTGGCTCACAGATACTTCCAAAACCAGTTTGCAGGTGCCGATGTTACAGAGCAGGTGATGCAACCAAGATCAAGGAGGAGCTCGATGAAGATCTTGTCCTTTGTGTTGTCCCGTTTCCAGTTGATCAGTAGTGGATCCCAGTTGGGGTCGATCGGGGACCTTGTCGCATTTGGGGTTCTTCTTTTATTTTGGTTTCGTAGTCGGACCTTGATTCTATCTAGTTGATGTAATGCTTTATTCATGTAATTGTGTGAAGTGGCGATTGTAAGCCAACTATGTATCTTTTCCCTTATGTATTACATGGGTTGTTTGCGAAGATTACCTCACTTGCGACATTGCTTTCAATGCGGTTATGCCTCTAAGTCGTGCTTCGACACGTGGGAGATATAGCCGCATCGAGGGCGTTACAAGTTGGTATCAGAGCCTTCCCCGACCTTAGGAGCCCCATTGCTTGATTGTTTTAGCAGCCGAGTTGTGTCTAGAAGAATGTTTTGAGTCATTTAGGAATTATATATCGGAGAGTTTAGGAATTCTTTTTACTTCCCAGTCTCCTCATCGCTCTGGTAAGGCATCCTGACGTAGAGTTTTGACTCTTCTCTTCTCAAATTTCACTAAAAAAATTTAGGATCACGCGGGTATCTTGGAATCGTTCCGATGGTTTTGTGATGAGAACATTGTCTTGGTGCCTCCTGTCAGGGGTTTTGTGGCAGTGTCCCGGGGAGTTGAGCTCCGAGGTGTTGTCATCACAATTTTATCGTTGCAGTTCTGGAATACCTGAGTTTAGTACGCCGACATCAAAAATCTCTTTTATGCAATTCGTTGGTGAGATAACCTCGATGCCACCCAGTACTGGGGCGGGAGTTCGGGAGTATTGCCATAACTCGTATAACGGATGCTTTTCGAAGGTTGAGGTAGATGATTTCCGAAGGTTTCTTGGTTATGTGTTGAAAGATGGATACAGCTGGATGTAGGATTTGCTAGTTTTGGGTGAGATATTATGCTTCCCCTGTATCCCCAACACCTAATTGCATAACCGGAAAATTTCGGGAGTTTATAAGTGCGAAATCAAGTAGCTCTTAGGATATCTTTCCGACAGATGTATGATATGAAATTGGGGTTCGACGTCTAGTGGTCCGCCTATCCACGGTCGGTTTTACAGTGGTCTCGTTGTGTCTTAAAGAGTCCTTGGCTATGCCGACTCGGGGACGCTTTGTATGTAATGTGCACTGCCTTGTACATGATGGTGTTGTACGATCGAGCCCGTGTAGGCCCCACCACGAAAACTTCGGACGAAATATCTATCATATGTTTGTTCCGGCTTATTCTGCGAGCCAATCCGTTGTTTTTGTTTTTGAATTGTGGTATTCGAGTTGCTTCGATGTCAAGTGTTGATTCCATACCTTCCCCAAATGGTGTTCTCATACTCCGATGTGGATACCAATCCTTCTTGATCATCAAGATTGTCTTATCAATCCTTTTCACCGGTGTGTTTCTCTTCAAGTGGATCCGAACATTTCAACATCCGCAAGATCCAATCTCAGCTTTCTCAACAGTGTTCGTTCATCCATCCCAAGTTGTCTTTGTTTTCCCACCCTCCCACCCTTGTTTCTCCTAGGACTCGGATTTCTTTATCGAGTATCCATCTTATTGATGTGAAGTCTCTCCATTCTTCTCCATCAATGTTCTTACCCGGTGATGCTCATGAAGATTTTAACGAAGTTTCTAGTTCACCATTATTCATTCTTTTTCTTCTCCGGTGGAACCAATTCAAGCTTTCGGTGTTGATCATATTCTTTTCTGTATTTCAATGTTTTCTCATGCTGGTGCAATTCTTAATCGTTCACCTCTCGCTATTCTATTGTCCCGGAGTGCTCAAGATATCTCAGAAGGCTCGTTTTTTCATTCAAGATCAGTTCAATCTATTTCGAGGTTGTTATCTCTTTCAAGTCATTTAATTCAACCGGTGCAATACCTTTCAAGTAATCATTCCAACGGTGTTTATTTTGAGTGGGCCCTAACCCACAGGTCTTTTCCCAGGATCTTACTTGACTCTTCTAATCTTCCCGGAGCTATCCTCATATTTCTTTTCAAAGTTTGACATAAGAATGATTTATCATCAGTCAAATGTCTTTCTCCAAGATCTTCCAAATTGTTTTTCATCATTGGTTCAACTTTTCTATTCTTCTTTATTGAGGAGTGCCTCAACAATTCACGGTGGTGTTACTCATCGTCTTTTCCAACTTTTGAAGACTGAAGAAGAGTTTCTCCTATCTTAGCCGTTCTCTCAAAGATTCATGATGCTAGCCTTATGCCATCCTCTCATAATTGTTTTGATTGTGAGAATTCTTTTCACCCATCCGAAGTAATTCAAGAGTCTTCTCAGTTGGATTATCCGGAGCCCATCATTTCAGAAGACTTGTTCATTCTCAGCTTTCAGCTCTCGTTCCCCAAATCTCACCGGTGCATCATTCAATATTCTTTAATCAGCGTGTGATCTCTTCGTTTCAGTTGTATCTAAATTCTCTCAAGTATCTTCGTTCATTTTCATTTCTTACGGTGGTTCTTCCAGGTTTCTCTTCCTTATCAATTTATTCATTGTCAATCCTACCGGTGGTTCAAAGAAGACCTTCCCAAGTTGACGCTATATCTCTCTTAATCCTTGCTACGAGAATAAGTAGTGTGCCAAATCCATTGCTTGGCATCAATTTAATTGATGAAGGATACGCATAACATAATTCTTATTCTTGTTCCATCCAAGTGATTAATTCCTTTTTCCAGAGTGGTTCATCATATCATATTCTCAGTTCGAGATGCCTTGTCTTTTCTTTCCCGGAGTTCCAAGCTCTAATTATCACGGAGATCCATCTAAATCATTGCAACACTTCAACCTTATTCTTTTATCCTTCATTTTGACTGTTCATTCTTTTCTTACTGGAATTCTTCAACGAGGCTTTACATGACTGGTCATCAAGGATTTAAATCTTTCTCGAAGTGCTCATCAAGATTCTTTTCAGAAGAGCTCAAGTTTTCTTCATCTTGCAATCCGGAGTGCAATTTCTTTCTACCGTATCTTTGGAGGTGGTATTATGTCATTCTTGATAATTTGAGTTCATGTTTCATGATTCACATGTTATTAAGAATGAGGTATTTTAAATCCATCAATCTCGTCATTGGAGTTATCTTAGGTTATATTTCACCAAAGCCTTCCCTAAGGATTGTTGCTATTTATGGTGCTTATATATGACCCAAGTTCTTCATCTATCCCCCCGGTGAAATAAGTTCTCGTCTTCTTGTTCATACCAATCCAATATATCGTTTCTATTAGTGGAAGATTTTCACCTCGTGGTTTTGAGATGTTTTCCATAAGCCCACTTCAAGCCTATCTTTTCATTGTGGATTTTTCCAAAAACTCCGTGTGACCCTTCTCTTTAAGATGCTTGTCAGGTGGAAGATGTTGTTTTCTTCTCCGTTCTTTTGTTCCATCGATACAACTTCTATTCTTTCGTTCCGGAGGCATTGTGTCGTTATTCTCTTCAACCATCTTCTTGTTTTGTCAAGATCATGTTCTTTTCATGATTGTCCATTTAACCGGGGTGCCGTGCCCTCTTTTCAAGTTCCATCACCTTATCAAGTTCTTATTCAATTCCTTTTCTTTTCAATCGGAGTGCTGCCCAAAGTTGTTCTTCCTTGTCCCTCTTTTCTAACGGAGTGCTTTAAACTTTGTTCATCTCCGTCGTATTCTTTTCTCGAAATGGCTTAACCTTTGCAAGGTTCTTTGGTTTCACTCATTGGTTAAAGAAGCAACTTAGTTTTACCTCTTCTCTGTCTCTTCCGTTTTCTCTTCGGTGCCATTCTAGATCTCGGGACGAGATCCTCTCGTAGTGGTGGAGTGTTGTAACGCCCCGAGACCGATGTGGCAGGTGTCGTCCAGTTATTCGCTGCTGTTGCCATGTCATTTGCTTGTGTGTTGCATCTTGTCATGTCATCATGTGCATTGCATCATCATGTTTTAAAAACTTGCATCCGTCCGGGTCTTTCAATTCTCTCCGTTGTCCGTTCTGAGCCCAGACACACTTGCACGCGCTCGTGGCACGTCCGAAATATTATTTTATAAGTGGCCGGAAAATGTTCTCGGAATGGGGTGAAAGTTGGCATGTGGTGTTGTTATGTTGTTAGTAGGTTGCCTGCCAATTTTCATCGCATTCGGAGCTCGTTTGATAGCCCAACCGTTAAACTATAGTGGCAATCTAGCCGGTCTAACGTCAGACGTTTTCGGTCACCAGAAACAGTCGCCGGGCCTCCCTCTCTTCTCTTATCTCAGCTCGAGACCGTCTACACAACTCACTACCTACCGCCAGGTCCAACCTAACCTCTCTCGTCAGCCCGCAGCCCCCCTCGTGCGTGTCCGAAAGTTGTCCCGAACCGACCCGGGGAGTCATCACCATTGTGTCTGGATCATCCCCAAACATCTACAAAACGTCACCGTTTTCTTGTTTGGACTCCCTATCTATTTTTTTTTCTGGCCGTCTGATTACGATCAGAGGGACGGATTAGCCCCTACCCAAATATCCACTCGCTATATATAGCTAGTCTAACCCTAGACCAGATCCCAAATTTCTAGGGATCCATCCCGCCGCCGCCAGTCTCTCCCTTGGTTTCAGCGCCGAGCCAACCACCATCCCTCTCAGATCCTTCCCCCTCAAACCCACGGCTTCCGACCACCTCCCGTGTTTTCCGGCCAGTAGCAGGAGCCCCTGCCTCGCACCTCCCGCGGGCCTCCTCACCTGCAAGCAGCCGGAGCATCAGCTCCCAGTCGCCGGAGGAACCGCACCCCTACCTTTTTCTTCCTTCCCCGTCCCTTTTATTCTCCCCCCAAACCTCACCTTGTTCTCCTTTGTCTCTCTGTGAACAGGGCAACGGCGCCACCACCATCCCTGCGCGCTCGCGGTGCGCCTGCCTCAGACCCTGAGCAGGAGCCCGAGTCTTCGTCTATGCCTTTTCCCGCCCGTGCAGCGCCGGAGTTGCTCTGTTCCTTGCCCGAACCCGCAGGAGCACGAGCTCCCTCCTCCTCGTCCCCGTGCCCGCAGCAGCAGAGCAGGATCCGGCCCCGACGCCCCTCCCCGTCCTCCTTGTTCGGTTCCTCGTCGGACCCGGCAGGTCTTCACTATTGTAGCCGCGCCAAGTCCTCTACTTCGTCCAGGACAAGTGCGCCTGTCTCCGTCGCCCGAACTAGCAACAGCTTCAGCCCGTTCCCGGCCAGATCCGCCGTCCCGGAGTCCCGCGCCCATGCCGGACCTCCCCTGCTTCGCCTTGGTCCCTACATCGCCTCCCCGTGCCCTGGAGTCCACGCCCGCCTGCGCTCTTGCCGCCTCCAAGTACAGTTGCCACCTCCGTTCGAGAGGAGGACGACGCGGTCGACGCTTGCGTTGACTGCGCCTCGCACGTGAGCTACCGCCAGATGCGCCCCAAGGCCCAGTCACTTCCTTCCCAGCCAGCCTCCTTCACCAACGGGTCGAAGCCCATGGTCAGCATTCGCCCAGACCCTATGCACTGTTGGCCCAGTCCGATTCGGCCCGCCACTGGTTTTTTTTTAGATCTGCAATTTGTCTATTTTTTCAGAGGAGAGCATTTTTGCAGGAAAGCCCTTGTGGATCATGCATATATTAACTCACAATTGGTGCATCGGATTAAAATGAATTATATATGAAACTTGCTTAGAATTTTGTGTAGATTAATAATATGCAACTTTAATCCATGTTTGAAATGCTTAAAATGCTGTTTGTTTAAATTTGCCCCTATGCCATGTTAAAATGATTTAATTCATAACTAAATAACCGTAACTCGGAATTTAATAAATTTTATATGTAAATGGGGTAGAAAAATGCCTAGTTTAACATGGTGGCCTTACATTGCATGTTTAACAACTCTAAAATTATGTTTAGGGCAGAACAGTACCAAACCTAATTTATGCACATGAGGAGTTTCCGGATTTGTTGTTCGTTGCTTCCGGCCTCATTTAACCTTGACTAGATGGGTAGTTTTCATTTGCTTCACCCTCTTGCCATGCTAACAACATTTAATCTTGTTGGGTACATAAACGAGATCGAACTAAATAACGTGTTGTGGTGTTTTGTCAATATGCAACTCGTTGCATATTGAGCTTCACTTAATTTGTAGTGTTGTTTGTTGCACTTTGCCATGCCATGACATGTATCATTAAACCGGACATGCATCATACTTGTTGTGCATCATGCCATGATCGTGTGATAGTTGTTTACTATGTTGTTTGCTTCTTTTCGGTGTTGCTTCTTCGGGTTGATTCCGATAACGTCGCGTTTGTGAGGACCCGTTCGACTACGCCCGTTTGTCTTCTTCATGGACTCGTTCTTCTTCCTTGCGGGATCTCAGGCAAGATGACCATACCCTCGAAATCACTTCTATCTTTGCTTGCTAGTTTCTCGCTCTTTTGCTATGCCTATGCTGTGATACCTACCACTTGCTTATCATGCCTCCCATATTGTTAAACCAAGCCTCTAACCCACCTTGTCCTAGCAAACCGTTGTTTGGCTATGTTACCGCTTTGCTCAGCTCCTCTTATAGCGTTGTTAGTTGCAGGTGGAGATTGAAGTTTGTTCCTTGTTGGAACATGGAGATGTTGTTCCTTGTTGGAACCTGTTTACTTGTTGGGATATCACAATATCTCTTATTTAATTAATGCATCTATATACTTGGTAAGGGTGGAAGGCTCGGCCTTATGCCTGGTGTTTTGTTCCACTCTTGCCGCCCTAGTTTCCGTCATATTGGTGTTATGTTCCCGGATTTTGCGTTCCTTACGCGGTTGGGTAATAATGGGAACCCATTGACAGTTCGCCTTGAATAAAACTCTTCCAGCAATGCCCAACATTGGTTTTACCATTTGCCACCTAGCCTTTTTTTCCCTTGGGTTCCGCGGAATCAAGGGTCATCTTTATTTAAACCCCCCTCCGGGCCAGTGCTCCTCTGAGTGTTGGTCCAAACTAGAGTCCTATGCAGCGCCCCCTTGGGGAAACTCGAGGTTTGGTTTTAGTTGTATGGAGAGCTCATCTCAGTGTGCCCTGAGAACAAGATATGTGCAGCTCCTATCAGGATTTGTCGGCACATTCGGGCGGTGTTGCTGGATTTATTTTAACTTGTCGAAGTGTCTTGTAGAACCGGGATACCGAGTCTGATCGGAATGTCTCGGGAGGAGGTCTATTCCTTTGTTGACCGTGAGAGCTTGTCATGGGCTAAGTTGGGGCTCCCCTGCATGGATTTGAACTTTTGAAAGTCGTGTCCGCAGTTATGGGCAGATGGGAATTTGTTAACGTCCGATTGTAGAAAACCTGAAGGTGACCTTAATTAAAATACATCAACCGCGTGTGTTACCGTGATGGTCTCTTTCCGGTGGAGTCCGGGAAGTGAACACGCTGTTGGAGTTATGCTTGACGTAGGTTGTTCTAGGATCACTTCTTGATCATACTTTTATCGACCGTGCTTTGCCTTCTCTTGTCGCTCTCATTTGCGTATGTTAGCCACCATTTATGCTAGTCGCTTGCTGCAGCTCCACCTCATACCTTTACCTTACCCATAAGCTTAAATAGTCTTGATCGCGAGGGTGCGAGATTGCTGAGTCCCTGTGGCTCACAGATACTTCCAAAACCAGTTTGCAGGTGCCGATGTTACAGAGCAGGTGGCGCAACCAAGCTCAAGGAGGAGCTCGATGAAGATCTTGTCCTTTGTGTTGTCCCGTTTCCAGTTGATCAGTAGTGGAGCCCAGTTGGGGTCGATCGGGGACCTTATCGCATTTGGGGTTCTTCTTTTATTTTGGTTCCGTAGTCGGACCTTGATTGTATCTGGTTGATGTAATGCTTTATTCATGTAATTGTGTGAAGTGGCGATTGTAAGCCAACTATGTATCTTTTCCCTTATGTATTACATGGGTTGTTTGCGAAGATTACCTCACTTGCGACATTGCTTTCAATGCGGTTATGCCTCTAAGTCGTGCTTCGACACGTGGGAGATATAGCCGCATCGAGGGCGTTACACCATCCATGCGACCCCGGAGATGGGCTAGCTCGCCAATAATCTTGCAAGTAGCCAGTCCCCGAAGACAACCACTGCATGCACAATGGTTGTGTTTTTAAATACATGATGGAACAACTTTGATGTGGCACCATGATTTTGAACTAGAAATCCCCACACTGAGTGAGGTTTATTTGGTTGACGATGCCTATGTATGTTACACCACACTTCAAGCCGACGACGGGGATTCATGCATGCGTGCGTGCATAGTATATGCGCTCAAACTTAATTAGGTCTGAATCTCACCATGACTTATACTACGATAACATGAACCAAGGGAAGAATCCGCCATGGTAACCAATCTTGTTGTCGATCAAGGAGATCATGGATGCCCACGCGGGCCCCCGAATATATAGGATTGTTGCCGATAACCACACGAGGGAGTGTATCGTTTGAAGACAACCACTACATGCATATGTATGAAGGTGATGCGTGCATGCATGTTTGAATACAATTTCACAACATTGTTGTGGCGCATGCGTCGAAAATCGTACAGTACGCACGCAGAGTGAGATCGGTTCATGACGTGTCATTGTACTAGCCACTTCGACTCGATGGGAGGGATTCATGCGTACACATGCATGTGTGTGTGCTCAAACTGTATCATGTCATCCCAGAGCATGACCTATATATATATACCGTATTACAAGCAAAAAAAATCCCTCCTAAGTCAAATTAACCTCTCTCGTTGTCAGGCAAAAAGTAGTGATGGACCAAGCGGTCCCATAGATGGAATGCATCGATATCGCTGATAACCGCTTAAGTGGGTGCGAGAGGACAACCACCATTGGTTTGCATGTCGGCCAAACATATGTTGAATACCCAAAATGCACAACTTTGATGTGCCACATGCCTCAAAACTGTAAACCCCCCACGGAGCAAGGTTCATGAAGCGTACTACATATGATGGTCCCCTTCCCCCTCTTCGACGCATACTATATGCCCCTACCATAATACAACCCAACAGGAATCCTCCTCGATGGTGAAATGAATTAACCTCTCCCGATGTAGGTCAAAGTGATGCATGCATCGACGATGGCCTCATGGGCCCATAGATGGAAGTGTCACACGTGAGTGTCCTAGATAGGATAACCACCGCCTGCATGCATGTGGGCCAAAGAGGTGTTGTATGATGTTTGAATAGCCAATTTCACAACTTTGATGTGGCACGTGCCTCGGAAGCCGAAAAGTCCCGACACTGAGTGAGGTGTACTTGTTCATGGACGCGTACGTATAGTATATTTTCTAGTCCCCTCCCACCTCTTCGATGCATACTATATACCACCATAACACCAACAAAAAATATTCTACCTTGTTGGTCAAATTAACCTCACTGTCGGTTGTTCGTCAAAGTGATGGACGACGACCTCACAGGCCCACAGAAAGCGTCACGCGCGAGTATTGAGTGTCGTGTAGGACAACCATCGACTGTATGTGGCCAAAACATGTATGTATGAAAGGGTTGTGTAATGTTTTAAATAACGAATCCACGACTCTGATGTGGCACCTGCCTAACAAAATGGCCAACCCACACGGTGGCTCACAACTCGTAGTGTACTACGAGCCACCCGCCACCCCCAGACACACACACCCGCACACACACTGTGAATCCACCGCAACTACCATGCATGTTAAATTATCCCGCAGTGAACATATGTTACCAAAGGAGGGACGTTTTAATTTCAAAAAAATAGAGATCATTAAGACATTTTAGTACATTAGTTGATCAATTTTCTATGGGTATAATGTGCAAAAATCAAATTTGAGCTACATGCACACGTGATAGTGCACCTAAATGGATTGCAAAAACAGATGTGTCTCACTGGGTGCATGTTATACTACTCGTGCAAGAAATTTCAAACATTGAGAATCTTGATTTTTTAATTCTAGTACATCCAAAACTTATTTGAAGTTCATGAAACTTATGATGTTGTCATATGAACACCAATGCAAAGTGGCATTGTACTTTATTTTGTCAAATTTGAGACTAGTTTTGATGTAATTTTATCTGATTACAAACGGGAGATTATTCATAATTGGGAACCAATATCCCAAACAGATTATTTAATTGAACTGTGAGCGTTAGACCAACCATGGATACACGCCATGCTTTGGTTAAGCAATAAAGTGGCGTCATTAACCATCCAAATAGAAAAACAATATACGCGCCACAACGCGACCCGTGTGCCGTGCGAGCAGGCGTGAGTTGATGTGATGCATGTGAGCAGTCCACCGTGCAGGCAGACCAGGAGGTGTGCGTGTAGGTGTGTGAATTGACGGAGGCGTGCTCACTGCGCAGTGTCATCGGGAGGCATGCGAGCGGCTATGTGAAACGACAATAGGCATGCCAGTAGTCCGGTGCGCAGGCTCCCCGAGAGGCGAGCCCGCGGTTTGACCACCACCCACCTCTCTCCCACTACTCCATATTAATATTAACGGTGCGCCTGAGCGGCCGCCCCCCATCCTCGCCGCACACACAATCCTCTCTCCCTGCTTGCATCCTCGATGCCGCTCTTAGTCCTCAAAGCCGTCAGTGCATGAGGATGCCGCCGAAATGCCCCATCGGAGGGAGTGGCAATGCCGGGGCTGCTGAAGCACTGGAGCACGACATGGAGATGGAGACAGAGGTTGTTGTCACCGATGATGAGTTATTGCTGCACCCTGACATCGTCGACGGCGTCGAGCTTCCACAGCCAGAGGCGGAGTTCCACACCGACTCTGGTGATGACTCGGGCGACGACTACTCCGGCGACAACTTCGACGATGACGGACAACTGGTTATTCATCTATACCCATTTATGTATCAAATAGATCCTAGGGTTTCTTTGGTTACTCCTGCCTCCCCATTTTTGGAATAGAAATCCTATGCTTATGTTCTCCCAATCCATGAAATCTGAGTAAGTTTCGTTCGACTCGTGTAGTGTATTGATTGTTTGAATGGTACACGTGATAAGTGATTAGTTGTTTCATCTGTACAAATGATTTCTGCTAGTAATCCGACTAGGGTTAGTGTTCGTGCTAATAATTCCTAGCCAGGACTTGATAATTGATTTTGAATGACCAACATATGTTTGTGCCATTATTTTCTTCAAGATTGGTATGTACATAGATGACTGTGCTTACAAATCGAACCATATTATTTGGATATGTATAAGTAAATAGCCATAAATTCGTATTCCTACTTCACGGCATGTAAACATTGATTTCATGCCAAATTTGTTTTACTATTTTTATAGGTGTTGCCTGACAATATGGACAACGAGGATGAAGATGGCTAGAGGAGGTACATGCTGAAATATGGGATGGGCTTTAGGCCCATCTAGCAATTTCTGAAAATCTCTAAGGGCCTATGTGGGTTTATTGGCACTAGGTGTAGTGGGAAGTTTAGTCCCACCCCGCTAGTGGAGAAGAAGTTGGACCTCTTTTTAAGGGATTGTCTTCCACATGCTATCGGAGCTTGAGAATAGAAGAGGCCCTGACGCACTCCTCCTCTACCGCTAGCCTCGCCACACCACCCCTCGTCACGATGCACCGCGGGTTGCGGGAATGAGCCAAGCCGAGCTCACACCTACACGCTTATTTTTGCCAGTCACTAACGGAGAGTTTATGACAACTGGGCCATGATCTGAGACGTCGGATCATGGGCTATCACGGACTCGGACGTGGGTCGAGCCCACGTCTCTCCACACGGCTGCGTCTACAGAAGTGTGTGGTGTCTCCTAACTCTAGCCACCATGAACAGATCACATCTGCTCCACACGAACCGCCCACCATCGTTCCTTTGCTGCTCCTGCCGCCGGTGACTCCATCCCGTCCATCGCGTACACGGTCGACGGGAGAGCAGGTCTCCGATAAGAAGGCCGTTGAGGACGCCGCTGCTGCCACTGCCATCGCGGCTTCTGCCTGGCCTACTGGAGGGTATAACACGTTTATCCCGCTCTTGTTTATATTCATATTAGCAGTACTAGCAGTATGTGTAGATGTGTCTATTGTTTGCTTAGTGTTGGGGATACGACTATTGGGTATGAAGCGCCCAGGAGGGGCCGGGTCATATCACCGGCGGTTTACCAATGAAGATGGCAGATCATATGAGCCCATTGACGGTCCAAAGCCCAGAAGAGACTTAAGTCCTGGGACGATGAACCGCCATGTATGTATGACTTATATTGTAAGGTATGCGTAGTTAGTCACCGAGCCGGACACGTTATGTATGAGCCGACCGGAACTCTGTGAACGACCGGGCGTCAACATGTGTATATAAAGGGACGACCCGGCGGCATCTTAGGGAAAGAAACAAGAGATCGAGAACTAGGCCAAGCGTATTCTCTCCCTGGTAATCGAAACCCTAGCAATACAATCCCAAACTGGAGTAAGCCTTTACCTTCATCGCAAGGGGTCGAACCAGTATAAAATCTTTGTGTCCTTCGTCCCATTTAACCCCTTTAAGCTAACCTAGCTGCGATGGCCCTGTAACTAAGTCCTTCTGCTAGGACATCTGCCGTGACAATTTGACGATAGTTGGCGCCCACCATGGGGCCACCGCACGGTGGTTTCAAGTTCTTGAAGGGAAACTTCGAAGGGATCAAGGGATACGCTGTGGGCCGAATGACAAAGAGTCGTCGCGGCAGGCTCTACATCGACGACGTAGGCTGAGGCCCCGAGGCCGTTCAATCAAGTACGGGTACCAGGTCCCCTTCGGCGGAATCCACGTCTTCATCGGTAAGATCGGCGAACCAGACCCTGAGCCGGACATCTGCACCGACATCATCGAGACGGCTCAGCATGCACGACCCACCCAGGTTCAATCCACCAAGAAGCTTGCCTTTGTTGGTTTCATCCATGGGACGGAAGTTGAAGAAGGATCCATGTCTAGCGATGAGACGGCCATCTACTCTAATGGTGAGTCGTCCACCGGCGAGACTAATTCATTGTATCAACTGCAAGACGGCCCGCTTGGGGGCTGTTCCGATGGAGACAGTATCCCGGACCCCTACGAGCCGGTGAATAGGGTCACGATCTTCATGGCCGGTACACAACCGGCGCTTGGTTCAACAACCGCCGCGGCTATGACCTCCAGTTGAATGGCTACGGCGGCGGATGGTGCTAGCGGTTCTGCACGCCCGCCGGCTCAAATTCTCACAGAGTTCTTGGAGGCTCTGGCGACTCTGATGGGGGAAGAGGTAACGCCAGACAACCAGGAACAGCACAAGGTGGATCTGGCGAAGTTGCGAGATGAGATATCTCAAGCCAAGGGAGAGCTGGCGGCTGAGAATGCTAGGATGGCTGCAGAGCGGGTTGTTTTGGATGCCCAGGCACAGCGGATGCAAGCGGATTCTTTATGTCTTACGTTAGATCAGAACGCTTCAATTGAGGTCATGAGGAGGAGGCACCGGAGTCATCTACCCCAGGTTTCTGAGCCGAGGAACCTCTTCAACACGCCTGGAGCAGGGAGCAGTGACCTGTCGGTGGTGAACTGGGTGGTCGAAGCACCTAGGACCAGAGCGCCGGTTCAGCCACGGCCAATGGACCCATGCTTGAGTAATACTCCGCCTCAGCATATTCTAACTCCTCCAGGTCATTATTCTAACCCGTTGGACAATATGATTGCTGCGGCAATGCGATTGGTGGCCCTACCGGTTGAAGGCGAGTCTCGAATGGCGATAGAGACACGGAGGGCCAGAGAATTTCTTCAGATAGTTGTGGCTCAGCAGACGGCTTATTCTTACAGTAACGAGCGGATTCACTCAACCCCTCGTCCAAGCCGGAGTTACAGTAGGCACATTGACTCACCGGCGGTTTCAAGCAGTGAACAGCGCCGCAACCAACCTCGTGGACATGACCCGACGTGCGGTGGTGCCAATGCTCAGACTCTGGTGGATCATGGTAGAGCGCGTCGGCAGGCCGAACTGGCGGCTCAGCAAGCGGCTCATCAACACTCTCCGGCTTATCCGTCAGCTTCAGTGGAAGAAAGAATGACCTCTAGAACCTTGGGTGTGCCATGTTTAGTGCCGGCTCTGCGTAACGAGCGTTTACTCAAGGATTTCAAGGGTCCTCGCAAGGTGCCTAATTACATAGCAGATCAACCCCCTGAAGCTTGGATTGAAAGTTATGAGATGGCCATGGAGATGCTGGATGATAGCGATGTCGCATGTGCTAAGTATTTCACCATGATGTTGGATGGGTCGGCTCGCACTTGGTTGAAAGGGCTGCCCGCCAACTCCATTGGGTCATGGGCGGAGCTGAAGGCCTGTTTTATCCAAAATTTCAAAGACACATGCAAGCAGCCTATGTCAATCCTAGATTTGGATTCTTGTGTCCAAGGTGAAGGCGAGTCAACAACCCACTGGGTGCACCGGATCTCAACTATTATACACTCGTCAGACAGCATCAACGTCGGCTCAGCGGTTTTGATTTTAGAGAAAAATTGTCGTTTCTTTCCTCTCAAGCAGAAGCTTGGACGGCTTAAGCGCCACTGCTATGACCTGGGGGAGCTCATGGCAGCTCTTGTCAAGTATTCCGACTCTGATAGTACCAAGGACCCCGAGTCTGATGATGAAAATCCCAGAAGGGAAAGAAGAGCGGCAACACGAAAGGGCAACAGTATAACCCAGCAAGCCAAGGTGGTAATGGTAAGCGTAAGGCCGATGACAATTTAGACTTTGTGTCTAACACTAGTGCGCGGAATAATAATCAGCGTCGCAAGGGAAGGCCGTCCCAGCCCGGAGGATCAAAATTTGACCTCGAAGTGGTGATGAATCAACCTTGTCCGAGGCACGATACATGCGAGTAGCCAGCCACTCATCTGTGGAAGGATTGCTTTATCATGAAGGAGTTCAAGGCTTCCAATCTTTTTCGAAACAACCATGGCCCGAACGGCGGTTCAGGATCCGGCTCTCAGGAACCGGGCTTTGGTGGTGGTGGTTCAAACTCTGGATTCTAGGGCCAAGGCAATCAAGGTGGCTTTAATCAGTAGTATGGTCAAGGGAATCAGGAGCAGTCTGGTTATCAGAGTAATCCAAAGCAGTTGAATGGTGGACAGTACCATGTTTTCACCACAAGTTTATGCAAGCGGGATCAGAAGGTCCATAAAAGGGCAGTGAACGTGGTTGAGCCGGCAATTCCCCGTTACTTGCCATGGTCTGAACACCCTATTCTCTGGAGTCATGAGGATCACCCGCCCCAGGTTGATAATCTGGGAATTTGGCGCTGGTGGTGGCACCTTAGGTCGGAGTGTACAAATTCACTAAGGTACTCATGGATGGGGGCAGTAGCATCAATATTATGTATTATGAAACTTTTCATCGTATGAGCTTGACTGACAAAGATCTTAAGCCGTCAAGCATTGTTTTTCATGGCGTGGTGCCTGGTAAGTCGGCGTATCCAGTTGGCAAAATATCTTTGGAAGTTTCCTTTGGAGTTGATCATGATTCCAGATCTGAGACATTGACTTTTGAGGTGGTTAAACTCAAAAGCCCTTATCATGCTCTGTTTGGGCGGCCGGCTTATGATAAGTTCATGGCCAGGCCTTGTTATGTTTATTTGCAGCTTAAGATGTCGGGTCACAAGGGCACCATCACAATGCATGGAAGCCGGAAGATAGCTTTCGAGTGTGAGGAAGGCGATGTCGTTTATGCTGAGTCTGTCTGTGCAACAGAAGAATCGAAATTTTACAAGGATAATGTTGACCCGACGGACATGACATCTTTGAAGAAGCCAACCACAGAGCATGACCCCCTGTTGAAGTTTAAGTCGGTAGATGACACTAAGCTAGTTGATTTCGTTCCTGGCGATTCATCCAAGCAGTTCAGTATCGGTGTAATCTGGATCCAAAATAGGAAAGCGCGCTCATCGAGTTCATCCGTGAGAATCGGGACATCTTTGCATGGAAACCTTCAGACATGTCAGGTGTACCAAGGGAACTCGCTGAGCACACTCTCAATATTGATCCGAAGTTCAAACCGGTCAAGCAATTCCTTCACCGTTTCAATGAAGAGAGGCGCAAGGCCATTTGTGAAGAAGTAGCCCGACTTTTGGCGGATGGGTTTATTGTTGAAGTTTTTCATCCGGAGTGGTTGGCTAACCCGGTGCTGGTACTTAAGAAAAAAGGTACTTGGTGTATGTGTGTGGATTACATGGACTTAAACAAGGCTTGTCCAGCTGATCCCTTTGCTCTCCCCCGTATTGATCAGATCATTGATGCTACGTCGGGTTGTGAGCATTTGAGTTTTTTGGATGCTTATTCTGGTTATCATCAGATCAAGACGGTGGTTAAGGACCAAGAGAGGACAACCTTTATCACTCCCTTTGGAGCCTTTTGTTATGTCTCTATGCCTTTTGGGCTCAAGAGTGCCCAGACGACTTACCAGCGGTGTGTGCAAAATTGCCTTCATGATCAGATTGGGTGTAATGTTCATGCTTATGTGGATGATATTGTGGTGAAATCCAGGAAGAAGGAAACATTGATAGATGACTTGAAAGAGACCTTTGATAATCTCCAGGTCTACAAGATGATGCTTAACCTCGCCAAGTGTGTCTTTGGCGTACCAACAAGCAAGCTCTTAGGCTTTCTGGTTTCTGAACGGGGTATCGAAGCTAACCCAGAAAAGATAAAGGCCATCACCTCGCTAGCTAAACCGGCATGTATTAATGATGTTCAGCGTCTGGCGGGTCGTATTGCGGCCTTAAGCTGGTTCATAAGCCAGCTAGGTGAAAAGGCTATTCCACTTTACCAGATGATGAAGAAGGCAAATCACTTGGTCGGAGTGATGCTGCTGATCAGGCATTTGAGGCCTTGAAGAAACAGTTGGCTGAGCCGCAGGTTCTCGCTGCTCCCATTGATAAAGAGCCTTTGTTGTTATATGTGCCTGCCAACAGCCGAGCCGTTAGCGTGGCAATTGTGGTGGAAAGGAAAGAGTCGGGCAAGGAATATCTGGTTCAGAGGCTGGTTTACTACATCAGTGAGGTGCTCGTTGAGTCGAAGCAGAGGTATCTGCATTGGCAGAAGCTTGTATATGGGGTGTTCATGTCTAGTCGAAAGATCAAGCAATATTTTCTGGGTCATCCCATCACTGTGGTTAGTTCTGCTCCTTTAGTGGATAGTATACAAAATAGAGAAGTCGCAGGTCGGGTAGCCAAGTGGGCCATTGAGCTTGGACCCCATGGTTGGAAGTATATGCCTCGCACAGCCATCACGTCTCAAGCACTTGTGGATTTCATCAATGATTGGACAGAGTTGCAGATGCCTGAGGAGAAGCCGGATAGCACATATTGGACTATTCACTTCGATGGATCCAGGCAGTTGGAAGGCTCGGGGGCTGGAGTTATCTTGACTTCCCCATGACGTGCGAAATTTTGTTATGTTTTAAGGTTGATGTTCCCTTCTACTAACAATGCAGCTGAGTATGATGCCTTGCTCCACGGTCTTCGGATGGCTAAGGAGATGAACTTAAGCTGGGTAAGGTGTTTTGGTGACTCATATTTGGTAGCCCAGCAAGTTTCTGGCACTTGGGATTCTAAAGACCCACTCATGGTGGCTTATTGCCGAGAGTTTGATGCTATTGCTGGTCATTTCAAGGTTTATCAAGTAGAGCATGTTGATTGAAGGAAAACGACGCGGCTGATGCTTTGAGCCGGTTGGGATCCCAGCGTAAGCCGGTGCCACCCAATTTTTTTCTTGATATTTTGCATAATCCTTCAGTCAAACTGCCTACAGAAGAAGATCTTGCTATTCCTGACCCGGAGGCGCAGCTGGTGGCAGCTCTTTATGCTATTCCTAATTGGACAGTTCCATATTTGGCATATATGACCCGGGGCGAGTTACCTGAAGATGAAACTTTGGCCAGGCAGATAACCCGGTGGTCTAAGTCAATAACTATTGTCAATGGAGAGGTGCATCATCGCAGTGTTACGGGGGCGTTTCAACATTGTGTTTCCCCTAATGAAGGCTGTGAGATCTTACGAGAGATTTATGAAGGAGATTGTGGTCATCATGCCGGCTCTAAGTCTCTTGTAGCCAAGGCTTTCCGTCATGGATTTTATTGTCTGACGGCTCATGCTGATGCAGCGGATTTGGTTAGTAAATGTGATGGTTGTCAGAAATTCTAACGACGAGCTCATGTGCTGGTTCAAGAATTGAGGATGATTCCAATTGCTTGGACATTTGCAGTCTAGGGGCTTGATATGGTTGGACCTTTCAAAAGGTCAAAGGATAGGAAGACCCACCTTTTGGTGGCGGTTGACAAATTTACGAAGTGGGTTGAAGCAGAGCCGGTTAGTAAGTGTGATGCAGCGATGATGGTTCAATTCATCAAAAAAGTGATTTTCTATTTTGGCTTTCCCCACAACATTATAACTGATAATGGCACTAATCTATCCAAAGGTGCTATGAAAGAGTTTTGTCAACAAGAGCATATTCGACTTGATGTATCATAAGTGGCTCAACCCCCAGTCCAATGGTCAAGCTGAGAGAGCCAATCAAGAAATTTTGAGGGGCATCAAGCCCTGGCTTATGGTCCCTTTGCAGAGGACGCAAGGCTGTTGGGTGGAGGAGTTACCCTCAGTATTATGGAGTATCAATACTACCCCCAATAGATCAACGGGTTACACACCTTTCTTTATGGTTTAGGGAGCAGAGGCGGTCCTCCCTAGTGACATCCGTCGCGACTCGCCCCGAGTGGCGGCTTATGTTGAAGCTGATAATGAAAAAGCACTTCAGGAGGCACTTAACCTATTGGATGAGGAGCATGACCTTGCGGCGGCTCGTTCGGCGATTTACCAGCAAGATTTGCGTCGTTACCACAGCCGCCGAGTTAATTCCAGGACCTTTCAAGAAGGCGATTTGGTGCTATGACTTATCCAGGATCAAACTGATAAGCACAAGCTATCCCCACATTGGGAAGGACCCTTTGTGGTCAGAAAGAATCTAAAAAACTGGTCATACTACCTTATCGATGTTCGAGACCACAAGGACTCACGCACGTCAGAGGAGGAGACCCATCGGCCGTGGAATATTGCTCATCTTTGGCCTTATTACACTTGAGCCATTGGCACTTGTGATGTACATATTTATATCAGTGTATATATTATGATGAATATAATAAAGCCAACATCCCTGATAATTCAGGGCCTATGTCGTTTCATTTCTAAGAAATGTGAGTCTTTATTGTCAATTCATATGACCACTTGGTGGTTTGATGACCGATTTAAAGGGACCAGAGAGAGTTTGCTGCACAGCACAACTCAAACATAGGTACCCGGCGAGCACAACTCAAAAATATATCACTTGGGGGATCCTTGTTCACAGAACATAGCTTTGATAACCCCTTCTTGGCTTGAAACACTAGGTGTATAACACCAAAGAATTTCAGTTGATCCTACCTTGTACATCTGCCACTCCGCCCAGGTAATCCTAGAATGACCCACCGAACTTTTGACAGTCTATCTTATTAAAGACCGTGAACTTGTCAAGGTTACAACGGCAGTTGATCATGTGAGGTCCGACTTACAAGGTTTAAAGGATTAGCTCATGGCTGTGCAAGCCCATGAAAAGCACTTGGGTTTTAGGCCTGGCCGCCTATGAAAGCTTTGTTTTCAGATTTTTTTGAAGATTATTTTCTGACGTTTTTCTCTTATGACATGTTGATATATGATTGGAAACTGATGACGACTATCATGCCTTATGGTTCATATTATGAGCCTCGCTGGGGTTTTTATTTCACACAGCCTGGTTTTTGGACTATAAGTCACCATGATATGCTTGGAGTGTTATGCTCTAGGCTATGGAATAATGTCCTTTGCTGCATGCAGCATTACAAGCCGGCGGTATAAATCAATTGAATAGGGCATTGTGCTCTCAATTTTTGGGTTGTAACCCTTACTACATAGGTATGATAAGCCGGCAGTGAAATCAAATATCACAGGTATGATATTTTGTTATAATTATATAAGGTTTTGATTAAACCGGCCTTGGTTATGGACAGAGTTAGTCACAAGTGGTTTTTTATACGGGGTATTATGATCCGCCCTACGGTAAGCCGCCGGGGCACTTGTGATCTGTTTATGTGCAGGAAAAATAATAAAACTGATCAGCATACTTGATGATATCATGAGCATATGTGGCAGATCTTTAGTTGACGGATCAGCAGTGTTATGCAAACAAAAATGTGCATGATGGCACAGCATATCAAAGTTTAACTAGCCTATTACAAGCCATACAATGGCCCAAAGAGGAAATTATTTTTGAGATGCAAGTATAAAAAATGTGCATGATGGCATAGGAGTGTTATGCAAAGTTTAACTAGCCTATTACAAGCCATATAATGGCCCAAAGAGGATAAGTGTTTTTGAGACGCAAGTATCAAAGTGTTATGGTTAATAAGCCGGTTCATGACTCCTGATAGGTTGAAGCCTCCGGGTCATCTTGCGCTTCTTCTTCTTCTTCAGCTCCTTTATTATCCATCAGCTGGAAATGAGGCATAGCCCAATTGATACCGGTCAACGCTCTAAGCATAGCTTCATCATCAATAAGGTTGGATGGATCAATGTCAGGAGTGAAGGTGTGCTTACGGATCGGCGGGATGAGATCCGTCTCCTGATGAACCGGAGCCTTTACCTTCTTGTTATCAGCGTTATAAGCCACCTGGTATTGAGATAAATTGGTTTCCTCAGCCAGGTGGGTTGCTAATGGACGCATTGATCTTGCTATATCTGCAAAGTTATCAGCACTAAAGCGTGACCCATCCTCTTATACACTTGGGCAACCATTGGCCAAGTCGTCCTGATCAAGATCTGCTTGCCACACCTTGGCCTTGCTTAAAGCAGTTAATGTGCCGGCTCTGGCAGAGGCTCGCTTTAATTCTTCAATCCTCTTGGGTACCACTAACAACCTATCCAATGTATCCTTGATAAGAGTGGGCGGCTGTTTTTTGTGCAGAGTAGCAGCAATGGTCTGTTGAGCGCCAGTGTATAATTTCTCTACAAGGGTGTATACGGCCTTCAACCTGATGCGCATGTCTGATCCCAACTTGACGCTCCGAGAGCCTGCATCAGTTAATTTGTTGATAAGACGGTTAGTGTTTATAATGGACTTATTAGGATGAAAGGAGTCATGACTACTACTTACCGAAGATGGCCAATGTCATATTATTGATTTGCTGCTTTAAACCGGACAGTTCATCAGTCACCTGGTTAAGCACGGCTTTAGCTTCTTCTACTCTCTTCAATAGAGCCGTTTTTTTGGTCTCCCAGCCGTTTTTGTCAGTGTTGAAGTTTTGCTTAAGCTTCTCAATGTTCTCTAAAGCAGTCTTCGGTTCTGATTTGGCCTTGGATGTCTCAGATTGTTCAGTTTTAATGTTGGCCTTCAGATCATTGAGTTGCGAGTCCTTCTCAGTCAGTTCAGCCTGTGATATAAGAAAACATGGAAAGATATTATGAGTATGATTATTGTTGAAGTCCCAAGCACAATAGAAGTATTTTCCTTGGCACTTGGGGGCTAATGTCTATTGCTCTTAAGATCTTTTTTGAAGTCCCAAGCATAATACAAATATTTTCCTTGGCACTTAGGGGATAATGCCTATTGTTCTTTTCAACGACGAATGTATATGATGACTCGGGTATAATGATATGATCCGGCTTAACTCCATGATTTAAGCTGGCCCTTGGGGGCTACGGATGTGAAGTTCATTACTACTTAAACTCACGGCTTAACTCTATGATTTAAGCCGGCCCTTTGGGGCTACGGATGTGAAGTTCATTACTACTTAAAGTCCCGGCTTAACTATATGTTTTAAGCCGGCCCTTGGGGACTACTAATGATGATGTTTAGTTTCTTTATGGCAATTGGAAAGTCTACAACATATTCAATCCTATCATATCCAAATAGACTTGGCGGCTGATAGATATATGATTATGAAGAGAATGGTGATTACCTTATTGTGTTCCTTCATCAAATTGATTAAGCCGGCTTCAAAATCAAGGCTGGTGTATGGACAGCTCAAGTAACCAAAGTGGATGTCTTGGGCACTAAACTAGGCGTAGCTCTCTAAGTCGACCTTCCACTTGCCTTTATCATCAGCGGAAATTTCTTCCTTGGCATTGTGCTTGGATAAGACATTGGGGTTACCTAGTGCTGTGTAACCAAACCCAGTGACGGTGACGTCGTCAGTCTTCTCTTCAGTAGGCGTAACGGGGCTTGGCGGTTTAGAAATGGCCGACTCAACATAAATATGGTCTATGGTGATTTCATGGTCTTCTGGTGGCGGGTCATCAATGGTGGCTTCAACAATTGGGTTAGAAGATTCGGGCTATTGTTTTTCCGGCTCGGATGGATTAGAGTCATCAGCCGGCTTGTTCAGTTTCGCCTTTTTACTAGGTTTAGCTTGGCCACTAATAATAAGAAATACATAGATGTCAGTATATCAATCAAGTATGGAGTTTGATGGATTAAATATACCCTTACCCAGGCAGAGTCTTGAAGGCTGGGATGTGAGTTCCTGTTGAGTCGCCGGAGGAGGAAAGAGACATTCCCTGATAATTTGAATCAGACGGATTAAGATGTTGACAGAAATGACCTACCTTGGGATAATCTAAGTCAGAAATGTTTAAAACCTCCGGTCGATGTTTGCAAGGTGCTGGGGTGTTGGGTAAGCCAGAGGATAACACTCCGCCACCACTATTCTGGGTTGTGCGGCGAGCTTCATGTTTTGCTTCTTCAAAAGAAACTTGGGATCCAAGTGAGCTAAAGGGTGAGAAAATCTTACTTTCTGGCTTCCTTGTTGAGTTTTCTGTGTTGGTAGAGGTTCTGAGCCGGAGGAAAGAATAATTACCTCAGCATCACCTGCATGTCTGGCCTCCGCCTCATCCTGATAATAGTCATTGTCAATAAGATGTACAAAAACAAGCCAAGGGAATCAAGTTCTACATCCGACTCATCATCATCTTTGTTATCCAAATTGAGTAATTCAGCAGTGTTGGACTTCTTCTTAGCAGGCCTTTTGGTGGCCTTAGTCTTTGTCTAGGTTTTCTTTGGCTTTTAGGGCAATTTTTTGTCCCAGAAGGGTGAGTAGGCCTGTAAACAAATGAATAAGTACGAGCTAGCAGCAGAAATGAAGATATGAGTTAAGTAAAGGCTTGATTAAAAACTTAAACTTGGCGGCTTATTCAGAATACAGAAAAGACCCAGTCTGAATTGACTGCAATCTTCCAAGCTCTCATTCAATAGAGTCTTGGTCATATTGTTGATATGTTCCTTAGTTATCTCGGTCTGACAATGGCGCTGAGAATATGTTAGCTCGCCAGTATATTCACACATTAAGCCGGGCCGGATGGTTAGAGGCAATATTGTCCAGGCAACCCAACAACGAACTAGATCGATCCCGGTCAAGCCATTGGCCATCAGAGCTCGAATCTTTTCAAAAGTTGGCACATATTTCTTCCGTTCTACTATGCTAATACGACCCTGAAGAGGGTGTCTGCTACTAAGCCCGCTGGCACGGTAACCCAGTAGGGGATTTTCCCCTTCTGGCGAGGTATCTTGGCAGTAAAACCAAGTCTGGTTCCAGTCCTTGGGATGACTGGGCGGGTTAGCAGTAGGGAAGATGGCCTCTTTTCGATGTTGTATGGATATGCTGCCTAGTTCATGGCTAGGTTCATCCGTGAGTTCATTCTACCGGTTCAAACAATAGAACTCTCTGAATAGTTCTACAGTGGGCTCCTGTTGAAGATACACCTCGCTGAACGCTTGGGAATTGCAGATATTTGAATGGAGTTTGGTCCGGTATCTTGTGGATGGAGCTTGAAGAAATGCAGCACTTCACGGAAGAATCTTGAGCCGGGAGGACTAAAGCTCCGGTCCATATGATCCATAAAAACCACCACTTCACCATCTTTGGGCTCAGGGCGAGTTTCGTTACCTGGAACCCTCCAGTGGACGGCTTCTTTCTTGGCTAAAACGCCAGTCTGAACGTATGTGTTCAAGTCTTCTCCCGTAACCCGGGAAATAACCCAGTTGCACGCGGTGACAGTCTTGACCATCTTCAAAAACAAGGTGCTAAATGAAGAAAACATTACCGGTTTAAGGACATGCTATTAAATTGGATCATTGATTCAAAGGTAAGGTGCTATGAACAATTGATAGATTAAGCCGGGCGATGAATATTGAAGTATTGGCGGCTTAAAAGGGGACTAATGGTACATACCGGATTAAGGATTTTGTTGTTAAGCCGGACATCGTCTAACAGTCAATCTATATGTTGTAGAATTAAGATCATAAGCAAGCATGGTTAAACCGAAGTTATATTGCCGGGTCAGGCAAAGTTCTAAAGCGTATGGTGGCGGTTTAACAAGATTTAGTGCCTTATGATGGATCATGGTTTGCGGTATAAGCCGCCATAGCAGTTATGGTACTTAAGATTTGGCTAAGCGTATGGTGGCAATTTTGGATCTACCATGGTTCTAAAAAGGAAGTAAAATTCTAAACCTAAGGTGGCAATAGTGGAAAGCGTGGACGTTTCAATGAGATCTTCTACGGGGAGATGTTCTTCTAGTGATAAAAATGAATGCTAAAACTACTTCCGTGCAAGGTTTGTAGTCTATCCAGATTAAAAACCGCTAAAGTTGAAGGGAACGGCGAAGAACAGCAAGAACGCCGATGAACAAGCCCGAACCCTAATACAGATCTGAAGTGGAGGAAGAGAAGCGCTTACAGTTGCAGATGGACCGCAGTGGCTCGCCGGAGCTCTCTAGTCCGATTAGGTTGATGCAGTGGCCTGCGTTGTTGCAGTGGTTGGTGGTCGCAGCGGCGGAGTTCGAGCACTGGAGCGGCCATGTGAAGGAGTAAGATGAAGGGGAAAATGTTAAAGACCCCCTGCCCCTATTTATAAAGGGGTGGCTACAAGGCGTGCGCGGGAATCGAAGAGGCCAAAATCACCATATGGCTATACGGACGCCTTGATTCGCGGGACGTTTATTAAGATAAGAATCAATTAAAGATGTTTTGGGCCACGTATGAAGTTAATGTGAAGTGACATCATGGCAGCTTAAGAAAATTCCGTGAGCTGACATCATGGCGGTTTATAGCAAGGTTTATCAAATAAAGGCGATGCAAGATTCTGACAGGTCAGATATTGAAGATTGACATGAACAGGTTCAAATCAACTTGGGGCCTAATGTTGGGGATATGACTATTGGGTATGAAACGTCCAGGAGGGGCCGGGTCATACCACCGTCGGTTTACCAATCAAGATGGCGGATCATATGAGCCCATTGACGGTCCAAGGTGCAGAAGAGACTTAAGGCCTGGGAGGATGAACCGCCATGTACGTATGACTGATGTTGTAAGGTGTGCGTAGTTAGTCACCGAGCCGGACACGTTATGTATGAGCCGGCCGGGACTCTATGAACCACCGGGCGTCAACCTGTGTATATAAAGGGACAACCCGGCGGCGGCTTAGGGCAAGAAACAAGAGATTGAGAATCTAGGCCAAGCGTATTCACTCCCTGGTAATCAAAACCCTAGCAATACAATCCCAAACTAGAGTAGGCCTTTACCTTCATCGTAAGGGGCCGAACCAGTATAAACTCTCTGTGTCCTTCGTCCCTTTTAACCCCTTTAAGCTAACCTAGCTGCAATGGCCCTACGACTAAGTCCTTCTGCTAGGACATCTGTTGTGACAATTCGACGACACTTAGTACGTGCATGTTTTGATCAGAATCAGTATGTCGTTAATTCAGTCAAAGCCATGCTAGTGATTTATCTATGGATTAAATTAGTCAAAAAAATGCCTATTTACTCAACAATCGAAAAACCTATTATGTGGAGGATTTTTTCGGCAAGTGGCTTTGCCGATGCACTGAAACCGGATAAGTTTACCAGCACATACTTTAAGTGTTGGAAGACTAAAACAACTTTATGGTTCAAGGCTATGAACGTATTCTTGGTCGCCGGTGTGCCCATGGGAACGATTGCTCCTGAACAGGAGAAGGCATTTAGGGAGGCCACCGTCGTATTTCTCAGAGCAGTTCTTAGCGTGATCGGAGATAAACTGGTCGACACATATTTACATGTGCATGTCACCAAGGACTTGTGGGAGGCGCTCAAATCTAAGTTCGGGGCCACCGACGCTGGGAGCTAAATGTATGTTATAGAGCAGTTCCACGATTACAAGATGGTTAAAAACTGTCCTGTACTAGAGCAGGCTCATGAGATAATATGCATCGTTAAGGAGCTTGAGCTTTTGAAGTGCAATTTACCGGGCAAGTTTGTCGCGGGATGTATAATCTCTAAGCTCCCTAATTCGTGGAGAAGCTTTGCTACCAATTTGAAACATCAGAGGCGTGAGTTCTCAGTAGAGGACGTCATCGGACATCTGAGTGTTGAGTAGAATTCATGGGCAAAGGACTCACACGGAAAAGGGGCCGAAGGAACTTCTGTTGCCAACATGGTGAACCAGAGGAACCATAACTCCCACAAGCCCAAGGGAAAGAATGTTGTCCAATAGAATACTGATTTTAAGAAGGGTAAGAAGACCTTCAAGAAGAACAAGAAGGATGAGGGCTGCTTTACTTGTGGTTCAGTTGAACATTGGGCCAACGAGTGCCCAAACAAGTTTAAGAAGTCAGGACAGGACTCCAAGTCTGTCAACATGATTATGGTCAACAATAAGAATGGTGCATCTGGGTACGGTAATTTATTTACTGTTTTTTCAGTGATTTAGCCCACCGATTGGTGGGTGGACACAGGTGCAGGCATTCATGTGTGTGTGCTGATATTTCATTGTTCACTTCTTACCAGGTCATAGGCCACGTGTCCATATTGATGGGGAATGTCGCGAGTGCTTCTCTTCATGGTGTAGGCATGGTCGATCTAAAGTTTACTTCAGGAAGGATCATGCAGCTGAAGAACGTGCAGTATGCCCCCGCCATCTAGAAGAACCTCATTAGTGGCTCCCTCCTATGTAGAGAAGGGTTTAAGTTGGTTTTCGAGTCTAATAAATTAGTTGTTACTAAATATGGACTATTTGTTGGAAAAGGTTATGAGAGTAGAGGGATGTTCCGCCTTTCCCTTGTAGATTTTTGTAATAAAGTCGTGAACCATATTCATTCGAGTGTTAATGAATCTGAAGTTTGGCATTCACGTCTTTGTCACATTAGTTTCAGTGTTATGAAGCGGCTAGCTAAGTTGGATTTAATCCCGAGTTTCACTTTAGCCAAAGGTTCTAAGTGCCTTTCATGTGTGCAAGCTAAGCAACCTCGCAGGCCTTACAAGGCTGCGGAGCAGAGACACTTGCACCATTAGAACTCATACATTCTGATCTTTGTGAGATGAATGGTGTGTTGACTAAAGGTGGAAAGAAATACTTCATGAGTGAGGCTCTACACCACTTTAAAATCTATAAGGCAGAAGTTGAGAATCAACCTGAAAAGAAAATTAAATGAGTCTGATCAGATTGTGGTGGAGAGTACTTCTCGAGTGAGTCTGATTCTTTTTGTGCGAAACACGGAAATTATTCATGAGAGGACGCCTCCCTATTCACCCCAGTCAAACGGGGTTGCCGAGCGAAAAAACCGTACTCTAACTGATTTGGTTAATGCCATGTTATATACATTGGGGTTATTCAAGGCATGGTGGGGGGGCTATATTGACGGCATGTCATGTCCTGAATAAAGTTCTGACAAAGGATAATGAGATCACTCCCTATGAGAAATGGGCGAAGAGAAGGACAACACTCTCGTACTTGCGTACTTGGGGCTGTTTGGTGAAAGTCAATGTGCTGATCCCCAAAAAGCGTAAGCTTGGACCAAAAACTGTGGATTGCATTAATTTGGGCTATGCTAAGAACAATGTTGGCTATAGATTTCTAGTAGTGAAATCTGAGGTACCTGACCAGAAGGTCGGTACAATTGTGGAGTCTAAGGATGCTACATTCTTCGAGGATATTTTTCCTATGAGATATACGCAAAGCATTTCTAGACAAGAATCTGAGGAGACTCTTGAGCCCGCCATTCCTATGGAATATTATGAACAAACACATGATGAAAATCCCGAGGAGGATGATGAGGAAACCCTTGGTAAGGGCAAGATATAAAGGACTACAAAGACCTTTGGTGATGATTTATTCGTGTACCTCATGGATGATACTCGCACTTCTATTTTAGAAGCATGTGACTCTCCAGAAGCTGACTACTAGAAGGATGCGGTCCATAGCGAGATGGATTCCATCATGGCTAATGGGACATGGGAGATCACTGACCATCCCTATGGTTGCAAACCATTGGGATGTAAGTGGGTGTTCAAGAAGAAGCTTAGGCCCGATGGTACGATTTAAAAGTACAAGGCTAGGCTTGTGGCCAAGGGCTATGACCAGAAAGAAGAGGAATATTTCTTCAATACTTATTCACATGTGGCTAGACCGACCACCATTTGAGTATTACTCTCTTTGGCAGCCTTGTATGGTCTTCTCATCCACCAGATGGATGTTAAAACGGCTTTTCTGAATGGAGAGCTAAACGAGGAAATCTACATGCAACAACCATATGGCTTTGTGATAGATGGTCAGGAAAGAAAGGTGTGTAGGCTGCTGAATTCTTCATATGGCCTGAAGCAAGCACCTAAGCAATGGCATGATAAGTTTAATGCAACTCTGACATCTGTTGGTTTCGTTGTTAATGAAGCTGACAAATGTGTATACTATCACCATGGTGGGAGCGAAGGAGTTATAATGTGCTTGTATGTTGATGACATACTCATATTCGGAACAAACCTCAAAGTCATTGAGGAGGTCAAGTCGTTTCTATCTCAGAACTTTGAGATGAAGGACCTTGGACTGGCTGATGTTATCTTGAACATCAAGCTACTGAGAGATAATGAGGGTGGGATTACACTTCTGCAATCCCATTATGTTGAGAAGGTGTTGAGCTGTTTTGGATATTCAGACTGCAAACAATCTCAAACACCATATGATCCTAGTGTGTTGGTTCGAAAGTTCGAAGGCACAACTAAGGATCAACTGAGATACTCTCAAATAATTGGTTCACTCATGTACCTAGCGGGTGCAATGAGGCCAGACATCGCGTTTGTTGTGAGCAAACTAAGCCAGTTTGCTGTGAGAAGGGTTTACCCCCTGGTCCATGGCTTCCATGGCGGCGGAGGGGCGAGAGCCCCTCCGAGATTGGATCTATCTCTTTGTCTCTCTTTGTTTCTGCGTTCCAGATTTTGGCCTTTCACCGTTTCTTATATTCCCGGAGATCCGTAACTCCAATTGGGCTGGAATTTTAACACGATTTCTAACTAGATATTGGCTTTCTTGCGGGCAAAGAAGGGCACCAACCGCCTTACGGGTGATTAGGAGGGCCTGGGGGGCGCCCCCTGCCTCGTGGCCCCCTCGGGCATCGTCTCGTGTTGATTCTTCTTCCCAAAAATCACATATATTCCAAAAAAAAATCTCCGTCAGTTTTTATCCCGTTTGGACTCCGTTTGATATGGATTTTCTGCAAAACAAAAAACATGCAGCAAGCAGGAACTGGCACTGGGCACTGGATCAATAAGTTAGTCCTAAAAATAGTATAAAAAAAGTTGCCAAAAGTATATGAAAGTTGTATAATGTTGGCATGGAACAATCAAAATTATAAATATGACGGAGACGTATTAGCATCCCCAAGCTTAATTCCTGCTCTTCCTCGAGTGGGTAAATGATAAAAAAGATAATTTTTGATGTGGAATGCTACCTAGCATAATCTTGATCATGTAATCTAATCATGGCATGAATATTAAGACACGAGTGATTCAAAGCAATAGTCTATGATTTGACATTAAGACAATAATACTTCAAGCATACTAACCAAGCAATTATGTCCTCTCCAAATAACATAGCCAAAGAAAGCTCATCCCTACAAAATCATATAGTTTGGCCATGCTTCATTTTCGTCACACAAAATGCTCTCATCATGCACAACCCCGATGACAAGCCAAGAAATTGTTTCATACTTTACTATTTTCAAAAAAATTCATTCAATATATGAGCGCGAGCCATGGACATAGCACTATAGTTGGAATAGAATATGATGATGGAGGTTGTGTGGAGAAGACAAAAAAAAGAGAAAGTCTCACATCGACGCGACTAATCAACGGGCTATGGAGATGCCCATCAATTGATGTCAATGCGAGGAGTCGAGATTGCCACGCAATGGATGCCCTAAGAGCTATAAGTGTATGAAAGCTCAAACTGGAAAATAAGTGGGTGTGCATCAAACTTGCTTGCTCATGAAGACCTCGGGCATTTGAGGAAGCCCATCATCGGAATATACAAGCCAAGTTCTATAATGAAAATTCCCACTAGTATATGAAAGTGATACCTCAAGAGACTCTCTATATGAAGAACAAGGTGCTACTCTAAAGCACAAGTGTGGTAAAAGGATAGTAACATTGCCCCTTCTCTCTTTTTCTTTCATTTTTTTGTTTTTTTGTTTTTTTTTTGTTTTGGTGGGCTTCTTTGGCCTCTCTTTTTTAAGTCCGGAGTCTCATCCCGACTTGCGGGGGAATCATAGTCTCCATCATCCTTTCCTCACTGGGGCAATGCTCTAATAATGATGATCATCACACTTTTATTTACTTACAACTCAATGTTACAACTCGATGTCTTGAACAAAGTATGACTCTATATGAATGCCCCCGGTGGTGTACCGGGATGTGTAATGATCTAGCGTATCAATGGCATCAAAAAACGGACAAGAAATGAAAACATCATGCTAGCTATCTTACGATCATGCAAAGCAATATGACAATGAATGCTCATGTCATGTTTATGATGATGATGGAAGTTGCATGGCAATATATATTGGAATGGCTAAGGAAATGCCATAATAGGTAGGTATGGTGGCTCTATTGAGAAAGATATAAGGAGGCTTATGTGTGATAGAGTGTATCATATCACGGGGTTTGGATGCACCAACGAAGTTTGCACCGACTCTCGAGGTGAGAAAGGGCAATGCACGGTACCGAAGAGGCTAGCAATGATGGAAGGGTGAGAGTGCGTATAATCCATGGACTCAACATTAGTCATAAAGAACTCACATACTTATTGCAAAAATCTATTAGTCATTGAAACAAAGTACTACTTATGACCCACAAGTATAGGTGATCTATCGTAGTCCTTTCGATAAATAAGAGTGTCGAACCCAACGAGGAGCAGAAGGAAATGATAAGTGGTTTCCAGCAAGGTATTATCTGCAAGTACTGAAATAAGTGGTAACAGATAGTTTCGTTATAGGATAATTTGTAATGAGCAACAAGTAACAAAAGTAAATAAAGTGCATAAAGGTGGCCCAATCCTTTTTGTAGCAAAGGACAAGCCTGGACAAACTCTTATATAGAGAAAAGCGCTCCCGAGGACACATGGGAATATCGTCAAGCTAGTTTTCATCACGCTCATATGATTCGCGTTCGGTACTTTGATAATCTGATATGTGGGTGGACTGGTGCTTGGGTACTGTCCTTACTTGGACAAGAATCCCACTTATGATTAACCTCTATTGCAAGCATCCACAACTACAACAAAGTATTAAGGTAAACCTAACCATAGCATGAAACATATGGATCCAAATCAGCCCCTTACGAAGCAACACATAAACTAGGGTATAATCTTCTGTCACTCTAGCAACCCATCATATACTTATTACTCCCCAATGCCTTCCTCTAGGCCCAAACAATGGCGAAGTGTCATGTAGTCGATGTTCACATGACACCACTAGAGGGATGACAACATACATCTCATCAAAATATCGAACGAAGACCAAATTCACATGACTACTAATAGCAAGACTTCTCCCATGTCCTCAGGAACAAACGTAACTACTCACAAAGCATATTCATGTTCATAATCAGAGGGGTATTAATATGCATATATGATCTGAACATATGATCTTCAACCAAATAAACCAACTAGCATCAACTACAAGGAGTAATTAACACTACTAGCAACCCACAGGTACCAATCCCGGACTTGGAGACAAGAATTGGATACAAGAGATGAACTAGGGTTTTGAGAGGAGATGGTGTTGGTGAAGATGTTGATGGAGATTGCCCTCTCCCGATGAGAGGAGCGTTGGTGATGACGATGGCGATGATCTCCCCCTCCCAGAGGGAAGTTTCCCCGGCAGAACAACTCCGCCAGAGCCCTAGATTGGTTCCGCCAAGGTTCCGCCCCGTGGCGGCGGAGTTTCGTTCGTGAAGATGGCTTATGATTTTTTTTCCTCATCGAAAGACCTCATATAGCAGAAGATGGTCATCAGAGGGCCACCAGGGGGCCCACGAGGTAGGGGGGTGCGCCCCCCACCCTCGTGGGCAGGGTGTGGCCCCCCTGGTGAACTTCTTCCGCTGAGTATTTTTTATATATTCTGAAAACGTCTTCCGTGAAGTTTCAGGACTTTTGGAGCTGTGCAGAATAGGTCTCTAATATTTGCTCCTTTTCCAGCCCAGAATCCCAGCTGCCGGCATTCTCCCTCTTTATGTAAACCTTGTAAAATAAGAGAGAATAGGCGTAAGTATTGTGACATAATGTGTAATAACAGCCCATAATACAATAAATATCAATATAAAAGCATGATGCAAAATGGACGTATCAACTCCCCCAAGCTTAGACCTCGCTTGTCCTCAAGCGAAAGCCATAATCGAAAAATATGTCCACATGTTTAGAGATAGAGGTGTCGATAAAAATAAAATACGGACATGAGGGCATCATGATCATTCTTAGAACAACAACTTACATAATTCTGGTCATATAATTTCTTATGCTAGAGTAATAATTCAATCACAATTTCAAGTATGAATAGTAAACTTCATTGAAAACTAACAAACTATAATCTCATTCATTGGAGCAATTGCAATTTATCATAACATAGGAAAGAGTCAATATATAAGAGCTTTTCAGCAAGTCCACATACTCAACTATCATATAGTCTTTCACAATTGCTGACACTCACGCAATACTTATGGGTATGGAGTTTTAATCGGACACAGAGAAAGATAGGGGCTTATAGCTTTGCCACCCAACGTTTTACCTCAAGGGTAATGTAAACAATAATAGTTCATAAAAAGTCACATCCAATTAGCTATATATACTAGGATCTTTCAAACATGTTGTGCTTGCCAAAGGATAAAATGTAAAAAGGAAGGGTGAAGATGACCATGACTCCTATGCAAGGTAGGAGATAAAAGTAAAAGATGGGCCCTTCGTAGAGGGAAGCAGAGGTTGTCATGCGCTTTTATAGTTGGATGCACAAAATCTTAATGCGAAAGAACGTCACTTTATATTGCCACTTGTGATATGGACCTTTCTTATGCAGTCTGTCGCTTTTATTTCTTCCATATCACATGATCATATAAACTTTATTTTCTCCCACACTAATAAGTCATACATATTTAGAGAGCAATTTTTATTGCTTTGCACTGATGACAACTTAATTGAAGGATCTTATTCAATCCATAGGTAGATATGGTGGACTCTCATGGAAAAACTGGTTTAAGGGTATTTGGAAGCACAAGTAGTATCTCTATTTGGTGCGATGAATTTGGATAGCATGAGAGGGAAAGGCAATCTCAACCATGTTGGATGATCCATGACAATATAATTTATCTCAGATGTAAGAAAACATAACCCATTATGTTGTCTTCCTTGTCCAACGTAAACTCTTTAGCATGTCATATTTTAATGAGTGCTCACAATCATAAAAGATTTCCAAGATAGTATATCTATATGTGAAGACCTCTCTTTCTTTATTACTTCCTATTAATTGCAACGATGACCAAAACTATGTTTGTCAACTCTGAACAACTTTTATTCATCATACTCTTTCTATGTGAGCTCATTACTCTCCATGAGATCCATATGATCCCTTTGTTTCTTTTTATTTCTTTCTCTTTTTTTATATTCCCTTAGGATCATGGCAAAAGAATCAAACCCTTGACTCAACACTAATCTTTATTATATAGCTCACGGAATCGATTACATAGAGGGATTATAAAGCAAAACTCACAACTAGATCATGCCATAAACTTTATTCTACTAGATCGAGATATTACCAAAAGGATCGAACTAAGAAAAACGATAAAGATAAAAGTGATGGTGATACGATACCGGGGCACTCCCCCAAGCTTGGCAGTTGCCAAGGGGAGTGCCCATACCCGATGCTCAGTTCTTCTTTGTTGGTGAAGAAGGTGGGGTTGTTGATGATGGATAGTCACACATTAAGCGTAGGAGGTCTTCTAACTTGCGGATAATGCCTTTGAGTGCGATGATATGCTCCTTCAACAAAATATTTTCATGTGTGAGATACTTATTTTGGATACGAGCTAATTCAATCATCTTGAAAGCTTCGATCTCAGTTGGGGTAAAGAGATTGTAATCAAGTTGAAGGATGTCTTCTGTTGCCGGAACTTGGTCCTCCGTGGCCTTCTTGATCCCTTCCTCCTTATTGATCTCCATGGGTTCTTATCTCTTCAGCTCTATCTTCATCAGCCAAACATCATTGCCCTCATGGTTGGAGGAGGAGGGAGACGACATCGTGCCTGGCCTTGACAACCCTGACAGAAAACATCTCGAAACAAAGACAAGAGATATTCGCGTGATACGGAGGCCAAAACCTCTAGGAGATTATATAATGAATTTTTACCGACCAAAATACGTGTCGTGTAAGAAAACGAAGTCCGAAAAGCGCACGAGGTGCCCACGAGGTAGGGTGGCGCGCCCAGGGGGTAGGGCGTGCCCTCCACCTTCGTGGATCCCTCGTGTCCTTCCCAGACTGCTACTTATTTTTCTATTTTTAAAATATTCCAAAACAGAGAAATATTGCCTTAAAAATTGTTTTGGAGTCGGTTTACTTACCGTACCACATACCTATTCCTTTTCGGAGTATGAAACATTCCGGAAAGTGTCCCTTATGTATTCCTCCAGGGTTATGGTTTCAATAACATTAGTTTCAACATTTATGAGATTACCTGAGATATAATGTTTGATTCTTTGACCGTTCACCACCTTCAGATTTGTGCCTTTGAAGTTGTTGGTTTTTATGGCACCGGAACGATAGACCTCCTCGATAACGTAAGGACCTTCCCATTTAGAGAGGAGTTTTCCTGCAAAAAATCTTAAACGAGAGTTGTATAGCAATACATAATCACCTACATTAAACTCACGCTTTTGCATTCTTTTATCATGCCATCTTTTAACTTTTTCTTTAAATAATTTGGCATTCTCATAGGCTTGGGTTCTCCATTCATTGAGTGAGCTAATATCAAATAACCTCTTCTCACCGGCAAGTTTAAAATCATAATTGAGCTCTTTAATAGCCCAATATGCCTTGTGTTCTACTTCGAGAGGTAAGTGATATGCTTTTCCATAAACCATTTTATACGGAGACATACCCATAGGATTTTTATATGCAGTTCTATAGGCCCATAATGCATCATCAAGTTTCTTGGACCAATTCTTTCTAGATCTATTAACAGTCTTTTGCAAAATTAATTTGAGTTCTCTGTTACTCAATTCTACTTGACCACTAGACTGAGGGTGATAAGGAGATGCAATTCTATGATTAACATCATATTTAGCAAGCATTTAATGGAAAGCACCATGAATAAAATGTGAACCACCATCAGTCATTAAATATCTAGGGACTCCAAACCTCGGAAAAATAACTTCTTTAAGCATTTTAATAGAAGTGTTATGATCAGCACTACTAGTTGGAATAGCTTCTACCCACTTAGTAACGTAATCAACAGCAACTAAAATCTGTGTATACCGATTAGAGGAAGGAAAAGGTCCCATATAATCAAAGCCCCAGACATCAAATGGTTCAATAACAAGTGAATAATTCATAGGCATTTCTTGACGTCTACTAATATTACCAATTCTTTGACATTAATCACAAGATAAGACAAACTTATGGGCATCTTTGAAGAGAGTAGGCCAATAAAAACCAGATTGCAATACCTTATGTGCAGTTCTATCTCCAGCATGGTGTCCTCCATAAGCTTCGGAGTGACACTTGCGTAGGATCTGTTCCTGTTCATGCTTAGGTACACAACGTCTAATAACACCACCTACTCCTTCTTTATAAATATGTGGGTCATCCCAAAAGTAATGCCTCAAATCATAGAAGAACTTTTTCTTTTGCTGGTATGTGAAACTAGGTGGTATAAACTTAGCAACAATGTAATTAGCATAATCAGCATACCATGGAGTAGTATGAGAAGTATTTATGACATTTAGTTTCTCATCAATAGGTAGTGGGTCATCAAGAACATTTTCTAACCTAGACAAGTTGTGTGCAACGGGGTTCTCAGCTCCCTTTCTATCAACAATATGTAAGTCAAATTCTTGTAGCAAGAGAACCCATCTAATAAGTCTAGGTTTAGAATCTTTCTTTTCCATAAGGTATTTAATAGCAGCATGATCAGTGTGAATAGTTACTTTAGAATCAACAATATAAGGTCTGAACTTATCACAAGCAAATACAACTGCTAAGAATTCTTTTTCAGTAGTAGCATAATTTCTTTGAGCATTGTCTAAGGTTTTACTAGCATATTGAATAACATTTAATTTATTATCAACTCTTTGCCCTAGAACAGCACCTACAACATAATCACTAGCATCACACATAATTTCAAAGGGTAAATTCCAATCGGGTGGCTGAACAATAGGTGCAGAGATCAATGCTTTCTTAAGTATTTCAAATGCTTCTACACAATCATCATCAAAGTCAAATGGTATATATTTTTGTAATAAATTAGTCAGAGGCCGAGAGATTTTTGAGAAGTCCTTAATGAACCTCCTATAAAATCCGGCGTGACCAAGGAAACTTCTTATACCTTTGATGTCCTTGGGGCACGGCATCTTTTCAATAGCATCAACCTTGGCTTTATCAACTTCAATACCTCTTTCAGAAACTTTATGCCCCAAGACAATACCTTCATTAACCATAAAGTGGCACTTTTCCCAATTCAAGACAAGATTAGTTTCTTCACATCTCTACAAAACTCGATCAAGGTTGCTCAAGCAATCATCAAAAGAAGATCCATAGACGGAGAAATCGTCCATGAAAACCTTGCAAATCTTTTCACAAAAGTCAGAGAATATAGCCATCATGCATCTTTGAAAGGTAGCAGGTGCATTACATAAACCAAAAGGCATATGTCTATAAGCAAAAGTACCAAAAGGGCAAGTAAATGTAGTCTTCGATTGATCCTTGGCTGACACATGTGTTTGAGAGAAACCAGAATAACCATCTAGAAAGCAAAAATGTGTATGTTTGGATAATCTTTCTAGCATTTGATCGATAAAAGGTAAGGGGTAATGATCCTTTTTAGTAGCCTTATTTAATTTGCGGAAATCAGTTACCATCCTATAACCTGTAATAATTCTTTGAGGAATCAATTCATCTTTATCATTAGGAACGACAGTAATACCTCCCTTCTTAGGTACACAATGGACTAGACTTACCCACTGACTATCAGCAACGGGATAGATTATACCTTCCTCTAGGAGCTTTAGTATTTCTTTTCTTACCACTTCTTTCATTTTAGGATTCAGCCGTCGTTGATGATCACGAACTGGTATAGCATCTTCTTCCAAATTTATTTTATGTTGACATAGAGTGCGACTAATGCCCTTAAGATTATCAAGAGTATACCCAATAGCAGCACGGTGCTTCTTCAGAGTTTTCAATAATCTCTCTTCCTCATGCTCTGAAAGGTTAGCACTAATATTAACGGGATATATATTTTTCTCATCAAGATAAGCATATTTAAGAGTGTTAGGCAATGGTTTAAGCTCAAAGACGGGATCACCCTTGGGTGGAGGAGGATCCCCAAGTTTTTCAACAGGTAAATTGTTTTTCAGAATAGGTTCCTGTTTAAAGAATACTTCATCTATTTCCCTTCTTTCATTCATAAACATATCATTTTCATGGTCTAGCAAATATTGTTCTAAAGGATCACTAGGAGGTATAGCAATAGAAGCAAGACCAATAATTTCATCCTTACTAGGTAATTCTTCTTCACGGTGTTGTCTACTAAATTTAGAGAAATTAAATTCATGAGACATATCATCTAAACCGATAGTAACAACATCCTTTTTGCAATCTATCTTAGCATTAACAGTGTTTAAGAAGGGTCTACCAAATATAATGGGACAAAAGCTATCTTGTGGGGAACCAAGAACAAGAAAATCAGCAGGATATTTAGTTTTCCCACACAAGACTTCAACATCTCTAACAGTTCCCATTGGTGAAATAGTATCTCTATTGGCAAGTTTAATTGTGACATCAATATCTTCTATCTCAGCAGGTGCAATATCATGCATAATTTCTTTGTATAAGCTGTAAGGTATTGCACTAGCACTAGCACCCATATCACATAAGCCATGATAACAATGATCTCCTATTTTAACAGAAATAACAGGCATGCCTACCACATGTCTATTTTTATCTTTAGCACAAGGTTTAGCAATTCTAGCAGTCTCATCAAGGAAATGAATAACATGCCCATCAATATTATTAGACAAGAGATCTTTAACAATAGCAATATCAGGTTCAACTTTAATTTGCTTAGGAGGTGTATACGTTTTAATATTGCTTTTACGAACCACAGTTGAAGCTTTCGCATGATCCTTTATCCTAACAGGGAAAGGTGGTCTCTCAACATAGGAAGTAGGAACAACATGATCATTATAAGTAATAATCTTTTCTTCAACTTTAATAGGTGCAGCTACCTTTACTTCTATGGGAGGATGATATTTAAACCACTTCTCCTTGGGGAGATCAACATAAGTAGCAAAAGATTCACAGAAAGAAGCTACTATCTCAGAGTCAAGTCCATATTTAGTGCTAAATTTACGAAAAACATCGGTATCCATAAAAGATTTAACACAATCAAACTTAGGTGTCATACCTGACTCCTTACCTTCGTCGAGGTCCCAATCTTCAGAGTTGTGTTTAATCCTTTCCAATAAGTCCCGTTTGAATTCAATAGTCTTCATCATAAAAGAGCCAGCACAAGAAGTATCAAGCATGGTGCGATTGCTATCAGAAAGAGGAGCATAATTTTTTTGAATAATCATTTCTCTTGAGAGCTCATGATTGGGGCATGAATATAACATTGATTTAAGCCTCCCCCAAGCTTGAGCGATGCTTTCTCCTTCGCGAGGCCAAAAATTATATATATAATTGCGATCACGATGAACAAGATGCATAGGATAAAACTTCTGATGAAATTCCAATTTCAATCGTTTGTAGTTCCATGACCCCATATCATCACATAGCCTATACCATGTCAATACATCTCCCTTCAAAGATAAAGGGAAGACCTTCTTCTTAACAACATATCCGGGTACACCTGCAAGCTTAAATAATCCACAAACTTCATCCACATATATTAGATGCTCATCAGGACGCTTTGTTCCATCTCCTACGAAAGGATTAGCTAGCAGTTTTTCTATCATACCTGAAGGAATTTCAAAGCAGACATTTTCATTTTCAGTAGGTTCAGTAGGTTGAGGAGCAACTCTTTGCTCTACTGGTCGGGGTGAAGATACCCCGAACAAGCCCCTCAGAGGATTACTTTCCATAGTAACAAGTGACAGTAAATTTCATCACACTATATAAATTTTTCCTTACCAAATTCCACCTACCAAAGGAGCTTCACTCCCCGGCAACGGCGCCAGAAAATAGTCTTGATGACCCACAAGTATAGGGGATCTATCATAGTCCTTTCGATAAGTAAGAGTGTCGAACCCAACGAGGAGCAGAAGGAAATGATAAGCGGTTTCCAGCAAGGTATTCTCTGCAAGTACTGAAATAAGTGGTAACAGATAGTTTTGTGATAGGATAATTTGTAACGAGCAACAAGTAACAAAAGTAAATAAAGTGCAGCAAGGTGGCCCAATCCTTTTTGTAGCAAAGGATAAGCCTGGACAAACTCTTATATAGAGAAAAGCGCTCCCGGGAACACATGGGAATATCGTCAAGCTAGTTTTCATCACGCTCATATGATTCGCATTCGGTACTTTGATAATCTGATATGTGGGTGGACCGGTGCTTGAGTACTGTCCTTATTTGGACAAGCATCCCACTTATGATTAACCTCTATTGCAAGCATCCGCAACTACAAAAAAAGTATTAAGGTAAACCTAACCATAGCATGAAACATATGGATCCAAATCAGCCCCTTATGAAGCAACGCATAAAATAGGGTTTAAGATTCGGTTACTCTAGCAACCCATCATCTACTTATTACTCCCCAATGCCTTCCTCTAGGCCCAAACAATGGTGAAATGTCATGTAGTCGACGTTCATAGGACACCTCTAGAGGGATGACAATATACATCTCATCAAAATATCGAACGAAGACCAAATTCACATGACTACTAATAGCAAGACTTCTCCCATGTCCTCAGGAACAAACGTAACTAATCACAAAGAATATCCATGTTCATAGTCAGAGGGGTATTAATATGCATATAGGATCTGAACATATGATCTTCAACCAAATAAAACCAACTAGCATCAACTACAAGGAGTAATTAACACTACTAGCAACCCAGAGGTACCAATCCCGGACTTGGAGACAAGAACTGGATACAAGATATGAACTAGGGTTTTGAGAGGAGATGGTGCTGGTGAAGATGTTGATGGAGATCGCCCTCTCCTGATGAGAGGAGCGTTGGTGATGACAATGGCGATGATTTCCCCCTCCCGGGGAGGAGTTTCCCCGGCAGAACAGCTCCGCTAGAGCCCTAGATTGGTTCCGCCAAGGTTCCGCCTCGTGGCGACGGAGTTTCATCCGAGAAGATGGCTTATGATTTTTTCCTCATCGAAAGACCTCATATATTAGAAGATGGTCATCAGAGGGCCACCAGGGGGCCCACGAGGTAGGGGGCGCGCCCAGGGGGTAGGGCGCGCCCCCCACCCTCGTGGGCAGGGTGTGGCCCCCCTAGTGAACTTCTTCCGCTGAGTATTTTTTGTATATTCTAACAATGTGTTTTGTGAAGTTTCAGGACTTTTGGAGCTATGCAGAATAGGTCTTTAATATTTGCTCCTTTTCCAGCCCGGAATCCCCGCTGTCGGCATTCTCCCTCTTTATGTAAACCTTGTAAAATAAGAGAGAATAGGCGTAAGTATTGTGACATAATGTGTAATAACAGCCCATAATGCAATAAATATCGATATAAAAGCATGATGCAAAATGGACGTATCAACTACGTGCATGCTCCTAGGGGGATAGATTGGTAGGAAAAGAACATCGCTCATCCCCGACTGCCACTCATAAGGAAGACAATCAATAAATACCTCATGCTCCAACTTCGTTACATAACGGTTCACCATACGTGCTTGCTACGGGAATCACAAACTTCAACACAAGTATATCTACAATCCACAACTACCAACTAGCATGACTCTAATATCACCATCTTTATATCGCAAAACTATTGCAAGGAATCAAACATATCATATTAAGTGATCTACAAGTTTGATGTAGGATTTAATGACTAACCATGTGAATGGCCAATTCCTGTCATCTCTCTAAATAGACATAAGTGAAGCAAGAGAGTTTAATTCTTTCTACAAAAGATATTCCCATGCTCTAACAAATATAAGTGAAGCAAAAGAGCATTCTACAAATGGCGGTTTTCTATGTCTAGGGAAACAGGCAATCCAAACTTCAAATGATATAAGCGAAGCACATGAAGCATTCTATAAAGCCATACTCAAAAGATATACGTGAAATGCAATGAGCATTCTATAAATCAAAAATTGGAATATCTCATGCCATCATGGTGCATCAAAGAAAAGTGAAAACTAAATGCAAAAGACGCTCCAAGATTTGCACATATCACATGAACGAAACGACACCGAGAACATACCGATACTTGTTGACGAAAGATGGGATGTCTTCCGGGGCATCCCAAGCATAGAAGCTTGAGTCTCCTTGAATATTTACTTGGGGTTCCTTGGGATTCCACAAGCTTGAGCTCTTGCCTCTCCTCCTTGTGCTCACATCAAGACCTCCTCGATCTTCGAACACTTCATCCACACAAAACTCAACAAAAAGCTCGGTAAGATCCGTTAGTATAATAAAGCAAATCACTACTCTAAGTACTGATGCAAACCAATTCATATTTTGTTTTTGAATTGTAGCTACTGTAATATAACTTTTCCATGGCTTAATCCACTGATAGAAATCAATAGTTTCATCAAAACAAGCAAACTATGCATAAAAAACAGAATCTGTCTTAAACAGGACAGTTTGTAGTAATCTGAACATTCACCATACTTCTGTTACTCCAAAAATTCTGAAACAAAATAGAAAAAATAAACAATTTGTATAGAAATACAGTTCAAAATGTTTCAGAACCGTTTGATGTTCCAGTAAAATATGTAAAATCGCGCACTACAGCCAAAGTTTCTGTTTTGCACCGCACAAACCAACAAGCAATGTAAACATCCTAAAGGAAAATCTTGGCAAATTATTTTTGTTTTTAAACTTTATAAAGCACACAACAGAAATAAATGACTCTCTAAAACTTCCGGGTTGTTTCCCTGGCAGTGTTTTCTTTAAAGCCATTAAGCTCTTCATATAGTGCTCAAGTAATGGATCCACCCGGATCCCAAGGTATAACAAAGCCAATTATATCTATCAAAATCATCATGTGTAGTAGTAAAACGCAACCCATCAATATAATCCTTAATAAGGGCAAACTTCTTCGATATAGTGTAGTCGGGAGAATTCAAAAAGATAATAGGACTATCATGCGTGGGTCCTAAGGAACTATAGCAAGTTCATCTCCATAAGCATAATTCATATTGGCATCTTGGCCACAAGCATAGCAAGCATCATTAAAAAGGGATATTTCAAAAGAATCAATGGGATCATAACAATCATCATAGCATTCATCCTTCGGTAAATTCGAAGGGAAATTAAATAATGTATGAGTTAAAGAGTTACTCTCATTAGAAGGTGGGCACGGGTAGCTAATCCGCTCTTCCTCCTTTTGTTCTTCGCTCTCCTCATCATCTTTTTCATCCAATGAGCCCCCAGTTTAATCAATTCCTTCTTCCATAGTCCCCTGCAAAATATTAGTCTCTTCTTGGACAACGGAGGAGTCCTAAATGTATGGTTTAACATAGGCATTAGAAGCATAATTATCATAACAATATTTAAGTATGGCAAAATTTTCAGATTTGTAAAGAGTAGCATCATACTTTCCAATCAAAGAAGCAATTTCATAAGCACCCTTAAAAGCAACAAATTCTTCAATTTGTTGAACATCATAGTAATTATAAACACCCTTAACATACGAAGATACGATTCCATTATCACTAAACTCACATTGGTAGGGAAGGTGTTTCTTAGGGTCTTGAGAATAACAAGTAAAATCATATATTTTGCATAAATTCCAAGCATAGCATTGCAAACAATGAATCCGATCCAGTAAAAGTTTCCCTATTTGAGATAAGCGGTGTCGCACATAACAAGCATGATCATCTAAAGATTTTCCTTCAACTAAGCTAGTTGGGGTTTCAGCATGAGCACATAGGGATCGAAGATGATCCAAGTAAAAACCTTCAGGAGTGTGATAGATTTTGAGTGGTTCTTCAACAATTGGTGTAGTAGGTACAACTAGTTTTTTTGGTATTTTGCATTTCCTACCCATAACTAAAGATAGAAAACAAGAGCACAAAATAGAAACTACTTAGTGATAAAGCAAACAAGCACACACGAGAATATTCACCCCACGTTATAACTCCCCGGCAACGGCGCCAGAAAAAGGTCTTGATAACCCACAAGTATAGGGGATCAATTGGAGCCTCTTTCGATAAGTAAGAGTGTTGAACCCAACGAGCAGCTAAAGGTAGAACAAATATATTCCCTCAAGTTTTATCGACCACCGATACAACTCTATGCATGCTTGACGTTAACTTTACCTAGAACAAGTATAAAACTAGAAGTACTTTGTAGGTGTAACGGGATAGGTTTGCAAGAATATAAAGAGCAAGTAACTAAAAACTAGAGGATGTTTTAGGTAAAGAACCAATTAAGTTAGTATAGCGAGTGTGGACAAGTGGTGGTAGGAGTTGCGAAATTGTCACTAAGCAATTGACTACTTTACTAGACTGATAGCAAGTTTTATGTGGGAGAGGCCACTGCTAGCATATCATCCCTGACTTGGAATTCTATGCACTTATGATTGGAACTATTAGCAAGCATCCGCAACTACTAACGTTCATTATGGTAAAACCCAACCATAGCTTTAAGATATATTGGTCCCCCTTCAATCCCGTATGCATCAATTTCTATGCTAGGTTGAAGCTTCTGTCACTCTTGCCCTCCAATACATAGTCCCATCAACATACAACTAACCCTATGGTGTGATCCACGCGCGTGCTCATATGATGGGCACCAAAGGAGAGCAACATAACCACAAGCAAATTAAACCAATCATAGCAATTCACCAATTACCTATAGGACAACGAAAATCTACTCAGACATCATAGGATGGCAACACATCATTGGATAATAATATGAAGCATAAAGCACCATGTTCAAGTAGAGGGTACAACGGGTTGCTGGAGAGTGGACCGCTATAGATAGATGGGGGAAGGTGATGAAGATGTTGGTGAAGATGACAGAGGTGTTAGTGTAGATCGCCATCACACGATGATGTCCCCAGCGGTGTTCCGGCGCCACCGGGGGAGAGAGGGAGAGAGCCCCCCTTATTCTTCCTTGACCTTCTACCTAGATGGGAGAAGGGTTTACCCCCTGGTCCATGGCTTCCATGGAGGCGGAGGGGCGAGAGCCCCTCCAAGATTGGATCTATCTCTCTGTCTCTCTCTATTTCTGCGTTCCAGATTCTAGCCTTTCATCGTTTGTTATATTCTCGGAGATCTGTAACTCCGATTGGGCTGAGATTTTAACACAATTTCTATCCGGATATTGGCTTTCTTGCGGCGAAAGAAGGGCACCAACCGCCTTACGGGGTGGCCACGAGGGCCAAGGGTGCGCCCCTGCCTCATGGCCCCCTCGGGCATCGTCTCGCGTTGATTCTTCTTCACAAAAATCACATATATGTCAAAAAAAATCTCCGTTAGTTTTTATCCCGTTTGGACTCCGTTTGATATGGATTTTCCGTGAAACAAAAAACATGCAATAAACAGGAACTGGCACTGGGCACTTGATCAATATGTTAGTCCCAAAAATAGTATAAAAAGTTGCTAAAAGTATATGAAAGTTGTACAATGTTGGCATGGAACAATAAAAGTTATAGATATGACAGAGACATATCACATATCGCCATCGACTTTCTCGACGCTGCTCGCGGTCGACCCATCTCCGCTCGGTTGGGGAATCTGCCATACTGAGGGTTCTTTCTCATGGATAAGAAGGTAACTAATTGAGATATTATCTCATCTCTTATCCAAGTTCATCTGTCTCCTTTAATCACTTGCCCTAAATCGCCGTGAATTCATTTTTATTCGAGCTGATTTGAGGGTTTTCTTCCATTCATAGACTGTACAGTGTGCGGACACATTAGGACTTTGCGGCCTCCGCCAGACATTCTATCTCACCGTAGCGGATGACTTGAGGATGTGTGTTGTATGTTCAATCTCACCCTAAATCGGTTGGCATGGCCTACTTTGCTGAAGTTATTCTAAATATTGCTACATTTGGATAAAAGGTGCCACATGCACCATATACGTTAAAGGGGATTTCCCCCCTCTTCTTTCTATATTAGGCAAATTAATGATGTATTGTTCTTTCAACTACTCTCATATTTCCATGACATCATGTTTAGCCTATCTGTTTAATTATAGATTTTTGTCCTTCGATTTCAACTGCTGTACAGTTCTTCCAATTTGGGCCCATATTTGCATGTTACCATATTTTCTCTAATAATCCTACCATTTTCTCCAGTGCGTCCCTTGCTATGCAACATAATTTGTAGCGCACAATATTTCCCTTTACATAAATCAACACTGCAGGGATGTCATACTGAACACAAACCATAGATTTACAATCGTTGCTACTATAAGACTTGATGAACATGGTGACTCCTATTTTGGCACTGGCCTCTGGAAAGAAATTTCTAAGGTTTATGTACTGAAAGCTGGCACTATAATTGCACTGCACATAAAAGGGCCTGGTCATGAGATATATGCTAACTTCCCCGACGATATCATCCGTCCAGAGTAAGTTTTCTTTTCAAGTATCTACATGTCGACTTACCCAGCAATATCAAATGAATTGTGTAGTATTTAAGAAACCAATTGGTATTCCATTTTCTTACTATATTCCTACCTAATAACTTCTAGTTACCAATGCACTTTCCTATTGCCCAATTTTAACTAAATATTCCATGTACTCCCACTTCTATCAGAAAGCGTCGCTGACAAGGAGACTCCGGAGGTGGAGAACAGGGCTGGCAACAAGTGGAGGTGGGGCGAGGAAGAACTACAACCGACTCCAGTAGGTCTATACTTCATCGCAACCTCCCCGATGATATGTTGACAGTCATCATCTCCCTCCTCCCAATCAAATGTGGTATACAGACAACCGTCCTTTCCCGGCAGTGGCGCCCCCTATGGAACTCCACCCCTCTCGACCTCATCGATACCCACGACCTCTGCCATGGCTACCGCAAAAGCTTGGATGCGTTCTCCAAGATCCTTGGCAGTCACCTTGGCCCAACCAGAGGCCTTAGAATGGGCAAGTTCCATTCCAACGGCAAGGACCGAGCCAAGCTTGACGACTAGTTCCGATCCCCCGCCCTAGATCAGCTCGAGGAGCTCACTTTTGATGATGGGCATATGTGCTTACTGCCAACGTCCGCGCTCCGCCTCGCGCCCATGCTGCGTGTCGCCAAGTTCAGGAACTGCCACCCCCCCTTAATGACGCACCCGCTCTTATTCTACCACAACTGAAGCACATCGAGCTCATCGCCGTCTGCCAGTCAAACGGTGACATGTAGCGCCTGCTCCGTGCCTATACTACACTCGAGTACCTTCGTCTTCAGGTGATCAATGGGTTGACACTACTGCAGGATGCTGCTAACACGGCACTACGATCAGAGACCCTTCGACGAAACTGTGCGCGATGCAATAATCGCAAACGGTGGTGTAAAAGAACTGTCAAAAAAGGTGCAAAACGTTTGCGATGGAGGAGCCATCAAACACGGTTCAGATTTTAGTTGCGTGTGTGATGCAGGGCATACAATTCAGTTCAATTAACTGTTTGCGATGAGGCGGAACAAAACAAACGGGCTACCAGATGAAGGCGTGTGCGATATACATCATATGGTTCACTGAGATGAACTGTTTGTGATGTGGAGGGACAATAGAAACGGGCAGCTAGATAAAGGTGTGTGCGATTGAGGGCATACACTTCAGAAGGATTAACTATTTGCGATTAGGCAACAGAACAGAAACGGGTCAGCCAGATCTAAGTGTCTGCGATTGATGGCATACACTTCACACAGATGAACTGTTTGCGATTAGCCACAACAAACCGAAACAGTTAGATAGATCAACGCGTGTGTGCTAGACGGGCACACACATTCTAATTAAAAGAAGCGCACGCAATGGTAATAACGAGCATGCATGATTGTTGGAACAAGACATGTGGTGACATTGCCTATTGCGGTGCACCCTATGGTGCAAACGCCACGCACGCGGCCGAGAAGGCGTGCCCACGTTACGCCTTTCGGGAATAGTGCCGCACTTATAACCGTCAATAAATTTTGAGCCTGCGTCCCGTCACAGTCCAAATTGGAAACCTGTTCACACCGCTCAAAACCTAAACGGTTTCCCACTTAGGAGCGTATCAGTACTCGGTTATAAATACTACTACTCCAAGATGACTGCACATTCCTCCTCAACTCCTCATCCACAAAAACAAACAAGTCATTCATCATCGTTCCCATGCGTCTGCCATGGCCAGCGTGAGTTTTGGGTCGAGAGATTGCCACCAAGGAGATGCGAGCATGGAAGCGAAAGCACAAGAGATGTCCCGCCTCGCCGCGAATGCAGTCGGCATGTCCCGCCACGCGGCCGTAGCAACACAGAGGTCCCGCCACAGCGCTGAATCAACACGGAGGTCCCGCCGTTCCGTTGATGCAGCAGACTGGTCCAGCCGTGCCCTGGAAGCAGAAGAGATGTCCCGCCGCACCGCGAATGCAGCAGAGATGTCCTCCCGTGCCGCGGCGGACTGGGAAAATGTCTCGCGGGCAGGCGAGGACTCTTACAGGCGCATGCATGTGATCGCCCATAGCCAGATGGATCAGATCTCCGGCTGGGTGAGGTTGCAGGACAACATGAGAGCCTCTTTTGAACAGGCTACCGGCATCATCCGGCAACTAAATGAGAGCAATGTGAAGCTTCTGGCTGAGCGCGACCTGCTGAGGATGAAGATTGTCGGAAGTGCAAAGCAGCAGGAGGAGACCACTGCCTTGTTGAAGAGGACCGGCTTCATCGTCGAGAAACTTATGGACGAGAATGCCATGTTGCGCATCGAGCATAGAAGGCTGGTGGAGGAATCCGTGTATGCTCTCAAGAAGCATGTTGAGGACAAGAAAGATCTCATCGCTGCTCGTCGTGGAGACTAGTTCCGGCGGCCTGCAGCAACGCATCAGGAAAGTAGATCAGCGAGTCAGATCGTTGTCTTCCTTCTTATTTGCCCATGTGTATGTGGCTTTTTTTAATTATGCTAATATGTAAGACAATTATTATCCACTGTCATCATCCTTAATATTCATCATGCTTGCTATAAGTCGCAGTCGATGCTATATAGGTCCGTCGGATCTTACATCAAGATCCGTGCAAATCTTTCTTAGATTTTTATTTTTCTCTCTTAAATCTCAGTCTAGTGAGACATATAGCCACGCCGAAAAATAGGGGCTCGAGGGCCATTAATGGAGACGTTGGGAGGAAGGTGCGCAATGGGTAGAAGTCAAAGGGCTCTCCTCCCAATGAGCACGAGTAGGGGTCTGATTGCACGCCTCTCGTACTCAAATAGCTACCTCGCACGACACCTCCTAGCCAATAAAAAAAGGGACTCGTGGCGGCACGTAATTGGTAAGTAGAACACCCATGGTTTCAGTACTACTTGTGTTTCTGATTAGTAACGTGACAACACTTGTTTCAAAATGACTTTTTTGATTGTTAATGTGTGTGCCTTCGCAAAACAGACAGAAAAATTACCACAACATGTTGGTGCCATGTCATGACACCATGCCAAGTTTCATGATTTTCAGGCTTGTTTTAGATTTATAGGAATTAAAAAACCAAGTTTCTCAATCTTTACGGCCGAGCCACGACACCCAGATGTTTGAGTTTCATTCCCATTTCTTGCATGGGACCTAGAAATTCACCCAAGGACACACATGTGATTTTTCAACCAACTTTGGTGCACTGGAGCATGTAGTTCAAATTTTAATTATGCACATTAAATGCCCAGAAACTCAATTAATGTATAAAAAAGGCCAAACAAATCCGGAATAATTCCAAAATTTAGCACAATACTTCTATTTGGTCTAATCTGCCGGTTTAAAAAAATTAAGGCGTGAGAAGGCAGTGTACGTATGTCATTTCGCACACAGAGGTGACACGTTCCCTCTTGGAACCACGAGCCTTCTTGAGGGAAGCTCCGGTTTGCATGAAGCTTGCACCAAAGCTTGTCCCAATCGGCCAAAAAAATTACCGTGGCATGTTGGTTCCATGTAATGACACCATGCCAAGTTTTATGATTTTTGGGCGTGTTTTGGATTTAGAGGAATTAAAAAAAATCAGGTTTCTCAATCTTTCCGGCCGATCCATGACGCCCAGATGTTTGAATTTCATTCCCATTTCTTGCATGGGACCTAGAAATTCACCAAAGGAAACACATGTGATTTTTCAACCAACTTTGGTGCACTGGAGCATGTGCTTGTAATTCAAATTTGAATTATGCACATTAAATGCCCAGAAACTCAATTAATGTATAAAAAAGGCCAAACGAACCCGGAATAATTCCAAAATTTAGCACAATACTTCTATTTGGTCTAATCTGCCTGTTTAAAAAAATTAAGGCGGGAGAAGTCAGTGTACGTATGTCGTTACGCACACGAAGGTGACACGTTCCCTCTCGGAACCTCGAGCCTTCTTGAGGGAAGCTCCGGTTTGCACGAAGCTTACACCAAAGCTTGTCCCAGTTCAGCCAAAAAAAATACCGCAGCATGCTGGTGCCATGTCATGAAACCATGCCAAGATTTATGATATTCGGGCGTGTTTTGGAATTACAGGAATTAAAAAAACCACGTTTCTCAATCTTCCCGGCCGAGCCACGACACCCAGATGTTTGAATTTCATTCCAATTTCTTGCATGAGACCTAGAAATTCACCCAAGGACACACATATCATTTTTCAAGCAACTTTGGTGCACTGGAGCATGTGCTTGCAGTTCAAATTTGAATTATGCACATTAAATGCCCAGAAGCTCAATTAATGTATAAAAAGGCCAAACGAACCCGGAATAATTCCAAAATTTAGCACGATACTTCTATTTGGTCTAATCTGCCTGTGTAAAAAAATTAAGGCGGGAGAAGGCAGTGTACGTATTTCGTTTCGCACACGGAGGTGACACGTTCCCTCTCGGAACCACGAGCCTTCTTGAGGGAAGCTCTGGTTTGCAAGAAGCTTACACCAAAGCTTGTCCCAATTCGGCCAAAAAAATTACTGCAGCATGTTGGTGCCATGTCATGACACCATGCCAAGTTTTATGATTTTCAGGCATGTTTTGGATTTACAGGAATTAAAAAACCAAGTTTCTCAATCTTCCCGGCCGAGCCACGACGCCCAGATGTTTGAATTTCATTCCCATTTCTTGCATGGCACCTATAAATTCACCCTAGGACACACATGTGATTTTTCAACAAACTTTGGTGCACTGGAGCATGTGCTTGTAGTTCAAACTTGAATTATGCACATTAAATGCCCAGATACTCAATTAATGCATAAAAATGCCAAACGAACCGGTAATAATTCCAAATTTAAACACAACACTCATGTACTAGTTACATGTTCGCTATACGTAAATGTTCTAGTAATTCAAACATCATCCTTTCCCTCCGTATCACCATTTTGTCTTTCAAAACATAATGAAAAAATCAGGTATACCACAAATAGTTTATTAGAAAGAATCATGTGGGATGCGATATAAAATATCTTCGCGCACCATGTTGTCTGTCTTACGCATGAAGCTTCATCGTCTACAGTCCACTGCCCCCGCTTGAACCACACTTGCGCGCCAATTTCTCGTGGCACCGAGCAAATTTTTCTGCCACCGTGGAAATATCTATCCCCTCGCCCCCTCCCTCTCACCAAAAGCTACATTTCCACTGTACCTCCTTGCTTTCCAACTTCAAACCGTCACTGCTGCTTACTGGCAGCTCGGCCTCCCCGCCGACGACCCTTCTTCTTGCAGCACAGCCTCCTAGCCGGCGACCCTTCTTCTTGCAGCGCCGCCTCCTCGCCGGCGACCCTTCTTCTTGCTACACGGCCTCCTCACCGCCGACCCTTCTTCTTGATGTCGGCCTCGTCGATATGGTCAAGTAATCCACACCCCACCCACACCATCCTCCTCCTGTCCAATCCCACATGCCCCGACCCACAGTGCTACACCTTCCGCCGAAATCACTGTCCCCCTCCTCCAATTAAGCGCCGCCCACAACCATTTTGCACGCAGTATAACGTGGAGCTCAGTAGCATGTGGCCGCACATGCGCACGAGGTCGCTCTGGATGCCATGTGTGCCGACCACCAGATCTTGGAGGAGCACCTCGTCTTCGAGACCACCGTCGACACCTCCACGCGGTTGTCTACTTTAAAATATAGTTTGTGCTGTTTTCTCGAGGCCACCACCAGTGCCTTCTAGTGATTTGTCCTCTGTAATGTTAATATGCAATCTGATGTTCAGTTAACTGTTTGGTCCTCCGAAATGTAATGTTCAGTTAACACTTTGGTCCAATAATTGCTACATTTCGTAGTACTGTTCTCAAGCATTCTTTGTTTTGTTAACTGTCTTATCTTCTAGTACATGTTTCTATTCTGCAATGTCATGCTCAGTTAACTATTTTGGTTCATTTGGTCTGCTGTCCATTTAAATGTTTGGTTCAGTTCGGCAATTTGATTTTCATTTGATGTGGGTTCAATTTTGTATTGTTATGCATGTGACACCAATCGAATTTTGCTATACTCAATACATATTCTACTGATAGTATGGCAAAACTCAGTTAACCTGATCAAGATCTTCCTTATGTGTGTTGCAGGGAAACAATGGGAGACATTGTGGTTTACCATCGAGGTTTGCTCAAGCATGGTCCTTTGGCTAATAGCACATTATTGTGTAGTTGTAGGAATCATTCTAATATTTAGGTTCTTACAATTTGGTCTTGCACATGTAGGTCCTGCTGTCAGAGGCTTAGACCCACTGTTCGACCCATTTTGCATATGGGGACATAAGATGTACATGAATATCAGTCAAGTCAAGAAACCCGGAAAGATTGTTAAGATGAAGAAACTTGTGACGAATAATAACAACAATATCTTATTTGGACAATGAAGAAGACATCAGTCAATTATAGGATGGTACTAACTCTTTTACCTTGTTTTTACCCCTTGCACCACTTCAAAATTTATAACAGCGATTTATGCATATCTTTGTTTTTAGTACTTTACAAAGCAGTTCACCTATGATTACCTCTCAAACCACATGCATGGTCAAGAGGTGTGGAAGGTATTCATTCAACACCCACGGTACAATATTGAAGTCTTACTGAAGAGGACGAAGGTTGGGCGGGCAATTATGCATAGCCACTGGCCTAAAGTTGCAAGGACATTCAACATCATTGAAGGCTTAATATTTGCCTTCTGCTTCTGCAGTTTCCCAGATGAGATTCATCTGTCTATTTACCGTGTATGATGCTACTTTCCAAATGTTTTTGATGTTGCATGTGAAACTTGGTGCTATTGTGTAATGGCATAACTGAGTGCTGAAGCTATCTGATGTAATTCGATTATGAAATCCTGGTTTCTTTTATAAGGATATGAAATATCTGGCGTGTTTTATAAGAACTGTCAATTTGATTAGTACATGTATTGTCAATAATAGGCTAATTACCCTGCTTATTGGGGTTTTATATTGCAGACGGTTACTCAGACAACACCGTGGGCGATGAACTCAAACAATCCACACAGTTTCTAGAAAGTAGGCATCTTCGATCAACAACAATCACACACGGCTTCTGGCAGCAAACTATTTGCGTTAGGCCACGAAGACATCAAAAGATGTGTACCACGGTATGTCATTGAGGACACACCTGCACTTGAGAGATTACTTGTAGTTGATCAAGAAGGTCCAACAAGAATCAATGGCATTTCTGCGCCGAAATAGAAACAGTGGTGGGCTACTCGTTTGCTAAATACTTCGAACTTGTTATTGGATCCACACCCGTCAGGTACAACAACTGCCTTCTACCTCTCCTTCTACAAATTAACATTATTTCTAATTTTGAAGATGTTTGTTCATCTGTCATCCAGAAAATGATTCCGACAAGCTTGACCCCGAAACTGCGGACAGTGAAGGTCTTGGCAGTAGAATCTATCGGCCCCAACCTAGAGCAAGTTGTCAGTTTCCTGAGATGTTTTCCGTGCGTGGAGAAGCTATATATCGAGGTGATGTTCCTTTCTTGTTAAGTGTTAACCATAAGGGAGTTCAATTTGTGACACATTTTTCCATGTTTACAATGACAATGTACAACGATTTCTGAAGGATTCCTTTGGGGGATTTTAGTACATACATGTCCCCCCCATATCGGTTGCTTGATCCATATGGTTAGAATCCATAAGCATTCCTCCTTTGGATTCATCTGTACTAGTTTTCTTAGGGAACTTTTCATTCACTCCAACCTCTTGTGAACAAGGCTACATTTTTTCTAGAATGTAATCAAATGCCCATGTTAATCATGTCAGACCGAAGATGGCATGTTAGTGCATTTTACAAATCCTGCAAACCAAATAGGCCTGTAGTAGTGTTCAAAACTGCATGTAGGCACTAACATGTTTTCTTCTTTTGCAGATAAGATTAGGCCCAGTGGTGGATAATGTGATACGATATAACAATCACGTCGAATGCCTAGATCCGCATCTCTCAGAAATTACTTTGAACTCCTACCGAGGGACCTTACCGGAGATTATATTCACCAGGTTCTTTGTTTTGAGAGCAAAGGTGCTGAAGGTAATGAGGTTTTCCCTACATTTATTTCGCAAAAATAAATGGTTTGTTGATCAGCGCTGGCGCCTGCAGAAAAATGGAATAGGCTCCAAAAATGCTGAATTTCAATTGGGAACTTCAGATGACAGAGTAATCGAAAGTCGTCGTGTCAACCCCATACATGGCTTCTTAGTGGCTGACCCCTTTGCAAAAATTATGAGGTTTTGAAACCAGACATAGAAGTGGTAATATTAGTTTGAACCTCTCTGATATCCATGTTCAGCGGATCAGCGCGAGAGTTTGCAGCTGATGAGCTGAATTTCATTTCTAATATCAGTTTGAACCTTGTAATATTTGAATTCAAGCCATATAACTTCGGAATTTGAACCTTGTAATATTTCGAGCTTTTGTGGTACAATCGTTGAAATGGCATCGTATGAGACCCGTATATTGGTAGCACTATTTTGACCTTAATATGCAATGGTCTTAGATTTTATTAACCATTCTCGAATCTGTTTACCTTGTCAGTCTCACAGCACACGATCTGTATAGCTAACTCGACTACGATCTTCGACATTAATGCACACAGTTGGTTTCTTCAACCGTGTGCCTTGTAGAGAGTAGAATTAATTATCGCACTCGAGTGTCCATCATAACCCTTCTGTGTAACTTTGACCTCATCACCCACGGGTAAAATTATGACCGAAGTCATTCCACACACTTTGTTTTTACAAAGCTTTTTGCCAATAAACGCCCACGATTTGTCCATCTTCTAGCCGAGGCATGGCCAAACTAGCCGGGCGGGAAGCTAGTGCGGCAAATTGCATGGTAGCGCGGGAAAAAGCTCACCGATGATACATTTGGCGCCTCTTCGAGCCCACGCATGGTCAAACGAAATGCGTGTGGTGCGGTGTTGTCAAGCGTGCACTGGAATCCTCCGCTATGAACGTTGTGACAAGATGTGATGATTACAGGCCGTCCGGCTCCCATTTATTACAACGGCGATTTAAATCTTGTGTCTCTTCAACCTTTCGATCGTGCCCCACCATTGCAAGAAGCACACCCACCACGAGAAATTCTTAGAGGGTATCCTGTGTGGCTCGAATGGCGCTCCGAGTGGCTGCCGATGACGAGCAGCAGTTCACCATGCATGCCGTGGTGGACACGCACAGAAGGTTCACGGACCTCTCGGTGGTGTACACCAACGACCCGGTCTGGGTGGAGCACTCCATCCACATCATGGAGCTGTTGCTTACCGAGGAGAAGTACAAGGTGGTCGGGTTCGACCTCGAGTACACCCGCGCTCATGTCGGGTCTCGTCCCAAGGTCGTCGTCGCCCAGATGTGCATGCGCCACCACGTCCTCGTCTACCACCACTGTCTGGCCACAAGGACTTGCGAGCGTTTCACCAGGTTTGTCAAGAGCCCCCACTACATGTTCGCTATGGTGGACATCACCAATGATGTAAAGGCGATCAAGAATTCAGGCATCGCCTGCCAGAATCTTGTCGACATCCAGGGCCAATACAAGATCTGAGGGAGAAAGGAGCATGAGAAGGACTCACTGGTTCACCTCGCCGAGGCCATCATCGACCCCTACCACAGAGGCATGAAGGATTCCTGCAACAAGGACAAGCATGCCTGGCACTCGGCCTGGATGGAGATACTCGACAAAGCTCACGTCGTGTACGCGACCAAGGAGGCATATAGGAGCTACGACATGTACAGCCGGATCGTTGACATGAGGAAATGCCTCCTTCGCCAAAACGGCCAGGGATCCAGCCGGAAACAGAGCAATGGCAAGCATCGTCGCAACAATATATGGATGATTAGATCCTCATTTCTCCTAGTTTAGTATGCATGTAATTGGTTACTTTGGTGTGTGTGGAAATGTTATGTGTGTAGTCACTTGTGTAGTTGTATGCTTAATTTGGTTATGCAATGCAATGCTATCTTTTTAAGTATATATGTTGTGCGGACAAACAAAATCACATCGCACATTGACTAAACAATGGAACCCATCGGTGATGTTTTCATCAATCACTCACAATTGTATACCAGCAATCGTCTGTTCACAACACACACGACTTGTTAACAGGAATCGTCTGTGTTGTTATAGTTCTTCCCACACGTTTCCGATTAAACACCTGTTTGCCGCGTATCACACACATTTTGTTATATTGAACCATTTCTGTTCTCTTGGCTCAAAGCAAACAGTTCATCCGAGTGAACCGCATGTCGTATATCGCACACACATTGATCTGGCTGACCGTTTCTTTTGTGTTGCCAAATCACAAATAGTTCATCCGAGTGAACCGTATTCTATATATCACACACACCTTCATCTGACTCCTCATTTCTTTTGTTCCTCCTCATCGCAAATAGTTAATTGAACTGAACCGTATGCCCTGCATCACACACACAACTAAAATCTGAACCGTGTTTGATGCATCCAGCATGGCAAACATTTTTCACCTTTTTGACGGGGTTTTACACCATCATTTGTGATTATTGCATCGCACACAGTTTCGTCGAAGGGTCTCTGATCAAAGTGTCGCATTAGCACCATCCTGCAGTAGTGACCTATGTAATTGGATGTAAAATTTGGTTATGGAATCAAGTCCTCATAAGTTATAAGTACATATATTGTTGTTCTGTATGCAATGACATCGCACACGGACCATACTAGAGAACCCGTCGGTGATGAATTCATCAATCACTGACAATTGTGTACTAGCAAGAGTTTGCCCACAACATGTTGGGAAACGTTGCATGGAAAACAAAAAAATTCTATGCACATGCAATGATATATCCATGGAGATGCATATCAACGAGGGGGGGATTGTGTCTACGTACCCTCGTAGACTGTAAGCGGAAGTGTTTAACAATGTAGTTTATGTAGTCGTACTCTTCACGGTCCGATCACGATCCAACTGATCTAGTGCCGAACGGCCGGCACCTCTGAGTTTAGAACATGTGTGGCTCTATGACGTCTCCTCCTTCTTGATCCAGCAAGTGAGAGAGGAGAAGTAGATGGGATCACAACCAACACGGCGGCGTGGTGGTGATGGTGGTGGTGGAGTACCGGCAGCGCTTCGCTAAGCATCGCCGGGATGAGGCGGTGGAACTACGGAGTAACGGGAGAGAGAGGGGCGCCAAGGGCTTGGTGTGTCCTCTTGGGGCGCCCCTCCCCTCTATATATAGGTGGAGGGGCATGGGAAACAGCCCCTCCAAGCCTTAGAGCACAACTAAGGGGGAGAGGACTTGGACTCCAAGTCCAATCGTATTCCTACTAGGACTCCTTCCTTTTTTTTGCCTTCCCTGGCCACATGGGCTTTTGAGGACTTGGTGCGCCTAGCCCAATAAGGCCAGGGCACCTCCCCGCAGCCCATGCTAGCCCTTGGGTCGTGGTAGACCCACTTGTGGACTTCCAGACCCCTCTGGAATCCTCCAGAACCATCTAGAAGCTTCCCAATACAATACCGAAAAACTGCACTTTTTTCCGGAACCCAAAATATGACTTCCCATATATAAATCTTTACCTCTCGACCATTCCGAGACTCCTCGTGACATACAGGATCTCATCCGGCACTCTAAAAAACATGTTGTTACCAACCATCAAATATCCCAATACTACTCTAGTGTCAACGAACGTTAAGCGTGTGACCCTACGAGTTCGGGAATTATGTAGTCATGACCAAGACACCTCTCCGGTCAATAACCAATAGCGGGACCTGGATGCCCATATTGATTCCTACATATTCAACAAAGATCTTTTATCGGTGGAACCTTTATGACAACATACATAATTCCCTTTGTTGTCGGTATGTTACTTGCCCGAGATTCGATCATCGGTATCTTCATACCTAGTTCAATCTCGTTACTTGCAAGTCTCTTTACTCGTTTCGTAATACATCACCTCGTCACTAACTCCTTAGTCGTTTGCTTGCAAGCTTATGATGTGTATTACTGAGAAGGCCCAGAGATACCTCTCCGATACTCGGAGTGAAAAATTCTAATCTCGATGTATGCCAACTCAACAAACACCTTCGAAGATACCTGTAGAGCATCTTTATAATCACCCGCTTACGTTGTGACATTTGATAGCACACAAGGCGTTCCTCCGGTATCTAGGAGTTGCATAATCTCATAGTCAAAGGAATATGTATTTGACATGAAGAAAGCAACAACAACAAAACAAAAAAACAACAACAAAGCCTTTAGTCCCAAACAAGTTGGGGTAGGCTAGAGGTGAAACCATAAGATCTCGCAACCAACTCATGGCTCTGGCACATGGATAGCAAGCTTCCACGCACCCCTGTCCATAGCTAGCTCTTTGTCGATACTCCAATCCTTCAGGTCTCTCTTAACGGACTCCTCCCATGTCAAAATCGGTCGACCCCGCCCTCTCTTGACATTCTCCGCACGCTTTAGCCGTCCGCTATGCACTGGAGCTTCTGGAGGCCTGCGCTGAATATGCCCAAACCATCTCAAACGATGTTGGACAAGCTTCTCCTCAATTGGTGCTACCCCAACTCTATCTCGTATATCATCATTCCGGACTCGATCCTTCCTCGTGTGGCCACACATCCATCTCAACATACGCATCTCTGCCACACCTAACTGTTGAACATGTCGCCTTTTAGTCGGCCAACACTCCGCGCCATACAACATTGCGGGTCGAACCGCCGTCCTGTAGAACTTGCCTTTTAGCTTTTGTGGCACTCTCTTGTCACAGAGAATGCCAGAAGCTTGGCGCCACTTCATCCGTCCGGCTTTGATTCGATGGTTCGCATCTTCATCAATACCCCCATCCTCCTGCAACATTGACCCCAAATACCGAAAGGTGTCCTTCCGAGGTACCACCTGGCCATCAAGGCTAACCTCCTCCTCCTCAGAGCTAGTAGTACTGAAACCGCACATCATGTACTCGGTTTTAGTTCTACTAAGCCTAAACCCTTTCGATTCCAAGGTTTGTCTCCATAACTCTAACTTCCTATTTACCCCCGTCCGACTATCGTCAACTAGCACCACATCATCCGCAAAGAGCATACACCATGGGATATCTCCTTGTATACCCCTTGTGACCTCATCCATCACCAATGCAAAAAGATAAGGGCTCAAAGCTGACCCCTGATGTAGTCCTATCTTAATCGGGAAGTCATCGGTGTCGACATCACTTGTTCGAACACTTGTCACAACATTATTGTACATGTCCTTGATGAGGGTAATGTACTTTGCTGGGACTTTGTGTTTCTCCAAGTCCCACCACATGACATTCTGTGGTATCTTATCATAGGCCTTCTCCAAGTCAATGAACACCATATGCAAGTCCTTCTTATGCTCCCTATATCTCTCCATAAGTTGTCGTACCAAGAAAATGGCTTCCATGGTCGACCTCCCAGGCATGAAACCAAACTGATTTTTGGTCACGCTTGTCATTCTTCTTAAGCGGTGCTCAATGACTCTCTCCCATAGCTTCATTGTATGGCTCATCAGCTTAATTCCACGGTAATTAGTACAACTCTGAACATCCCCCTTGTTCTTGAAGATTGGTACTAATATACTCCGTCTCCATTCTTCTGGCATCTTGTTTGCCCGAAAAATGAGGTTGAAAAGCTTGGTTAGCCATACTATCGCTATGTCCCCGAGACCTTTCCACACCTCAATGGGGATACAATCAGGGCCCATCGCCTTGCCTCCTTTCATCCTTTTTAAAGCCTCCTTCACCTCAGACTCCTGGATGCGCCGCACAAAACGCATGCTGGTCTCATCAAAGGAGTCATTCAGTTCAATGGTAGAACTCTCATTCTCCCCATTGAACAGCTTGTCGAAGTACTCCCGCCATCTATGCTTAATCTCTTCGTCCTTCACCAAGAGTTGGCCTGCTCCGTCCTTGATGCATTTGACTTGGCCAATATCCCTCGTCTTCCTCTCCCGGATCTTAGCCATCTTATAGATGTCCCTTTCACCTTCCTTCGTGCCTAACCGTTGGTAGAGGTCCTCATATGCCCGACCCCTTGCTTCACCAACAGCTTGCTTTGCGGCCTTCTTCACCATCTTGTACTTCTCTATGTTGTCTGCACTCCTATCTAGGTATAGGCGTCTGAAGCAATCTTTCTTCTCTTTAAGCGCCTTCTGGACATCATCATTCCACCACCAGGTATCCTTATCTTCGCTTCTCCTTCCCCTGGACACTCCAAACTCCTCCGAGGCCACCTTACGAATGCAAGTCGCCATCTTCATCCACACATTGTCCGCATCCCCTCCTTCCTCCCAAGGGCCCTCCTTAAATACCCTCTCCTTGAACACCTGAGCTACCTCCCCCTTGAGCTTCCACCACTTCGTTCTAGCGACCTTGGCACGCTTATCCCGCTGGACACGAATCCGAAAGCGGAAGTCAGCAACCACCAGCTTATGCTGGGGTACAACACTCTCCCCAGGTATCACCTTACAGTCTAGGCACGCACGCCTATCTTCTCTTCTCGAGAGGATGAAATCAATCTGGCTAGAGTGTTGGCCACTACTAAAAGTCACTAGATGTGATTCTCTCTTTCTAAAGAGGGTGTTAGCTACAATCATGTTGTAGGCTAGAGCAAAGCTTAAGACATCTTCTCCTTCTTGATTCCTGATGCCATAGCCAAAGCCCCCATGCGCCCCTTCAAAACCTGTGTTAGATGTACCCACATGGCCATTGAGGTCTCCTCCTATGAAGAGCTTCTCACCAATCGGTACACTCCTAACCATGTCTTTCAAGCCTTCCCAGAACTCCCTCTTGGTGTTCTCATTGTGGCCTACTTGCGGGGCATATGCGCTGATAACATTGAGAACCAAGTCCTCAGCTACCAGCTTGACCAGGATAATCCGGTCCCCACGTCTCCTGACGTCTACCACTCCATACTTGAGGCTCTTGTTGATCAAGATGCCTACGCCATTTCTGTTTGCAGCCTCCCCGTGTACCACAGCTTGAAGCCGGTATCCTCCACCTCCTTCGCCTTCTGTCCTCTCCATTTGGTTTCTTGGACGCAAAGGATATCAACACCTCTCCTCACTGCTGCATCAACTAGCTCCCGAAGCTTCCCTGTCAGAGACCCTACGTTCCAGCTACCTAAGCGAATCCTCCTAGGCTTGGCTAGCTTCCTTACCCTTCGCACTCGTCGAGTCAAATGCGAAGACCCTTGCTCATTTTCCACTACATCCGGGCGCCGATGTAGCGCGCCACTAAGGACGCGACGACCCGATCCTCGCTCACTTGCCACCGTATCCGGATCAAGATACGGCGCGCCACTTGGGGGGTGACGGCCCGGCCCTTGCCCATTTTCCACCACACCCGGGTTCCGATGTGGCGCGTCGCTGAGAGGGTTACGCCCCAATGAAAATCTTTTGGGTTTCATCTCCATAAGAGTGGCTGAGTTTTTACGTTGGCTCGCCAAGCCTATCACAACCCTCCTCCTTTACCCGGGCTTGGGACCGGCTATGTTGAGACAACATAGGCGGAGTTAATGGATGGGTCTTGTCCATCACATCATTCTCTTAATGATGTGATCCCATTATCAAATGACAACTCATGTCCATGGTTAGGAAACCTTAACCATCTTTGATCAACGAGCTAGTCAAGTAGAGGCTCACTAGGGACATATTGTTTGTCTATGTATTCACACATGTATTTAGGTTTCTGAACAATACAATTCTAGCATGAATAATAAACATTTATCATGAATAAGGAAATATAGAATAACAACTTTATTATTGCCTCTAGGGCATATTTCCTTCAGTCTCCCACTTGCACTAGAGTCGATAATCCAATTCACATCACCATATGATTTAACACCCATAGTTCACATCGCCATGTGACCAACACCCAAAGAGTTTACTAGAGTCAATAATCTAGTTGACATCACCATGTGACTAACACCCAAAGAGTGCTAAGGTGTGATCATGTTTTTCTTGTGAGAGAAGTTTAGTCAATGGGTCTGTCATATTGAGATCCATATGTATTTTGCAAATTTCTATGTCTACAATGCTCTACAATGCTCTACATGGAGCTACTCTAGCTAATTGCTCCCACTTTCAATATGTATCCAGAATGAGACTCGGAGTCATCCAGATTGGTGTCAAAGCTTGCACCGACGTAACTCTTTATGACGAACTCTTCATCACCTCCATAACCGAGAAACATTTCTTTAGTCCTCTTTAGATACCTAAGGATAATTTTGACCATTGTCCAGTGATCTACTCCTGGATCACTATTGTACCCCCTTGCCAAACTCATGGCAAGCCATACAATAGGTCTGGTAAACAACATGGCATACTTTATAGAACCTATGACTGAGGCATAGGGAGTGACTTTCATTCTCTCTATATATTCTGCCGCGGTCGGGTTTTGAGTCTTACTCAACTTCATAACTTCTAACATAGGCAAGAACCCTTTATTTGACTAATCCATTTTGAACTTCTTCAAAACTTTATTAAGGTACGTGCTTTGTGAAAATCCTGTCAAGCGTCTTGATCTATCTTTATAGATCTTGATGCCCAATATATAAGCAGCTTCACCGAGGTGTTTCATTGAAAAATTCGTATTCATGTATCCTTTTATGCTATCCAGAAATTCTATATCATTTCCGATCAAGGATATGTCATCCACATATAATATAAGAAATGCTACGGAGCTCCCACTCACTTTCTTGTAAATACAAGCTTCACCGTAAGTCTGTATAAAACCATATGCTTTGATCACCTCATCAAAGCGTATATTCCAACTCCAAGATGCTTGCACCAGTCCATAGATGGATCGCTGGAGCTTACACACTTTGTTAGCACCTTTAGGATCGACAAAACCTTCAGGTTGCATCATATACAACTCTTCTTTAAGATATGCATTAAGGAATGCAATTTTGACATCCATTTGCCAGATTTCATAATCATAAAATGTGGCAATGGCTAACATGATTCGGACAGACTTAAGCATCGCTACGGGTGAGAAAGTCTCATCGTAGTCCACCCCTTGAACTTGTCGAAAACCTTTTGTGATTAGTCAAGTTTTGTAGACAGTAACATTACCATCAGCGTCAGTCTTCTTCTTGAAGATCCATTTATTCTCTATGTCTTACCGATCATAGGGCAAGTCCACCAAAGTCCATAATTTGTTCCCATATATGGATCATATCTCAGATTTCATGGCATCAAGCCATCTGTTGGAATCTGGGCTCATCATAGCTTCTTCATAATTTGTAGTTTCGCCATGGACTAATAACATGACTTCCAGGACAGTATTACCGTACTACTCTGGTGCAGAACATGCTCTGTTCGACCAACTAAGTCCAATAGTTATTTGATCTGAAGTTTCATGATCATGATCATTAGCTTCCTCTCTAGTTGGTGTAGGCATCACGGGAACGGATTTGTCTAATGTGCTACTCTCCAATTCGAGAGAAGGTACAATTACCTCATCAAGTTCTACTTTCCTCCCACTCACTTCTTTCGAGAGAAACTCCTCTAGAAATGTTCCATTCTTGGCGACAAAGATCTTGCCTTCGGTTCTATGGTAGAAGGTGTACCCCAATTGTTTCCTTAGGGTATCCTATGAAGATGCACTTCTCTGATTTGGGTTCGAGCTTATCAGGCTGAAGCCTTTTGACATAAGCTTCGCATCCCAAACTTTTAAGGAATGACAGCTTAGGTTTGTTGCCAAACCACAGTTCATACGGTGTCGTCTCAACGGATTTAGACGGTGCCCTATTTAACATGAATGTGGGTGTCTCTAATGCATAACCCCAAAATGATAATGGTAAATCGGTAGGAGACATCATAGATTGCACCATATCCAATAAAGTACGGTTTACGACGTTCAGACACACCATTACGCTGTGGTGTTCCAGGTGGCATGAGTTGTGGAACAATTCCACATTGTTTTAAATGAAGGCCAAACTCGTAACTCAAATATTCGCCTCCATGATCAGAACGTAGAAACTTTATTTTCTTATTACGATGATTCTCTACTTCACTCTGAAATTCTTTGAACTTTTCAAATGTTTCAGACTTGTGTTTCATGAAGTAGATATACCCATATATGCTCAAATCATCTGTGAAGGCCAGAAATAACGATACACGCCGCGTGCCTCAACACTCATCGGACCGCATCCATCGGTATGTATTATTTCCAATAAGTCATTGGCTCGCTCCATTGTTCCGGAGAATGGAGTTTTAGTCATCTTGCCCATGAGGCACATGGTTCGCAAGTATCAAATGATTCATAATCAAGTGATTCCAAAATCCCATCTGCATGGAGTTTCTTGATGCGCTTTACACCAATATGACCTAAATGGCAGTGCCACAAGTATGTTGCACTATCATTGTCAACTTTGCATCTTTTGGCATCGATATTATGAATATGTGTATTACTACGATCGAGATTCAATAAACCATTCGCATTGGGTGTATGACCATAGAAGGTTTTATTCATGTAAACAGAATAACAATTATTCTCTAATTTAAATGAATAACCATATTGCAATAAACATGATCTGATCATATTCATGCTCAACGCAAACACCAAATAACATTTATTTAGGTTCAACACTAATCCCGAAGTAGAGGGAGTGTGCGATGGTGATCATATCAACCTTGGAATCATTTCCAACACACATCGTCACCTCGCTTTTAACTAGTCCCTACAACTCCTATTTCGAGTTACTAATCTTAGCAACTGAACCGGTATCAAATACCTAGGGGTTACTACGAACACTAGTAAAATACACATCAATCACATGTATATCAAATATACCTTTGTTCACTTTGCCATCCTTCTTATCCGCCAAGTTTTTGGGGCAGTTCCACTTCTAGTGACCATTTCCTTCGCAGTAGAAGCACTCAATTTTAGGCTTAGTTCCAGCTTTGGGTTTCTTCATGGGAGTGGAAACTTGCTTGCCATTCTTCTTGAAGTTCACTTTCTTTCCCTTTCCCTTTTTTCTTGAAACTAGTGGTCTTGTTAACCATCAACACTTGATGCTCTTTCTTGATTTCTACCTTCGCGGATTTCAGCATCGCGAAGAGCTTGGGAATCGTTTTTGTTATCCCTTGCATATTATAGTTCATCACAAAGTTCTAGTAACTTGGCGATAGTCACTACAGAACTCTGTCAATCACTATCTTATCTGGAAGATTAGCTCCCACTTGATTCAAGCGATTGTACAACCCAGACATTCTGAGCACATGCTCACTGGCTGAGCTATTCTCCTCCATCTTGTAGGCAAAGTACTTGTCAGAGGTCTCATACCTCTCGACACGGGCATGAGTCTATAATACCAATTTCATCTCTTAGAACATCTCATATGCCCTGTGGCGTTCATAATGTTTTTGAAGTCCCGATTCTAAGCCGTAAAGCATGGTACACTAAACTATTAAGTAGTCGTCATATCGAGCTTGCCAAACGGTCATAATGTCTGCATCTGCTCCTACAATAGGTCTGTAACCTAGCGGTTCATCAAGGACATAATTCTTCTGTGTAGCAATGTGGATAATCCTCAGATCACGGACCCAGTCCACATCATTGCTACTATCATCTTTCAACTTATTTTTCTCTAGGAACATATCAAAAACAAGGGAGCTATATCGTGAGCTATTAATCTACAACATAGATTTGCAAATACTATCAGGACTAAGTTCATGATAAATTAAGTTCAATTAATCAAATTACTAATGAACTCCCACTTAAATCAACATCCCTCAAGTTGTCTAAGTGATACATGATCCATGTCAACTAACCCATGTCCGATCATCACGTCAGATGGGGTAGTCATCAATGGTGAACATCTCTATGTTGATCATATCTACTATATGATTCACGTTCGACCTTTTGGTCTCCAGTGTTCCGAGGCCATGTCGATACATGCTTGGCTCGTCAAGTTTAACCCAAGTATTCCACATGTGCAAAACGGTGGTGCACCCGTTGTATGTGAACACAGAGTCTATCACACCCGATCATCACGTGGTGTCTCAACACGAGGAACTGGAGCAATGGTGCATACTTAGGGAGAACACTTTTACCTTGAAATTCAGTGAAGGGATCATCTTATAATGCTATCGCAATACTAAGCAAAATAAGATGCATAAAAATATAAACATCACATGCGATCAAAATATGTGACATGATATGGCCATCATCATCTCGTGCTTTTGATCTCCATCTTCAAAGCATCGTCATGATCTCCATTGTCACCGGCTCGACACATTGACCTCCATCTTTGCGTCATGGTCATCTCGCCAACTATTGCATCTACAACTATCGCTAACGCATAGTGATAAAGTAAAGCAATTACATGGCATATGCATTTCATACAATAAAGAGACAACCATAAGGCTCCTGTCGGTTGCCAGATATCTTACAAAACATGATCATCTCATACAATAACGTATGTCACATCATGTCTTGACCATATCATATCACAACATACCCTGTAAAAACAAGTTAGACGTCCTCTACTTTGTTGTTGCAAGTTTTACGTGGCTACTACGGGCTTCTAGCAAGAACCGTTCTTACCAACGCATCAAACCACCAAGGTGTTCGACAAGTTTGTAGTTTTAACCTTCCGCAGTCAAATTCGATTCAACTAGAGTAGGAGAAACAGACACCCGCCAACCACCTTTATGCAAAACTAGTTTGCATGTCTGTCGGTGGAACTGGTCTCATGTGCGTGGACATGTAAGGTTGGTCCAGGCCGCTTCATCCAACAATACCGTTGAACCAAAATAAGACGTTGGTGGTAAGCAGTATGACTATCACCGCCCACAACTCTTTATTTTCTACTCATGCACATCATCTATGCATAGACCTGGCTCATGATGCCACTGTTGGGAAACGTTGCATGGAAAACAAAAAAAATTCTACGCACCTGCAATGATCTATCCATGGAGATGCATAGAAATGAGGGGGAGAGTGTGTCTACGTACCCTCGTAGACCGTAAGCGGAAGCGTTTTAACAGGGCTGTTGATGTAGTCATACTGTTCGTGATTCGATCACGATCAAACCGATCTAGTGCCGAATGGACGACACCTCCGAGTTTAGCACATGTGCGGCTCAATGACGTCTCCTCCTTCTTGATCCAACACGCGAGAGAGGAGAATTAGATGGGATCACAACCAACACGATGGCGTGGTGGTGACGGTGGTGGTGGAGTACCGACAGCGCTTCGCTAAGCGTCGCCGGGAGAAGGCGGTGGAACTACGGAGTAATGGGAGAGAGAGGGGTGCCAAGGGCTTGGTGTGTCCTCTTGGGGTGCCCCTCCCCTCTATATATAGGTGGAGGGGCATGGGAAACAGCCCCTCCAAGCCCTAGGGCGCAGCTAAGGGGAGAGGACTTGGACTCCAAGTCCAATCCTATTCCTACTAGGACTCCTTCCTTTTTTTCCTTCGCTGGCCACATGGGCGTTTTAGGACTTGGTGCACCTAGCCCAATAAGGCTAGGGCACCTCCCCGCAGCCCATGCTATCCCTTGGGTCGTGGTGAACCCACCTGTGGACTTCCGGACCCCTCCGGAATCCTTCGGAACCTTCTAGAAGCTTCCCGGTACAATACCAAAACAACTACACTTTTTTTCGGAACCCAAAATATGACTTCCCATATATGAATATTTACCTCTCGACCATTCCGAGAATCCTCATGATGTTAGGGGTCTCATCCGGGACTCCTAACAACATTTTTACCACTCATCAAATATCCCAATACTACTCTAGCGTCAACGAACGCTAAGCGTGCGACCCTACGGGTTCAGAAATTATGTAGTCACGATGGTGACACCTCTCCGGTCAATAACCAATAGCAGGACCTGGATGCCCATATTGATTCCTACATATTCCACGAAGATCTTTTATCAGTTGAATCTTTATGACGACATACATAATTCCCTTTGTCTATCGGTATGTTACTTGCCCGAGATTCGATCGTAGGTATCTTCATACCTAGTTCAATCTCGTTACTGGCAAGTCTCTTTACTCATTCCATAATACATCACCTCGTTACTAACTCCTTAGTCGTTTGCTTGCAAGCTTATGATGTGCATTACTGAGAGGGCCCAGAGATACCTCTCTGATACTCAGAGTGACAAATTTTAATCTCAATCTATGCCAACTCAACAAACACCTTCAGAGATACTTGTAGAGCATATTTATAATCACCCAGTTACATTGTTACATTTGATAGCACACAAGGCATTCCTACGGTATCCGGGAGTTGCATAATCTCATAGTCAGAGGAATATGTATTTGACATGAAGAAAGCAATAGCAATAAAACTGAACGATCATTATGCTAAGCTAACGGATGGGCTTGTCCATCACATCATTATTTTAATAATGTGATCCCGTTGTCAAATGACAACTCATGTCCATGGTTAGGAAACCTTAACCACCTTGATCAACGAGCTAGTCAAGTAGAGGCTCACTAGGGACATAGTGTTTGTCTATGTATTCACACATGTATTTAGGTTCCCGATGGATACAATTCGAGCATGAATAATAAACATTTATCATGAATAAGGAAACATAACATAACAACTTTATTATTGCCTCTAGGGCATATTTCCTTCATAACACACATGGCTTATTAGCAGAAATTGTCTGTGCTATTGTGGGTCTTTGCACACATTTCTGATTAGGAACCTGTTTGCTGCATATCACGCACATCCTGTTAAGTTGAACCATTTCTGTTGCGTTCCCTAATACGTCTCCATCGTATCTACTTTTCCAAACTCTTTTGCCCTTGTTTTGGACTCTAACTTGCATGATTTGAATGAAACTAATCCGGACTGACGTTGTTTTCAGCAGAATTGCCATGGTGTTATTTTTGTGCAAAATAAAAGTTCTCGGATTGACCTAAAAATTTACGGAGAATATTTTTGGAATATATAAAAAATATTGGCTCAAGAATCAACCAGAGAGGGCCACCCAGGGGACACAATCCCTAGGGGCGCTCCCACCCTGCTGTGGCGCACCTACCAGGCTTGTGGGCCCTCTGGACCACCTCTAACCCTAATTCCAACTCTATAATTACCTATTCGCGGAGAAAAAAATCAGAGAGAAGGATTCATCGCGTTTTATGACACGGAGCCGCCGCCGCCACCTATTCTTCATCGGGAGGGCTGATCTAGAGTCTGTTTGGTGCTTCGAAGAGGGGGATTCGTCGCCATCATCATCACCAACCTTCCTCCATCACGAATTTCATGATGCTCACCACCTTGCATGAGTAATTCCATCGTAGGCTTGCTGGAGGTGATGGGTTGGATGAGATTTATCATGTAATCAATTTAGTTTTGTTAGGGTTTGATCCCTAGTATCCACTATGTTCTGAGATTGATGTTGCTATGACTTTGCAATGCGTAATACTTGTCACTAGTGTCGGATCACGGGGTCCGGCAAAACCCTTAAGGTTCAAAATCTGGGGTGCGCCGAAGATCTCCCCGTACCGATCCACGTCCTAGCTTCGCTAAGATCTCAAGGACTAACTCGACGAGCTTGCAACACTAGGGACACAAGATTTATACTGGTTCAGGCCACCGTTGTGGTGTAATACCCTACTCCAGTGTGGTGGTGGTGGATTGCCTCTTGGGATGAGGATGAATAGTACAAGGGGGAAGAACAACCTCCTGAGGTGTTCTTGTGCTAGGTGAGTATGTGGATGGGTTGGATCTAGGTCTCTCTCAGCTTGATCTCTATGGTGGTGGCTAATCCTATTTATAGAGGCCCTGATCCTCTCCCCAAATAGTGAGTAGGAAGGGAGCTAACAACGGCCAATTCGAAAGGGGAGAGCTAGTACAGCTTATCCTGATAAAAGCAATCTTCGCCTACGAAAGGCTCTGGTGGTGACGCCGTCTTGGGATCCACGGTGATCTCCGTCTTGCCATCCTGCTGGTCTTGGTCTCGTTGCACTGATATGGAAACCTTTGCTTGACGCCTCGATACTCTGCGTCTGCTCTTGCCTCCTTAGCACCAAAGAGGAAACAATGACACTGTGAGTGCTGGCGCCCGCCTGGCACCCGCCTGGTATCGATCGTCATGGCTCACGTCATTGGAACCTCACGCCGTTTGCCTTGCCTTGAACTCTCCGCCCCTCGCGAGCCAGCCTGGTGAGGCCGCTCCCAAGGAGGTCTTGTGTCGTCCACCTCGCGAGGCTTGGCCCCTCGTGAGGGTCTTGAATGCTTGTTGGTGAAGATGGGCCATACGGGCCCGCTCGCAGAGCTACGCCGTGGGCCGCAGGCAGGCAAGTCTAGGAACCCCCATTCCCAGAACGCCGACAGTAGCCCTCGGGCCGAAGGCGTGCTCGGGCTTGGCATCGAGGCGAAGCCAAGGGTCAAGTGCGGAGCATCACGAGGCCCAATATCCTGCGGCCTTGGTTGACTTGTGGCCGTTGACTGGACGTGGGCGTCTCCGCTTCCCTATGCAGCCTCGGCAACTGCCCGACTTGGCAAGTCCCTGCGACATGCAAGGAAAAACCATCATTACCTATGATCGTGGGGGCGTTGGTTGGCCTTCTCCTGCTATAAATGGGAGGGGGCGGAGCCCCCGTCGCACATCTCTTGCCATTCAGCTTGCTTCTCCCCCCTCGCTCCATTGCCGACACCAATGGCGCCCATCCGAAGGTTTTCTGCGGCAGAGAAAGGAAAGATTCCCCTTGGCGGGATGGTGTCGCTCCCGCCGAAGAAGAGGCCGGCCCACCGCCGTGGCGAGGCGGCGATGCAGGTGGTGACGAGGCCTTGGTGCGAGCGGCCACCTCCCGGGTATCCGTTACCCCTGTACGCCCAAGCTGGGGGCTCATGAGGGAGAGGCGACGAGCGTCAGCGCGCGTGCCGTGGCCATGGTCGCCGTGCCGTGGTGGCGCGCGTCACCGCCCCTGGAGTCCACGCCACGGACTCCTCGTGTGATCTCGTGCTATGGGCGGCGATGCCCCCGAGTAGTTGGATCTGCTTCCCTTCCTTCTTCTCAGCCCAGATGCCGCCGAGGGGGCCCCTCGAGCTTTGGCTGTAGCACGCCGACTATGACACGCCGGCGACTGGAGCGGAGGTTGAGGCTATCTCCTCGGGGAAGATCTTCATGACCCGAGACTGGGGTGAGGTCGCCTGAGTGTGTCGTGTGGAGGGCGCCCTCGCGGTCCACTTCATGTACGACAGCGCCTCCACGCTGTTGTTCAAGGTCTTCGACGCAGAAGGCCGCCGTCTGTAGTGTTGCCCCAGGTGGGGTCATCAGGCTGGCACCGCGGCTGGGGCGGGGTCTGCTGCCCGCGTCGCCAGCAGTTCCTCTAGAAGCAGCGGCGATACTTGGGAGTCCGGCAATCTCCCGAGCTCTATGAGACCCCGGAGACGAGCGACGACAGGTATGTGCCCCCAAGCTCCCGCCGAGCCTGGAGCAGGGCTGCAGCGTCAGGCCACCACTGCCGCTGATCTGGATGAGGTTGGCGCCGACCTCTGGTGGTCCACTGTTGATGATGGCGTCATCCACAGGGGCACGTGTAGTTAGGATTCCCTAAGTTCCTGTCTTTTGTTTCCTGCAAGGAATTAAGAAATGCCCCATGGGGGGTGTAAAGGTTTTGTAATGTCTCTTGTCAATATTGTCCTTATTATGAACTTGCGTGAGTGCGAGTACTGCTTCAGCTCGGTCTCCCTTTCCAACCTCGCGACGACTTGGCGCTCTATGCTGACAGGTCCCGGTCCCCAGGCAGGCTGTAGCCGTTGCTCGTACGCCAGGTCGCGTGTCGTGGTCAAGGCCAGGAGGTGAGCGGCCCGAGGTCCAGTAAGAGTTCCTGAGGCGCGATGCGCAGGAGCTCCCCTTTAGCGCTCAAGAAGCCGTCGATCGGTAGGAAAAGGGGTGACGTTGCTACAACAGGGCTTCGGCTAGTATGGTTCTTAGTCCTTAGCGGTTTAGCCAACCCGGGCTCGGGACTTATCTTGACGGTTCGGGGTCGATTCCGCACGATGCGCCAAATTCGTACATAGGCGTCCGAAGCATAGCTAGGCCAGGCCCATGCGAGCCTCTCCCCTTCTCCACGCTCTCCTTGGTGCTCTGCATCCTCAGGTCCCGGCCCTCGAGCGAGCTCAGCCGCCGCTGGTATGCCAGGTCGCGTGCCATGGTCAAGGCCAGGGGGTGAGGGCTGGAGAGCTGGTAAGAGCCCCTGAGTTGCGATGCTCAGGAGCCCCCATTTTAATGCGCAAGTGGATTGCATGGGAGAAGAGGGAGCTCACGGTTCCGCCTACCGTCATCTTCAGGAGATTCCTGCAAGCCAGCACAAGGAGAGACACAGTTTGCCATTATGGTTGCCGGTCCGCCGCTAGTTGCTCCGCGAGGAGATGAAGGCACTAAGGGCCTAGTGAGGGGGCATGCGCGGGTCATGCCGTGAGGCAAAGCTCGACCGCTCAGGTTTGTCGATGTTGCAGGGACGGACCCGAGCACAAGCGTCGTGCCAGCGTGAGTAACCCCCGCGGAGGGTGAGAATCAAGCAGGTGATAATCATAGATAGATTAAGCATGGAAAGCAAACTGGCTTAGGTAAATGCAAGAACGATACGACCCACTCGGTCCAGCCCGAGCGGCTTGGGGATGATGCAGCCCGAGGGGCGCCCCCAGCAAGGTAAGCTAAAGACATAAAAATGGATACATGTCACAGGGACGGACCCACGCGGCATGGGAATGATGCAGCCCTGAGGGCACTCCCAGTTAAATAAACTTGGAAGATGTCACCTGATTCTGTTGATGATGGAGAGATGGGGCAGCTGAAGGTATGCGGCGAAGGGGTCGCTCCTCATGAGCCACTGGGGCCCTGAGCCTCGGGAGGCTCTGGGGTTCCAGGCGGTTCCTTGAGGACCCTCACCATCTCTCCCAGGACTGCGTGGTGCCTGGCCTCCTGACCCACCATGATGCTCTGTAGGTTGCGCTGAAAGGCAGCAGCCACGCTCGGCAGGCCGAACGGCATGCAAACGTAGCTGTGAGGTGGACCTTCACAACGCCCAACATGCGAAGGCCAGAAGCACTCCTGAGATGCGGCTCCGTTGAGCCCTGGTATGTCGATGCAGACGCACAGCTCACCACCCTCGCCTGGGTGGTGAGCAACACCAGGTGGGCGGCGGTCGCCGCCTATTGCTCTTGTTTCCTGAAGCTCCTGAGATACTTTAGTGATGAACTCCTGAGCGCCGGGCGCTCCCTGCCTAGTGTCCTCTCGAGGGAAACGTGCCGCGAAACACACCTCCAAGTGGTGCCCGAGCGCCTCCCTCGTGACCTTGGCGAGGCCTGAGACCCTCCAGAAGAGAGCCCCCAAGCCCTGCCCGAGGAGGGCGCCGGGCGCGCCTCCCTATGCGACAGAGCGAGGCGCCCCAAGTGCGGGCGCTGATCCTGACGAGCTACCACTGGCGGCGCTGCCCTCCTGAGGTTCGGCACGGAGTAGCTGCTTCTTCTTATGGGGACGACCTCAGGAGGGTACCGAGCTGCATTGTTGCCAGGGTCTTCGATTGACGCTGCTTGGAAGGTGCGCTCGAGGGAGCACATCGCATCTCTTTCTTCGCAGGGGAATGTGATGATTCTGCCACTTCCTGGCATCTTGAGGACGTTGTAGCCATGGTACGTCACTGCCATGAACTTGGCCAGGGATGGATACCCGAGGATGGCATTGTACGGCAGACGAATGTGGGCGACATTGAAGTCGACGAGCTCGTTGTGGTAGTTGTTGCATTCTCCAAAGGTGACTGGGAGGCGGACCTGACCTATCGGCGTGGTGGAGCCGTCGGCCACTCCTGAGAAAGGCTTGGTAGGCTGAACCTGATCGTATGGCACTTAAAGGTTGTCGAACGTCTCGACAGATAGGATGTTGAGCCCTGCGCCACCGTCGATGAGGGTCTTGGTGACTTGCACGTTGCTGATGATGGGTGAACAAAGCATTGGGAGAACGCCGGTGGTGGCCGCGCACTTGAGCTAATCTGCTGAGCTGAAGGTAATGGCACACTTCGACCACCTGAGCGGCCGTGTAGCCTTGAGCTTGGGAAGGACTGCGTTCACCTCGCGAGTAAAGTGCTTGATGATACGCTGTGAGGCTGGGGCTTGAGCTCTGCCCAAGATGTAGGTGATAGCACGCGGCGCCTGGAAGCCCCCAGCCCCTCATCTTGGTGGTGGTAGTCGTTCCTTCTTGGTGGAGGCAGTGGAGGAAGCCTAGCATTGCCCTGAGGACGGTCCTCACGAGGCTGATCCCTCCTGGCGCCTTTGTGAGGCTGGTCCTGCCAGCGGTCCTCACGAGGCCGGTCGCGCCACTCCTGACGTGGGCCCCGGTCGTCCCAGCGTCCGCCACCAAGTCCTCCTCCTCGGTCGTAGCCCCGGTCGTTGCGCTCGGGGCGTCGACCGAGGCGTCCTTCTCGAATGGCTCTGAGCTCTTGACAGTCGCTGGTGTTGTGGCTATGCAGGTTATCGAAGGTGCAGAACGGTCGGCTGCTCTTGGATGACTCGGGCTGGTCCTTGCCGCGCTTTATGTCCAGCTCCACCGCGAGCACTGCTCCCTTGCGTTTCCTGTCTTTGGACTTGGCTTTCTTCTCCTCCGGGTCCGCAGCCGGGAGCTCGAGGAGGGAGAGGTGCCCCTCCTTAGCTCTTGCGCACTTGGTCGCCAGGTTGAACAGCTCTAGAGACGTGCACAGCTCCTCGTGGATGGAGAGCTCCTCCTTCATCTTGACGTCACAAACGCCATCGGAGAACACAGAGATGATGGCCTCGTCCGTCACCTTGGGGATCTTGAGGCGAACGTTTTTGAAGCGCTGGATGTACTTCTGAAGGGTCTCCCCTGGTTGTTTCTTGACACGGCGTAGGTCACCCGCAGCCGGTGGGCGGTTGCGAGTGCCCTGGAAGTTGGCAACGAAATGGTCGCACATCTCGTTCCAGGAGGAGATCGAGCCTGGAGGCAAGTTTAGGAGCAGGGAGCGGTCACTGAGACTTTGCGCTGGTGGAGAACTTGTCCTTGATGGGGTCCGTGCACCGCCGCCATAGGCGGGATGCGGTCTTGCCATGGTGGCGCAAGGAGCGCGGGGGTTTCTCGCGACTGAGGGACCTTTTGGCAGCTTCTTTCTTCTTGCGCGGGCGCCGGACGCGGCAGGATGCGCCATGGGGCCGCGCGCCTGGGCGACAAGACTCCGCCTCGGGGCAGAGGTGGTGGAGGCTCTCCATGGGCCACGCCGCTCGCGGTTGGCGGAGGGTGAGGCAGCAAGAGGGACGGCACAGGGGAGCCCCTCGCGGCGCTGACGAGCTCGGCGATGCGGTCGAGCCAGTCCTCGTAGAAGTCATAGACAGGGCGGTAGCGCAGGAGCTCGCACGCCATGCACAGAGCGGCCTGCGCGTCCACGGGAGCGCGACGAGCGTGGGATGACGAACCGGCCGGGGTCAGCGATGGACTAGCGGTGCGGCCGTCCCGCCGCACCGAGGGATGCAGCGAGGATGCTTGGTGCTCGTTCCCCACCAGGCCGATGGCGGCGTTGGCGGCAGGCGACGGAGAACAACAGGGTGGCCCGCCGACGGGAGCCGTCTGAGCAACGCGGGCAGCAAGGGCAGCCCAGCGCTCGGCGGGAGTGTGGCGAGTGTCCGCCATGGAGATGATGAGGCAACGGGACGCGGAGCGACGGAAGGGAAGCTTCGGGGCACCCCTACCTGGCGCGGCAAATGTCAGATCACGGGTTGCGGCAAAACCCTTAAGGTTCGAACTCTGGGGTGCACGCGAAGATCTCCCCCTACCGATCCACGTCCTAGCTTTGCTAAGATCTCAAGGACTAACTCGACGATCTCGCAACACAAGGGACACAAGATTTATACTGGTTCGGGCCACCGTTGTGGTGTAGTACCCTACTCCAGTGTGGTGGTGGTGGATTGCCTCTTGGGCTGAGGATGAACCGTACAAGGGGGAAGAACAGCCTCTTGAGGTGTTCTTGTGCTAGGTGAGTATGTCGATGGGTTGGATCTAGGTCTCTCTAAAGCTTGATCTCTATGGTGGTGGCTAATCCTATTTATAGAGGCCCTGATCCTCTCCAAAATATTGAGCGGGAAGGGAGCCAACAATGTCCAATTCGAAAGGGGACAGCTAGTACAGCTTATCCTGACAAAAGCAGTCTTCGCCGGCCAAAGGCTCTGGTGGTGACGCCATCCTGGGCTCCACGGTGACCTTCGTCTTGCCGTCCCGCTGGTCTTGGTCTTGTTGCACTGATATGGAAACCTGTGCTTGACGCCTCGGTACTCTGCGTCTGCGCTTGCCTCCTTAGCACCAAAGAGGAAACACAGACACTATGAGCGCTAGCGCCCGCCTGGCACCCGCCTGGTCTCGACCGTCATGGCTCACGTCATGGAACCTCGCGAGGTTTGCCTTGCTTTGAACTCTCTGCCCCTAGCGAGCCAGCCTGGTGAGGCCGCTCCCGAGGAGGTCTTGTGCCGTCCGCCTCGCGAGGCTTGGCCCCTCGCGAGGGTCTTGAATGCTTATTGGTGAAGATGGGCCGTACGGGCCCGCTCGCAGAGCCACGCCGTAGGCTGCAGGCAGGCAAGTCTGGGGACCCCCGTTCCCAGAATGCCGACAACTAGGGGCCAAGTGCCATGATTTCAGATCTGAACCTATTATGTTTTCATGAATATATTTGTGTTCTTGATCCTATCTTTTTAAGTTGTAGACACCTATTACGAATTAGGACCGCTTACCCCAAGGTGACAATAATTGGGATTCTTTCCGGTGATTCCCGTAGTTTGAGGAGTTCATGTATTCGCTAAGTGCTAATGCTTTGTTCTAGTTCTCTATTAAAAGAAGGCCTTAATATCTCTTAGTTTCCATTAGGACCCCACTGCCATGGGAGGGTAGGACAAAAGATGGCATGCAAGTTCTTTTCCATAAGCACATATGACTATATACGGAATACATGCCTACATTATATTGATGAATTGGAGCTAGTTTTGTGTCACCCTATGTTATGACTGCTACATGATGAATATCATCCAACACAATTATCATTACAGATCCATTTCCTACGAGCTTTTCATATATTGATCTTTGCTAAGTTACTTCCGCTGCTACTGCTGTTACAATTACTATAAAACTACTACAGTTACTTTTGCCATCATTACCATTACTTCCATACTACTTTGCTACTAAATATTTTGTTGCAGATATTAAGTCTTTCAGGTGTGGTTGAATTGACAACTCAGCTGCTAATTGATACATCTCCAACGTATCTATAATTTATGAAGTATTCATGCCATGTTTACAAAAAAATTATATGGTTTTGGTATGATTTGCATGGAACTAACCCGGACTGACACTGTTTTCAGCAGAACTACCATGGTGTTGTTTTTTGTGCAAAAATGAAAGTTCTCCAATTGAGTTGAAACTTTTTGACGTTTTTTTTGGAACAAAAGAGACCCCGAAGCTTCGTGGAAGGGCCAAAAGAGCCACGAGAGGGCACAACCCACCAGGGCGCGCCTGAGGGCCCCGACTTGCCTCGAGGCCCATCTTCGCATGAAACCGATGCCAAAAATCCTATAAATAGAGAAACCATCTGAAATAACCCTATATCAGAAGTTCCGCCGCAGCACGCCTCTATAGCCAAGAAAAACCAATCTAGACCCCGTTCCGGCACTCCGCTGGAGGGGGAAATCATCATCGGTGGCCATCTTCATCATCCCGGCGACCACCATGATGAGGAGGGAGTAGTCCACCCTCGGGGCTGAGGGTTTGTACCAGTAGCTATGTGTTTAATCTCTCTCTCTCTCTCTCTCGTGTTCTTGAGATGTCACAATCTTGATGATCACGGGCTTTGTTAATACAATTGGATCATATGGTGTTTTCCCCTCTCTATCTTGTTGTGAATTGAGTTTTCCCTTTGAGATTTCATTCCCATCAGATTGAATACTTTTATGGATTTGAGAACACTTTGTGTATGTCTTGCTATGAATATCTGTGGTGACAATGGGGTATCATATTGATTCACTTGATATATGTTTTGGCACTCAACTCGCGGATCCCCGAAGTGACATTGGGGTAATCTATGCATAGGGGTTGATGCACGTTCTTGTCTTTATTTATCCAGTGGAAATCTTGGGGCACTCTTTGAGGTTCTTTGTGTTGGATTGAGTATTATGAATCTGAAATTATTTGGTGTTATCTTAGTACAAACTCTTGATAGATCGGCCGGGAAGGATAACTTGGTGTTATTTTAGTATGAACTCTGGATAGATCGATCGGGAAGGATAACTTGGTGTTATTTTACTACGAACACTTGGATAGATCGATCGGAAAGAATAGCTTCGAGGTGGTTTCGTACCCTACCAACAATTTCTTCTTATGTTCTCCGCTAGATAGGAACTTTGGAGTGGTTCTTCATCGAACGTTTAGGGATGGTTATATGATCCAATTATATTAGTATTTTTTAGAGCTTGCACTAGCGAAAGTACGGACCCTAGGCCTCATTTTCAAGCATTGCCATATTGTTTGTGCTCACTTTTGTTACCTGCTACCTTCCTGTTTTTTATTGTTCCTATTACAAAAATCAATATCTACTATCATTATTACACTTGTATCACCATTTCTTCATCGAACTAGTGCACCTATACAACTTACCATTGTATTTGGTGTGTTGGGCACACAAGAGAATTTGTATTAGTTTGTTGCAGGGTTGTTTGAGAGAGACCATATTCATCCTATGCCTCCCACGGATTGATAAGCCTTAGGTCATCCACTTGAGGGAAATTTGATACTGTCCTACAAAACTCTGTGCTTGGAGGCCCAACACGAGTCTACAAGAACAAGTTGTGTAGTAGACATCACTAATACTCATGAATATTCATTGGCTCCCCTTGTGTCAAATCAGTAAATTTGGGTTGAATACTCTACCCTCAAAAATTGTTGCGACCCCCTATACTTGTGGGTTATCAAGACCTTTTTGTGGCGCCATTGTCAGGGAGCATAGCTCTATTCTCCGAGTCACTTGGGGTTTATATCTATTGATCACTATGAAGATTTGAAAGATACCAAAACCAAGATTTTTTCCCTCTAGAATGAGGGGAGGTAAGGAACTGCCATCTAGCTCTGCACCTGATTCACCTTCTGTTTTGAGTAAGCTTGCGACACATACACCTGCTATTGATTCTGATATGTCGCAAGTAATTGATGATGCTACTTCTTCTATGCATGATTCTTATGATGATACCTCTACTTTGCTTGATAATACATTGCCACTGTGTGACTTGACGAACAACTTGCTAGAGCTAAAGATATTGAGAATGTTGAAACTGATGATATTTTTGAAACCGATGAAATTATTGAAAGTGGAAACTTTGAAACACCTGATAAGACTAGCTCTCCTAGATATGAACTTCCCGTTATACCTGAGGGTTATGTTATGGACGGAAATGTAGATAGGGACTTTCTTGCTTGTAAAGATAGAGAGGATCTTAAGAAACTTCTTGCCAAGTTGAAAGAAAATCTTTGAATGCTAGAATGCAATATGATCCTAAGTTTGCTACTTCACATGTCTTTGTTACTGATAAGGACTATGAATTCTCTGTAGATCCTGAGTTAATTACTTTGGTTGAATCTGATCCTTTCCACGGTTATGAATCCGAAACTATTATGGCACATCTTACTAAACTGAATGATATAGCCACCTTATTTGCTCATGAGGAAAAAATTCGCTATCATTATATTCTTAAGTTGTTTCCTTTCTCATTAAAGGGTGATGCTAGGATATGATTTAATTCTCCTGCTCCTGGTTGTGTGCGTAGTCCCTAGGATATGATTTATTACTTATCTAAAAAATATTTCCTGGTCATAAGAAACAAGCTGCTTTATAGGAAATATTTAACTTTATGCAAATTGAAGAAGAGAGTCTCCCACAAGCTTGGGGGAGGCTTCTCCAATTACTTAATGATTTGCCTCATCCTCTCAAGAAAAATGAAATACTTGATATCTTTTATAATGGACTAAACGGTGCCTCTAGGGACCACCCAGATAGTTGTCATGGTTGTGTTTTCAGGGAATGAACTGTTGAACAAGCTGAAGTACTACTGAATAATATATTGAGTAATGATAATTATTGGACTCTTCCTGAACCAACTCATAAGCCAACTCCGAAGAAAAGAGGTATTCCATTTCTCAGTCCTGAAGATATGCAAGAAGCAAAGAAGTCTGCCCGACATAGGTAGTAGAGGTAAATTCTCTCTATAGATTTGATGAAGGTGATATTCCTCATAATAAGTCTTCTAGTCAATGCTTGCATGAATTTGATAACTTTATTATTAAACAATAAAACTTCAATGCTTATGTTAGTAGACAATTGAAACGAAATGCTTATATGCTTGAAAGCTTGGGTGATTATATGTGTAGAACTATTAATGATCTCAAATTTGTGAGTAAACATGCTTCTATGGTAAAAACTTAAGTAGAACAAGTTCTCAAAGCACAAAAGGACTTGCTCAATGAGGTGAATAATAAAATGAACGGTCATGCTATTAGAGTTATGACTAGTGGTGGTAAAATGACTCGGGAACCTTTGTATCCTGAAGGTCATCCTAAGAGAATTGAGCAAGATTCTCAGAGAGTTAATACTGATGCACCTAGTCCTCCTAGTAATAAAAAGAATAAGAAAATGATAGGACTTTGCATGCTTCTAGTGAACCTGTTATAGACACACCTGAGAACCCAAATGATATTTCTATTTTTGATGCTGAAACACAATCTAGTGATGAACATGAACCTAGTAATAATGTTAATGATGATGTTCATGTTGATGCTCAACCTAGTAATGATAATGATGTGGAGATAGAATCTGATGTTGATCTTGATAACTCACAACCTAAGAATAAAAGAAATGATAAGAGAGAGTTCATTGCTAGGAAACATGGTAAAGAAAGAGAACCATGGGTTCAGAAACCCATGCCCTTTCCTCCTAAACCATCCAACAAAAAGGATGATGAGGAATTTGAGCGCTTTGTTGACATGCTTAGACCTGTCCTTTTGTGCTTGCGTTTGACTAATATTTTGAAAATGTCTCCTTATGCTAAGTATATGAAAGAAAATGTTACAAATAAAATAAGATACTCGAAGCTGGAATTTCCACCATGCTTGCAAATTATACAGTTAAGGGTGGAATACCAAAGAAACTAGGAGATCCAGGAATACCAACTATACCATGCTCCATTAAAAGAAACTATGTTAAAACTGATTTATGTGATTTGGGAGCCGGTGTTAGTGTTATGCCTTTATCTTTGTATCATAGACTTGATTTGAATAAGTTGACACCTACTGACATCTCTTTGCAAATGGATGATAAATCAATTACTATACCCATCGATATTTATGAGGATGTACCTGCTGTGGTTGCAAGCGTTACTATCTTAACAGACTTTGTTATTCTAGATAATCCCGAGGACGATAGTATGTCGATCATCCATGGTAGACCCTTTTTGAATACTGCAGGGGCTATTATTGATTGCAACAAGGGGAATGCCACTTTTCATGTTAATAGCAATGAGCATACGATACACTTTCCGAAGAAACAACCTCAAGTTAATAGCATCAATTCTATTGGAAAATTTCAACAATTGCTATTGGAGGTTTTGAATTCCCTATTCCGACTGTCAAAAAGAAATATTGTTGGGGACATGCATATCCCCATTGAGGTAACCTAGTGTTATACGAAGATTCTCCGGTTTCATGTCATTCAAAAGAAATTTGTTAATAAGACTTGATCAACCTTATTAATGGATTCCTTTTGACGGGCATGAGATGGATGAATTTAGTAAACACAACCTTCTGTACCTACTTTTTACTTTCTGTTATTTAGAATAAATAAAGCAAAAATACTATTATTTTCCTGTTTTCTGAATTGTTCGTGCAATAAAAAATGACCAAAAAATAAAAGTTCTCCAAATGCCCTGAAAAATTAGTTTGATTTTTTCTAGAATATTTAAGAATTTTTGGCACTAAAAACACAGCAGGGGGTGTACCAGTGGGCCTCAAGCCCACAGGCGCGCCTACAGGGCTTATGGGTCCAACGTGGGTCCCCCTCACATATTCCAGCACCCATTCACTTCGTATTCCTCTAGAGAAAAATCCTCCCATTGCTCAAACCCATGTTCTTGCTCATCTTGCTGCCATTTTCAATCTCCTTGCTCGGAGCTTTGTTTCTGAAACTGTTTTGGGAGATTGTTCATCGGTATGCGACTCCTCCAATGGTCCAATTTGTTTTTGTTCTAGTGCTTTATATATTGCAAAAAAATTGCTGTGGTGACCTTATTCTTGAGCTTGCATGTCAAATTTATATGGTCCAAAGTAGTTTTGATGCATGATATAGCCTCTAGACACTTGTGGGAGTAGTTGCTATCAATCTTGTTGAGTTTTTTTCACTTTTATTTTGAGTCACTAAAGATTTCAAAAAAAATCAGAGAAAAGAAAAACCATGAGGAGGTTGTTAAGGGGCTCTTCAAGCCAGAATTTAGATGGAAATGAGAATGAGGAGAAGAAGAAGCCCAAGTACAACGTTCCTTGCGTTGCAGAGGTTCGGCCATGTGAATGGCCAAGTGATACGTTCTTGAGGGAGGCCGGGATTTATGATGATTTATATTATCTGGTGGAGAATCTCAGCATCACTGCCTTCCTCCAAGTTAAGTGTAACCAATACCTCCTACTCACTAATACCTTCGTGCAAAGTTTTCACTTTCACTCTAGGAAGGATCCTCCCATGGTAAAATTTCACTTGTATGATGTGCCTAAGTGAATGACACTCTATGATTTTTGCGATGTTTGCGAATTACCTTATGAGGGCAGCGTTAGTGAGCCACGTCCTAGAGATGTGGAGGACTTTATTGCTGAAACAACTGTGGGAGAAGAGAGAGGGGTGTCAGAAGCGAGAGGGGCTAGCTTACATTTTCCTATTTTATGCTATTACTCATTATTTGCGGGGAGATGTTTGATTGGTCGTGGGGAGAGTGGAGGCCTCAATTCCCCTGATCTCGCTATTTTGCGTCATGCTCTACATACTGATAGAACTTTTAGTTTGGGTGCTATTTTTGCTCGACGGTTGAACATAGACCGTTCGAAGGGGGCTATCTTTGGGGCTATCTATGCCTCCTGCTGTCGTGACAAACCACGACCACCTATGGGACCAAGAGCCCCTTTTGGTTCAGCGAGGGGATGGGCACGTTGCACAAGGAGCGAAGAAGTGTAACACAGCGCGATAGAGATCACACGGGCAGTGTTACCCAGGTTCGGGCCACCGTGAGGCGTAAAACCCTACTCCTGCTTTGGTGGATTGATGGTGGAAAATGGTGGAGAAGCGCATCGCTCATGAACGGCAAGGTTGCCTCGGGGCGAGAGGAGCTACACGCGTATGAGTGTGAGGGGGTCCGAATCCTTTCTATGGTTGCCATGGGCCTCCTTTTATAGATTAAGGGGTCACCACAGTGGCAAATCAGTCTTTACATACTGATTAGATAGCAAACAGTGCTATCATACCTAACTCTGATGGCTGACAGAGCGCATTAAATGCGCCGCTCAATGTCACATCATGGCTCACCCAGCAGGCCCTGCCGGGCTGTTTTGCCAGCTTCGCGCGTGCTTGCTTGACACGTCTCAGGACTGGTGTTGCATGGACGTATTTCTGTAGGAAGTGGCTGCCATGTGGCAAACAACAACCACTTAGTCACTTTGCAGCTTGACACTGATACGTCTCCAACATATCTATAATTTTTTTATTGTTCCATGCTATTATATTATCTATCTTTGATGTTTTATATGCATTTATATGCTATTTTATATGATTTTTCGGACTAACCTATTAATCTAGAGCCCAGTGTCAGTTTATGTTTTTCCTTGTTTTTGAGTTTCGAAGAAAAGGAATATCAAACGGAGTCCAATCGAGTTGAAAATTTACGGTGATTTTTTATGGACCAGAAGAAGCCCCCGAAGAAAAAGAGTTGGGCCATAAGAGCCACGAGGCCTCCACAAGGGGGAGGGCGCACCCTACCCCCCCCCCCCCCGGGTGCGCCCTCCGACCTTGTGGTTAACTCGTGGACCCCCCTAACTTGTTCTCGATGCCAAAAATTCCTATAAATATAGAAACCCCAGAAATAAACCTAGATCAGGAGTTCTGCTGCCGCAAGCCTCGGTAGCCACCAAAAACCAATCGCGACCCTGTTCCGGCACCCTACCGGAGGGGGAAATCATCACCGGTGGGCATCTTCATCATCCCAGCACTCTCCATGACAAGGAGGGAGTAGTTGATCCTCGGGGCTGAGGGTATGTACCAGTAGCTATGTGTTTGATCTCTCTCTCTCTCTCTCTCTCTCTCTCTCTCTTTCTCTCTCTCTTGTGTTCTTGATTTGGCACGATCTTGATGTACTGTGAGCTTTGCTATTATAGTTGAATCTTATGATATTTCTCTCCCTCTACCTTCTTGTAATGGATTGAGTTTTCCCTTTGAAGTTATCTTATCGGATTGTGTCTTTACGAATTTGAGAACACTTGATGTATGTCTTGCATGTGTTTATCTATGGTGACAATGGGATATTCACGTGATCTACTTGATGTATGTTTTGGTGATCAACTTGCGGGTTCTGTGACCTTGTGAACTTATGCATAGGGGTTGGCACACGTTTTCTTCTTGACTCTCCAGTAGAAACGTTGGGGCACTCTTTGAAGTTCTTTGTGTTGGTTTGAATAGATGAATCTGAGATTGTGTGAAGCATATCGTATAATCAAACCCGCGGATACTTGTGGTGACATTGGAGTATCTAGGTGACATTATGGTTTTGGTTGATGTGTGTCTTAAGGTGTTATTTTAGTACGAACTCTAGGGCTGTTTGTGACACTTATAGGAATAGCCCAATACATTGATCAGAAAGAATAACTTTGAGGTGGTTTCGTATCTTATAATAATCTCTTCATTTGTTCTCCGCTATTAGTGACTTTGGAGTGACTCTTTATTGCACTTTGAGGGATTTTTATATGATCTAATTATGTTATCATTGTTCAGAGAACTTGCACTAGTGGAAGTATGAACCCTAGGCCTTGTTTTCAAGCATTGCAATACCGTTTTTGCTCAATTTAACACTTGCTACCTTGTTGTTTTTATATTTTAAGATTACAAAAACCTATATCTACCATCCATATTGCACTTGTATCACCATCTCTTCGCCGAACTAGTGCACCTATATAATTTACCATTGTATTGGGTGTGTTGGGGACACAATAGACTCTTTGTTATTTGGTTTTTGGGTTGTTTGAGAGAGACCATCTTCATCCTACGCCTCCCATAGATTGATAAACCTTAGGCCATCCACTTGAGGGAAATTTGCTACTATCCTACAAAACTCTAATCTTGGAGGCCCAACACGAGTCTACAAGAAGAAGGTTGCATAGTAGACATCAGATACCACACTGATCGATGACTTGCGTCGTTCGTGAGATAGAGCGGTGGCGTGGTTTGCCTCCGTAATCCCGGCAGGCCTGCTGGGACGATTTGGGGGCTTGCTTCCGGGGGTAATCCCATCTTCGCCGGGCTCGTCTGCCCGGCAAGGGACGTCCTTCTCGTAGTTGCATTCTTGACTCTCTGGCTAGTTTTGGTCTCCTCGATCTGCTCATTTATCCTTCAAAGAACTGAGCTCTTGTGCTCTGATCTAATCTTGGTGCTGGAGTCTTGTTCTTGCACCTATGCACAGTCTGGGCAATGGACCCATGGTTTGTTGCACCGATAGGAGCCCCCGGGCCTGGCCCGAATGCGCTGCCGGGCGTCGTCGGTGTAGGCCCTAACCAGTGCACAGGCAGGGGCATGGAAGTGGCTGGCCCATTGAGATCTTCTTTGCTTCTTCATTAACTTGAGCCCGGGTCAGTTTTCGGTTATCCCGTGCACCGTGTTGAGCGTAATGGAAAATCCAGATCGTGGCTCGTGGATCGCCCACCTCCCAGGATCAGGGGGCAGAAACTGGCACCCCACTTGCCTCTCGCCCTGGTTGCATCCACCACATGTCCCGCATGCATTGCGTAGGGTAGGTGGTGGATGCGGAGGGCGCAGGGACGGGCGCGATGGCAGAAAACCAGGCGTCATTGGTTGGCGCAGAAGGTCGGCTCTGATTCCCCGAGCCATTGAAGGCGCAAGGAGGCCGTATTGGGCGAGCAGACGGTTGCTTCCTAAATGAGAGGCCAACCCCCTGCCCCGGCCCTCTATAAAAAGGGGGTAAGAGGGGTGTGTTTTCTCACACACTTTCCTCCTCCACTTCCTCAAACTTCCTTCGCTCGCCATGGTGAGAGGACAAGGGCGCGGTGGTGCTCCGGTGGTGGCGACGAGGGCTTCTACTCAACAGCGTATCCCTCCTTCTCCGAACGACACAGGGGCGGAACCTGCCACGAGAGGTGGAGGGAGGGGGCGGGGTCGCGGTCGTCGTGGCGCCCGAGGGGGAGGAGGACGGGAGGTGCCCTGATTGCGCCCTCGTGGGACGCTCCTCCTCCGTTGGAGGGCCATGTTGGAGCCCAGCCTCAGGACTTCTTCATCAGGCTATACAAGCCTCCGCACGGCCATCTCTGCCTCCCTACTCCATTCATAAGGGTGATGGAGCTCGAACAACCGCGAGTGTTGAGGCTGCACATGAGGGGCTACGGGAATGGCATCATACGGGTAGACGTAGACTTCCCCGCCCCTCTTGTCACTGAGGATGGAAGACCTTTGCTCGTGCCCATAGCTTGTCGGAAGGGCACGTCCTCCATTTTAAGTTAATGGAGGACGGTTTCCTTTCCGTCAAAGTTTTTGGGAGCTCAGTTGCTCGCTTAGGGTGCTGCGCAGAGAGCTCAACCAACGATAAAAGCTCCTCCTCGAGCGATAGCGACAAGGAGGACAGTGACGACGACACCGACCAGGAGGGTGATGACTCTGACTCCGGCTGAGCATCAGCTAGACCGTCACTTTCAGGCGGTTGCAGCACCGTCTGCATCTGCACCTCCTCTCCGGCAAGGTGATTTACCGGGAAGTTAGGAGCAGGGGTGGAGGTGGCGCCTCTGGCTCCTCCAGCAGCCTTCCAGCTAGACCCCGACAGGATTCCTCGCAGGTTGCAGCTTCGCTAGCCCTGCCGCATCCTGCTAGCCCTGGTGGTGGCGGTTGATGAGTCACCTCCGCCGGTTTCTTCACCATCGCCTTCGTCCACTCCCTCCCGTTTCCGTCGGGCTACCTCTGCTGGAGCCCGACAGGGTCAGGCTGGGCTTCTGCCCATGCGCTCCTTTTGTCCTCCTCACCTCCCGCCGTAGTGCCTAGGAGGAGAGGGACAAGAAAGGGCATCATGCGGCACTTATCTTTTTTCAATCTTAAACTTGTAGGAACTTTCCAAATTTTAGTTCAAATTATGTAATCTCTTGAATCCATGTCTGTGCCATGTAAGGTCTGTACTTGTTTGATCAGCATATTAATGAAAAAGATAAACCTTGTCGGGGACTCGTGCATGTATGCATCCATGCAGAGGTGGGATGCCTCTATATTTTTAAATAAACGAGTTTCCCCCGGCAGGCTATCCTGCCGGTACCATCTGTTTGGCTGCCGGGGAGTTAAGCCTACAGGGCACCAACCGCAAAGAGGGACCAGCCACCCGCCAACCTTTTTTTGTCAAAGGCCACTGTGACCATCCTGACCGAAGCAACGTTCAAGTCAAGGGATGGGAGCATCTAAGCTTCAAAAAGCGGCGAGGTTTTCTTATGCACAAGTCTTCGCTTACAGAACACGTATGGATAAGAGAAATAACTCATCTGTTTGGCTTGCCGGAGATCGCAGCGTAGGCTTCATCTTTCCATCTCCTCTTGGAGACTAAGTCTTCGGCAGGATCCTGCAGTTTATGCAGATGGAAATGATGCCAGATGCGATCTTATCAACATGAAAATGTGATGCTCATGAAATGCTTATGCATGCATGCAACTTGTCGGGGGGCCCTAGCACTTCATTTATTTCTTTGTTGCTCAGGGTCTGCGCCTGGCTTTGTACAAGGGGTTACATGCAACTGAGGCAATGCATGTACAAAAGGGTGGGTGACGGGCAGTGCCCGACAGCCGCGCCTTACGGGTAGAACTTGTGGAGATGCTCAATATTCCATGAGTTTTGCAATTGAATGTCATCTCTGGTCTCCAGACGGACTGCGCTAGGTCTGGTGACTCGTGCAACCCGGTAAGGGCCTTCCCACTTGGGCGACAACTTGTTTGCACCCTTGGCAGACTGAACGCGCCTAAGGAGAAGGTCGCCTTCCTCAAAACACTGTGCATGAATCCTACGGCTATGATAGTGACGCAGGGCTTGCTGGTAGCATGCAGCACGCGTAGCAGCCCGGAGACGGTTCTTCTCGAGAAGCATAGTGTCATCACGCCGGTGCCGATCCTGCGCTACTTCATCGTAGGCAAGCACTCGAGGAGACCCGTAAGTGAGTTCCGTGGGGATAACTGCTTCGGACCCATAGAATAGGGAGAAGGGAGTCTTCCTGGTGGCTCGATTTGGTGTCATTCTAAGGGACCAGAGAACCATCGACACCTCGTCGATCCATTGCCTGCCGCACTTTTGCAGTTTATCAAATGTTCTTGTCTTGAGTCCTTGCAACACTTCAGCGTTCGCCCTCTCAGCTTGTCCATTGCTTCTGGGATGTGCAACTGAGGCAAATAAGATCTTGCTTCCAAGGGCAGGAAGGCGCGGCTCGTGAACTGGGTGCCGTTGTCGGTGATGATTCGGGCAGGGACCCCGAAGCGGCACACCAATCCTTTCAAGAACTTGATAGCTGACTGAGCAGTCACCTTTCTCATGGCATCTACTTCCTGCCACTTTGTAAACTTGTCGATGGCAACGAACAAGAATTCAAAGCCCCCGGCAGCTTGGGGGGGGAGGCTGAGGATATCGAGCCCCCAGACCGAAAATGGCCATGACAAAGGGATTGTCTGAAGAGCTTGGGCAGGCAGATGGATGTTCTTGGAATGGAACTGGCAGGCTTCACATTTGGTGACTAGCTCGACCGCATCTTGGAGGGCTGTGGGCCAATAGAATCCTTGCCGGAATGCTTTCTCAACTAACACCCTTGATCCAATGTGGGAGCCGCACATGCCTTTGTGTATCTCTACCAGCAGTTCCCTTCCTTCTTCCCGGCAAATGCACTTCAATTTCACACCGTTGGGTCGTCTTCTGTATAGTGTGTCATCGACAAACTGATACATATTGGCCCTCCGGGCTACACTTTCAGCTTCTTCTTGCTCTTCGGGAAGTTCTCCAGTTTGGAGGAAGTGGACTATGTGCCTTGCCCAAGTTGGAGCCTGGCGCTCAGCAACAAGGACTAATGGCACCTCCTCGCTCGCGGGTGTGTGTTCCTCAACTGCGGGGACCAGCTGCCCGGCACGAGGGTGCAGCCCGGCAAGTGATGGGGAGTTTTTTTCGACAGTGTCCTTGCCAGGAGCCCCGGAAGGCTCTACCGGGAGAGGCTTACCGGAGTCCAATTTACTCCTCTTTCGGTCCGTTGTTGCCGGCCATACGGAGGGCTGAGTAAGATGGAGAACAAAGGTTCCTGGTTCCATAGGAAGTTTTTGCCCAACACACTTTGATAGATGATCAGCAATGTTTTTTTCTGCATGGGGTACGTGCTCTGTTTGCAATCCGTCAAAGTGCTCCTCCAATCTTCTCACTTCCTCAACATATGCCTCCATCAATGGACTTTTGTAATCCTTGTTCACTGATCTCACCACAAGTTGCGAATATCCTCGAATGATCAGCTTCTTGATCCCCAATTCAGTGGCAATCCTGAGCCCGGCAAGGAGCCCTTCATACTCTGTTGTATTGTTAGTCGCCTTTTCCCGGGGAAAATGCATTTGGACTACGTACTTTAGGTGCTCTCCAGTGGGAGCAATGAAAAGCATGCCATCCCTACACCTTGTAGGGAGAGGGCACCATTGAAATACATAATCCATTCTTTGGGTGCTTCCTTGCCGAGGATAACTGTCTCTAGCACCTCTTCATCAGGGGTTGGCGTCCATTCTGCAATAAACTCTGCCAATGACCTGCTCTGGATTGTTGATGTGCTTTCAAACTTCAGCCAAAGCTGGATAATTGCAATGCCCACTCCACTATTCTTCTAGTAGCCTCAGGATTTCGGAGTATCCTTTGCAAAGGAAAGCCGGTGACAACCGTGATCTCATGGGCTTGGAAGTAGTGGCGTAGTTTCCTTGAGGCCATGATGAGGCAAAAAATCAACTTTTGCACGCCAAAGTACCTAGATCTAGCCCCCTGCAATAGGGAGCTGACAAAGTACACTGGGTTCTGCACCACTTTCTTCCTTACTACGTCCTTGGGGTTGTCTCCGCTACCGTGCTCTTGTTTGTCCTGATCCATATCTAGCCCTTCCGGGTTGTTCTAACTCTCTGTTTCTTCTACTTCCCACTACACCACTAAGGCTGCACTAACCACTTGATTAGTTGTCGCTATGTATAGCAACAACGTCTCTTGTGGTTTGGGAGCAACCAAGGTGGGCACAGAGCACAAGTAGGCCTTCAAGATTTGCAGTGTTGTGTCTACTTCCGGTGTCCACTTCATGGGCCCCGCCTTCTTCAAAATTTTCAAGAACGACAAGGCACGCTCGGCAGACTTGGAGATGAACCTGCTAACTGCAGCAACGCATCCCGTCATACACCTCACATATTTAACTGACCTAGGTGCCTGAATCTGCTCGATAGCCTTGATCTTATTGGGGTTGCCTTCTATCCCACGATGGGATACGAAGAACCCGAGGAGCTTGCCGGAGGGAACACCAAACACACACTTCTTCTGGTATAGCTTCAAGTTGATCTTGCACAGATTAGCAAATGTCTCTTCCAAATCCTGAACGAGGGTTGTTCTGTCCTTAGTCTTGACCACAATATCATCCATGTAAGCCTTAATGTTCCTGTGCAACTGCGATTCAAAACCAATCTGGACTGCTCTTGCAAAAGTGGACCCGACAGTCTTTAACCCGAAAGGCATGCGCATGAAGCAGTATGTGCCACATTGGTTGATGAATAAGGTCTTCTCTTTGTCTTCCTTGGACATAAAGATTTGATGATATCCAAAGTATGCATCCAGAAAAGAGAGCAAATCACAACCTGAAGTGGAGTCTACAATCTGGTCGATGCGCGGCAAGGGAAATGGGTCCTTTGGGCAAGCCTTGTTGAGATATGTGAAATCTATACAAAGCCTCCATTTCCCGTTAGCCTTGCGTACGACCACCGGGTTTGCTAGCCATGTTGGATGAAACACTCCTCTGACCATACCAGCTGCCTCAAGTCTCTTGATCTCTTCTGCAATGAATTGTTGTCGCTCCAAAGCTTGCTTCCGAACCTTCTTCTTGACGAGACGGGCATGTGGGCAGACATCAAGGTGGTGCTTGATTACCTCCCTAGGAACACCGGGGATGTCAGATGGTTGCCAAGCAAACACAACGACATTCGCCCGCAGGAAGGCAACGAGCGCGCTTTCCTATTTGTCATCAAGGGTGGCACTGATAGTAAAGGTACCATTAGTACTAGCCAGCCCTACCGGGACCTTTTTCACATGAGGTGCAACAGCTTTGGATCTCTTGCTATTGGAACTCTCCGGCAAATCATCAAAAGGCGCAGTACACTCCGAAGAGGTAGCTTCCCGGACTCCTTGCTAGTGTCCCTACTAGCCTTCTTCTTTCCTTTGGTTTCCTTGGTAGGAACTGTGGCTTCTGCAGCCTCCGTGACAGCGTCCCGGTACATCTTATCCACGCAAATAATTGCGTCCTTCTCGTCTGACGGAATGGAAATGACTCCACCGGCCCTGTCATCTTCAAAGTGTTGTAGGCATAGTGGGAGGTTGATACGTCACCAACGTATCTATAATTTATATGCTATTGTTCCATGCTATTATATTATCAACCTTGGATGTTTTATATGCATTTATATGCTATTTTATATGATTTTTGGGACTAACCTATTAACCTAGAGCCCAGTGCCAGTTTCTGTTTTTCCTTGTTTTAGAGTATCGCAGAAAAGGAAAATCAAACGGAGTCCAATTGACCAGAAACTTCATGGGACTTATTTTTGGACCAGAAAAAGCCCATGGAGTATCGGAGTTGGACCAGGAGAGTCCCGGGCTTCCCACGAGGGTGGGGGTGCGCCCACCCCCCCTGGGCGCGCCCCCTGCCTCGTGGACAGCATGGAGGTCCACCGACGTACTTCGTCCTCCCATATATACCCATCTACCCTAAAAACTTCGGGGAGCACAATAGATCGGGAGTTCCACCGCCAGAAGCCTCCATAGCCACCGAAAACCAATCTAGACCCGTTCCGCCACCCCGCCGGAGGAGGAATCCCTCTCTGGTGGCCATCTTCATCATCCCGGTGCTCTCCATGACGGGGAGGGAGTAGTTCTCCCTCGGGGTGAGGGTATGTACCAGTAGCTACGTGTTTGATCTCTTTCTCTCGTGTTCTTGAGGTGGTACGATCTTGATGTATCGCGAGCTTTGCTATTATAGTTGGACCTTATGATGTTTCTCCCCCTCTACTCTCTTGTAATGGATTGAGTTTTTCCTTTGAAGTTATCTTAACGGATAGAATCTTTAAGGATTTGAGAACACTTGATGTATGTCTTGCCGTGCTTATCTGTGGTGACAATGGGATATCACATGATCCACTTGATGTATGTTTTGGTGATCTACTTGCGGGTTCCTCCCATGAACCTATGCATGGGGATTGGCACATGTTTTCATCTTGACTCTCCGGTAGAAACTTTGGGGCATCTTTGAAGTACTTTGTGTTGGTTGAATAGATGAATCTGAGATTGTGTGATGCATATCGTATAATCATACCCATGGATACTTGAGGTGACATTGGAGTATCTAGGTGACATTAGGCTTTTGGTTGATTTGTGTCCTAAGGTGTTATTCTAGTACGAACTCTATGATAGATTTAACGGAAAGAATAGCTTCATGTTATTTTACTATGGACTCTTGAATAGATCGATCAGAAAGGATAACTTTGAGGTGGTTTCATACCCTACCATAATCTCTTCGTTTTTTCTCCGCTATTAGTGACTTTGGAGTGACTCTTTGTTGCATATTGAGGGATAGTTATATGATCCAATTATGTTATTATTGTTGCGAGAACTTGCACTAGTGAAAGTATGAACCCAAGGCCTTGTTTCCTAGCATTTCAATACCGTTTGTGCCCACTTTTATCATTAGTTACCTTGCTCTTTTTATATTTTCAGATTACAAAGACCTATATCTACTATCCATATTGCACTTGTATCACCATCTCTTCGCCAAACTAGTGCACCTATACAATTTACCATTGTATTGGGTGTGTTGGGGACACAAGAGACTCTTTGTTATTTGGTTGCAGGGTTGTTTGAGAGATACCATCTTCATCCTACGCCTCCGACAGATTGATAAACCTTAGGTCATCCACTTGAGGGAAATTTTCTACTGTCCTACAAACCTCAGCACTTGGAGGCCCAACAACGTCTACAAGAAGAAGGTTGTGTAGTAGACATCAAGCTCTTTTCTGGCGTCGTTGCTGGGGAGGTGAGTGCTTGAAGGTAGATCTTTAGATCTTGCAATCAAATCTTTTTGGTCTCCTGTTTTATCACTAGTTTAGTTTATAAAAGAAAACTACAAAAAAATATGGAATTGAGTTTGCCTCATACACTTCATCTTTTTAATATCTTTCGTGAGTATGATGGAAAGGAAAATTGTGCCGAAGTGTTAGAAGAAGAATGCATTAAAATAGTTGGCACTAAATATTTGAATGATGAGCATGATTGCAATGTTGTTAGTATGAATTCCTTGAATATCCATGATGCTAATGATATGCAAAGCCCCAAGCATGGGTAAGCTATGTTTGATGAAGATGATATTTTTTGTCCCCCAAGTTTTGATGAGCAAATTTATTATGATGAAATCATGCCTCCTATTTATGATGATTATATCGATGAAAGTGGATTTGGAGAGGTCATGACTTTATTTGGTGATGAATCCACTATTTCGGAAGAGGTTCCATTTGATTATGGGAACAAAGTTGCTATCTATGATGATTATTGTGATGACTTGTATGCTATAAATAATAATCATATCCATGAAACTTGTCATCGTGATTTTAATTTTCAATTGGATTATGCCTCACATGATAGTTATTTCGTTGAGTTTGCTCCCACTATTATTCATGAGAAGAATTTTGCTTATGTGGATAGTAGTAAATTTTCTATGCTTGTAGATCATGAAAAGAATGCTTTATGTGATGGTTATATTGTTGAATTCATTCATGATGCTACTGAAAATTATTATGAGGGAGGAATATATGCATGTAGGAATTGCAATAATATCAAGTTTCCTCTCTATGTGCTTAAAGTTTTGAAGTTATGCTTGTTTTGCCCTCCTATGCTAGTTCATTATTGTTCCCATAAGTTGTTTGCTCACAAAATCCATATGCATAGGAAGTGGGTTAGACTTAAATTTTCTAGTCATATTCTTCATGATGCTCTCTTTATGTTACAATTCTTATCTTTTATGTGAGCATCATTGAAATCATCATGCCTAGCTAGGGGCGTCAAACGATAGTGCTTGTTGGGAAGCAACCCAATTTTATTTTTGTTCCTTGCTTGTTGATCCTGTTTAGCAATAAATAATTATCTAGTCTCTGTTATTATTGAGTTTTTATGTTTTAATCAGTGTTTATGCCAAGTAGAACCGTTGGGAAGACTTGGGGAAAGTCTTGTTGATCATGCTGTAAAAAACAGAAACTTTAGCGCTGACGAGATTTGTAGCCATTTTTTATTGGAGAGTGATATTTAGTTAATTATTTTTGCAGATGATTAATAGATACATTACTCACGTCCAGAAATTTATTTTAGAATTTTTGGGGTTCCAGAAGTTTGCGTTAGTTACAGATTACTACTGACTGTTCTGTTTTTGACAGATTCTGTTTTTCGTGTGTTGTTTGCTTATTTTAATGAATCTATGGCTAGTAAAAGAGTTTATAAACCATAGAGAAGTTGGAATACAGTAGGTTTAACACCAATATAAATAAAGAATGAGTTCATTACAGTACCTTGAAGTGGTGTTTTGTTTTCTTTCGCTAACAGAGCTTACGAGTTTTCTGTTAAGTTTTGTGTTGTGAAGTTTTCAAGTTTTGGGTAAAGATTCGATGGACTATGGAATAAGGAGTGGCAAAAGCCTAAGCTTGGGGATGCCCAAGGCACCACAAGGCAATATTCAAGGACAACCAAGAGCCTAAGCTTGGGGATGCCCCGGAAGGCATCCCCTCTTTCGTCTTCGTTCATCGTTAACTTTACTTGGAGCTATATTTTTATTTACCACATGATATGTGTTTTGCTTGGAGCGTCATTATATTTTATTTAAGTTTTGCTTGCTGTTTGAATAAAATATCAAGATCTGAAATTCTTAAATGTTATAGAGTCTTCACATAGTTGCATAATTATTCGACTACTCATTGATCTTCACTTACATCTTTCGGAGTAGTTTGTCATTTGCCCTAGTGTTTCACTTATATCTTTTAGAGCACGGTGGTGGTTTTATTCTATAGAAATAATTGATCTCTCATGCTTCACTTATATTATTTTGAGAGTCCTAAACAGATGGTAATTTGCTTTGGTTATGAATTTATTCCTAATATGATGGGCATCCAAGACGGATATAATAAAAACTTTCATATAAAGTGCATTGAATACTATGAGAAGTTTGATACTTGATGAGTGTTTTGAGATATGAGGCTGGTAATATTAGAGTCATGCTAGTTGAGTAGTTGTGAATTTGAGAAATACTTGTGTTGAAGTTTGTGATTCCCATAACATGCACGTATGGTGAACCGTTATGTGACAAAGTCGGAGCATGATTTATTTATTGTCTTCCTTATGAGTGGCGGTCGGGGACGAGCGATGGTCTTTTCCTACCAATCTATCCCTCTAGGAGCATGCGCGTAGTACTTTGTTTCGATAACTAATAGATTTTTGCAATAAGTATGTGAGTTCTTTATGACTAATGTTGAGTCCATGGATTATACGCACTCTCACCCTTCCACCATTGCTAGCCTCTCTAGTACCACGCAACTTTTGCCGGTACCATAAACCCACCATATACCTTCCTCAAAACAGCCACCATACCTACATATTATGGCATTTCCATAGCCATTCCGAGATATATTTCCATGCAACTTTCCACCGTTCCATTTGTTATGACACGCTCCATCATTGTCATATTGCTTTGCATGATCATGTAGTTGACATCGTATTTGTGGCAAAGCCACCGTTCATAATTCTTCCATACATGTCACTCTTGTGTCATTGCACATGCTGGTACACTGCCGGAGGCATTCATATAGAGTCATATTTTGTTCTAAGTATTGAGTTGTAATTGTTGAGTTGTAAGTAAATAAAAGTGTGATGATCATCATTATTAGAGCATTGTCCCATGTGAGGAAAGGATGATGGAGACTATGATTCCCCCATAAGTCGGGATGAGACTCCGGACTAAAAAAAGGCCAAAAGAAGGAGAAGGCCCAAAAAAATTGATGAGAGAAAAAGAGAGAAGGGGCAATTCTACTACCCCTTTACCACACTTGTGCTTCAAAGTAGCACCGTGATCTTCATGATAGAGAGTCTCCTATGTTGTCACTTTCATATACTAGTGGGAATATTTCATTATAGAACTTGGCTTGTATATTCCAATGATGGGCTTCCTCAAAATGCCCTAGGTCTTTGTGAGAAAGCGAGTTGGATGCACACCCACTAGTTTCTTTTGTTGAGCTTTCATACATTTATAGCTCTAGTGCATCCGTTGCATGGCAGTCCCTACTCACTCACATTGATATCTATTGATGGGCATCTCCATAGCCCGTTGATACGCCTAGTTGATGTGAGACTATCTTCTCCTTTTTGTCTTCTCCACAACCACCCTTCTATTCCACATATAGTGCTATATCCATGGCTCACGCTCATATATTGCGTGAAGATTGAAAAAGTTTGAGAACATTAAAAGTATGAAACAATTGCTTGGCTTGTCATCGGGGTTGTGCATGATTTTTAAATATTTTGTGTGGTGAAGATAGAGCATAGCTAGACTATATGATTTTGTAGGGATAGCTTTCTTTGGCCATGTTATTTTGAGAAGACATGATTACTTGGTTAGTATGTTTGAAGTATTATTATTTTTATGTCAATATTAAACTTTTGTCTTGAATCTTATGGATCTAAATATTCTTACCACAATAAAGAGAACTACATGGATAAATATGTTAGGTAGCATTCCACATCAAAAATTCTGTTTTTATCATTTACCTACTCGAGGACGAGTAGGAATTAAGCTTGGGGATGATGATACATCTCCAACGTATCTATAATTTTATATTGTTCCATGCTATTATATTATCAACCTTGGATGTTTTATATGCATTTATATGCTATTTTATATGATTTTTGGGACTAACCTATTAACCTAGAGCCCAGTGCTAGTTTTTGTTTTTTCCTTGTTTTAGAGTATCACAGAAAAGGAAAATCAAATGGAGTCCAATTGAACTGAAACTTAAACTTCATGGAACTTATTTTTGGACCAGAAGAAGCCCACGGAGTATCGGAGTTGGACCAGGAGAGTCCCGAGATGCCCACGAGGGTGGGGGCGCGCCCACCCCCCTGAGCGCGCCCCCTACCTCGTGGACAGCCTGGAGGTCCACCAACGTACTTCTTCCTCCCATATATACCCATATACCCTAAAAACTTCAGGGAGCACAATAGATCGGGAGTTCCGCTGCCAGAAGCCTCCGTAGTCACCAAAAACGAATCTAAACCCGTTCCGGCACCCTGCCGGAGGGGGAATCCCTCTCCGGTGGCCATCTTCATCATCCCGGTGCTCTCCATGACGAGGAGGGAGTAGTTCTCCCTCGGGGCTGAGGGTATGTACCAGTAGCTATGTGTTTGATCTCTCTGTCTCGTGTTCTTGAGGTGGTACGATCTTGATGTATCACGAGCTTTACTATTATAGTTGGACCTTATGATGTTTCTCCCCCTCTACTCTCTTGTAATGGATTGAGTTTTTCCTTTGAAGTTATCTTAACGGATAGAGTCTTTAAGGATTTGAGAACACTTGATGTATGTCTTGCCGTGCTTATCTGTGGTGACAATGGGATATCACGTGATCCACTTGATGTATGTTTTGGTGATCTACTTTCGGGTTCCACCCATGAACCTATGCATGGGGGTTGGCTCACATTGTCGTCTTGACTCTCCGGTAGAAACTTTGGGGCATCTTTGAAGTACTTTGTGTTGGTTGAATAGATGAATCTGAGATTGTGTGATGCATATCGTATAATCATACCCATGGATACTTGAGGTGACATTGGAGTATCTAGGTGACATTAGGATTTTGGTTGATTTGTGTCTTAAGGTGTTATTCTAGTACGAACTCTATGATAGATTGAACGGAAAGAATAGCTTCATGTTATTTTACTACGGACTCTTGAATAGATCGATCAGAAAGGATAACTTTGAGGTGGTTTCGTACCCTACCATAATCTCTTCGTTTGTTCTCCGCTATTAGTGACTTTGGAGTGACTCTTGGTTGCATGTTGAGGGATAGTTATATGATCCAATTATGTTATTATTGTTGAGAGAACTTGCACTAGTGAAAGTATGAACCCTAGGCCTTGTTTCCTAGCATTGCAATACCATTCGTGCCCACTTTTATCATTAGTTACCTTGCTGTTTTTATATTTTCAGATTACAAAAACCTATATCTACTATCCATATTGCACTTGTATCACCATCTCTTCACCGAACTAGTGCACCTATACAATTTACCATTGTATTGGGTGTGTTGGGGACACAAGAGACTCTTTGTTATTTGGTTGCAGGGTTGTTTGAGAGAGATCATCTTCATCCTACGCCTCCCACGGATTGATAAACCTTAGGTCGTCCACTTGAGGGAAATTTGCTACTGTCCTACAAACCTCTGCACTTGGAGGCCCAACAACGTCTACAAGAAGAAGGTTGTGTAGTAGACATCAGAGGCCGCCAGGAACTTTGCCAGACCTGGGCGTCCAAGGATTCCATTGTGCAGTAGAGGGAGGTCGACCACATTAAACACAACCTTCTCAGTCCGGTAGTTCAACTCTCCTCTGAATTTCACTAGCAACGCGATCTTTCCCTTATGATGACTCCTACCGGGGGTTGATTCCTTGAAACATGCCCGTGACCTTGAGTTCTTCCTCTGCTATCTGAAGCTTGCTGATAACCTTTGGGGAAATCAGATTCAACCCGGTCCCGCCGTCAACCAACATCTTTGTGACTTTAAGGTTGTGAATTGTTGGTGAAACCAACAACAACTAGCATCCTACCGCGGTTGTGTGGTCAGGATGGTCCTCTTCGTCAAAGATGATGGGCGTGCGTGACCATTTGAGCGGCTTCCGAGACTGCCGCTGGCTCCACGGCATTGACCTCACGCGCCCACTGTTTAAGTTGGCGGTGAGAGGAGTGCAGAGGTGCACCCCCGTCAATGCACATGGCGTTAGTGGCCTTCCGGAACTCCTGCACACCGATTTCCTCATCGTCCCCTCGATCACTTTCCTCATTGCAGTCCTCCTTATCTCGGCCCCTGGTGGGTTTTCCTTGGTTCCGAAGAGCCTTGCCGGGGCGATTTGCTTCACCGCCTCGGCCCTTCCTGCCAGCGCCATTATGACCTTTTTGCTTATCACGCTTCTCATATTCAGCCCTCTGCTTCTTGATGAGCTGCTCGACCTGATGACATTCCTAGAGATCGTGGCCCTTGGTCCGATGCATCTTGCAATACGGTCCATCACCTTTCCCAGCTTTCTCGGCAGCCGCAACCTCCTGGCAGTCAGTGCACGCGGCAACTTCCTTGCCGGGGGCTTCGGCCTTAGCCTTCTTGCCAGTACTAGGCGTGCCCTATCCCTCAACTGTCAGCACTACTTTATCATTGCGCTTCTTGTTCTTCTTCTTCTAACTGATGGACTGGTTGTCATCCTCTGAGTCGATGTCGATACAATCTTCCTCTCCAGGAAGTTTCCTCCCTTCCTCCACCCAAGCACACTTGTCCACCAAGGTGTAAAGCTCCTTCACAGTCTTGGGCAACCGAATATTCATCTTGGAACGTATCATGCGGTTGCACATTGGATTGGAAGGCAGCTGTCACAACTGTCAGGTGGATATCTGGGATATTTCTGTGGACTCGACTGAATCTCTGCAAGTACTTTCATAGAGTCTCTCCTTCTTTCTGTTGGAGAAGCTGCAAATCACTGGGCCGTCCTGTTTCTTGATGGTCGCCCGTGAAGGCACCAATGAACTCATGGCACATGTCAGCCCAGGTCGAAATGGAATTCTCCGGCAGGTGCATCAGCCAAGACCTCATGTTTGGCTTGAGTGCCAAAGAGAAGTAGTTGGCAAACACCTTCTCATCTCTTCCCCCGACATCTTGAAAAGGGATGGTGTATATGCTCAAGAACTCTGCCGGGTTCAGTCTCCCATCATACTTCTCGGGTATCTCTGGCTTGAACGTGCGAGCAGATGGCCAACAGACTTGCTGCAGCTCACGAGTGAAGGCAAGCCACCCAACCTCGAAAGGCAGGCACTCGCCATCATCGAGCGTGGGCTCGTCGATGTCGGAGCCATCGCACCCATTGGTCCGGCGATGGTTGTCGTGGCGCCGCCCGACGATGATGTCTACTACACAACCTTCTTCTTATAGACGTTGTTGGGCCTCCAAGTGTAGAGGTTTGTAGGACAGTAGCAAATTTCCCTCAAGTGGATGACCTAAGGTTTATCAATCCGTGGGAGGCGTAGGATGAAGATGCTCTCTCTCAAACAACCCTACAACCAAATAACAACGAGTCTCTTGTGTCCCAACACACCCAATACAATGGTAAATTGTATAGGTGCACTAGTTCGGCGAAGAAATGGTGATACAAGTGCAATATGGATAGTATATATAGGTTTTTGTAATCTGAAAATATAAAAACAGCAAGGTAGAAAGTGGTAAAAGTGAGCACAAACGGTATTGCAATGCTAGGAAACAAGGCCTAGGGTTCATACTTTCACTAGTGCAAGTTCTCACAACAATAATAACATAATTGGATCATATAACTATCCTCAACATGCAACAAAGAGTCACTCCAAAGTCACTAATAGCGGAGAACAACCGAAGAGATTATGGTAGGGTACGAAACCACCTCAAAGTTATCCTTTCTGATCGATTTATTCAAGAGTCCGTTGTAAAATAACATGAAGATATTCTTTCCGTTCAATCTATCATAGAGTTCGTACTATTTCGTACTAGAATAACACCTTAAGAAACAAATCAACCAAAACCCTAATGTCACCTAGATACTCCAATGTCACCTCAAGTATCCGTGGGTATGATTATACGATATGCATCACACAATCTCAGATTCATCTATTCATCCAACACAAAGAACTTCAAAGAGTGCCCCAAAGTTTCTACTGGAGAGTCAAGACGAAAACGTGTGCCAACCCCTATGCATACGTTCACGAGGTCGCGGAACTCGCAAGTTGATCACCAAAACATACATCAAGTGGATCACATGATATCCCATTGTCACCACAGATAAGCACGTGCAAGACATACATCAAGTGTTCTCAAATCCTTAAAGACTTAATCCGATAAGACAACTTCAAAGGGAAAACTCAATTCATCACAAGAGAGTAGAGGGGGAGAAACATCATAAGATCCAACTATAATAGCAAAGCTCGCGATACATCAAGATCGTACCACCTCAAGAACACGAGAGATAGAGAGATATCAAACACATAATTACTGGTAGATACCCTCAGCCCCGAGGGTGGACTACTCCCTCCTCGTCATGGAGAGAGCTGGGATGATGAAGATGGCCACCGGAGAGGGATTCCCCCCCCCCCTCCGGCAGGGTGGCGGAACGGGTCTAGATTGGTTTTCGGTGGCTACGGAGGCTTTTGGCGGCGGAACTCCCGATCTATTCTGTTCTCGGATGTTTTTAGGGTATATGGATATATATAGGTGAAAGAAGTTGGTCAGGGGAGCCACGAGGGGCCCACGAGGGTGGGAGCGCGCCCAGGGGGGTAGGGCGCGCCTCCCTGCCTTGTGGCTTCCTTGAAGCTTCCCTGACGTCTACTCCAAGTCTCCTGGAGTGCTTCCGTTCCAAAAATAACTCTCCCAAAGGTTTCATTTCGTTTGGACTCCGTTTGATATTCCTTTTCTTCAAAACACCGAAATAGGCAGGAAAACTACAATTTGGGTTGGGCCTCTAGTTAATAGGTTAGTCCCAAAAATAATATAAAAGTGTATAATAAAGCCCATAAACATCCAAAACAGATAATATAATAGCATGGAACAATCAAAAATTATATATACGTTGGAGACGTATCAAGCATCCCCAAGCTTAATTCCTGCTCGTCCTCGAGTAGGTAAATGATAAAAACAGAGTTTTTGATGTGGAATGCTACCTAACATATTTATCCATGTAATTATCTTTATTGTGGCACGAATGTTCAGATCCGAAAGACTCAAAAAAAGTTTAATGTTGACATAAAAACAATAATAGTTCAAGCATACTAACAAAATAATTATATCTTCTCAAAATAACATGGCCAAAGAAAGCTTATCCCTACAAAATGATATAGTCTGGCTATGCACCATCTTCATCACACAAAATATTCAAATCATGCACAACCCCGATGACAAGCCAAGCAATTGTTTCATACTTTTGATGTTCTCAAACCTTTTTAACTTTCACGCAATACATGAGCGTGAGCCATGGACATAGCACTATAGGTGGAATGGACGGTGGTTGGGGAGAAGACAAATAGAAGGAGATAGTCTCACATCAACTAGGCGTATCAACGGGCTATGGAGATGCCCATTAATAGATATCAATGTGAGTGAGCAGGGATTTCCATGCAACTGATGCACTAGAGCTATAAGTTTATGAAAGCTCAAAAAGAAAACTAAGTGGGTGTGCATCCAACTCGATTGCTCACGAAGACCTAGGGCAATTTGAGGAAGCCCATCATTGGAATATACAAGCCAAGTTCTATAATGAAAATTCCCACTAGTATATGAAAGTGATATCATAGGAGACTCTCTATCATGAAGATCATGGTGCTTATTTGAAGCACAAGTGTGGTAAAAGAATAGTAGCATTGCCCCATCTCTCTTTTCTCTCATTTTTTATTTGGGACTTCTCTCATTTTTTTGGCCTCTTTTTTCGTCCAAAGTCTCATCCTGACTTGTGGGTTAATCATTGTCTCCATCATCCCTTCCTCACATGGGACAATGCTCTAATAACGAAGATCATCACACTTCTATTTACTTACAACTCAAAGATTACAACTCGATACTTAGAACAAAATATTACTCTATGTGATTGCCTCCGGCGGTGTACCAGGATGTGCAATGAATCAAGAGTGACATGTAGAAAAAATGATGAACGGTGGCTTTGCCACAAATACGATGTCAACTACATGATCATGTAAAGCAATATGACAATAATGGAGCGTGTCATAATAAACAGAACGGTGGAAAGTTGCATGGCAATATATCTCGGAATGGCTATGGAAATGCCATAATAGGTAGGTATGGTGGCTGTTTTGAGGAAGGATATGTGGTGAGTTTATTGTACCGGCGAAAGTTGCGCGGTACTAGAGAGGCTAGCAATGGCGGAAAGGTGAGAGTGCGTATAATCCATGGACTCAACATTAGTCATAAGGAACTCACATACTTATTGGAAAAATCTATTAGTCATCGAAACAAAGTACTAAGCACATGCTCCTAGGGGGTAGATTGTTAGGAAAAGATCATCGCTCGTCCCCGACCACCACTCATAAGGAAGATAATCAATAAATAAATCATGCTTCGGCTTCATCACATAACGGTTCACCATACGTGCATGCTACAGGACTCACAAACCTTAACACAAGTATTTCTCAAATTCACAACTACTTACTAGCATGACTCTAATATCACCATCTTCATATCTCAAAACAATCATAAGGAATCAAACTTCTCATAGTATGCAATGCACTTTATATGAAAGTTTTTATTATATCCCTCTTGGATGCCTATCATATTAGGACTAATTTTATAACCAAAGCGAATTACCATGCTGTTCTAAAGACTCTCAAAATAATATAAGTGAAGTATGAGAGTTCATCAATTTCTATAAAATAAAACCACCGCCGCGCTCTAAAAAGATATAAGGGAAGCACTAGAGCAAAATTGCCTAGCTCAAAAGATATAAGTGAAGCACATAGAGTATTCAAATAAATCACGATTCATGCGTGTCTCTCCCAAAAGGTGTGTACAGCAAGGATAATTGTGTCAAACTAAAAAGCAAAGACTCAAATCATACAAGACGCTCCAAGCAAAACACATATCATGTGGTGAATAAAAATAGAGCCTCAAGTAAAGTTACCAATAGACGAATACGAAAGAGGAGATGCCTTCCTGGGGCATCCCCAAGCTTAGGCTCTTGGTTGTCCTTGAATATTACCTTGGGATGCCTTGGGAATCCCCAATCTTAGGCTCTTGCCACTCCTTATTCCATAGTCCACCAAATCCTTACCCAAAACTTGAAAACATCACAACACAAAACTCCAACAGAAAATCTCGTAAGCTCCGTTAGTATAAGAAAATAAATCACCACTTTGGGTACTGTTGTGAACTCATTATTTATTTTTATTGGTGTAATATCTAATGTATTACAACTTTTCCATGGTTCATACCCCCAATACTAGCCATAGATGCATCAAAATAAGTAAACAACACGTGAAAAACAGAATCTGTCAAAAACAGAACAGTCTGTTGAAATCTGGATATTTCGAATACTTATGTAACTCTAACAATCATGAGAAATTAGTAAATCCTAGACAATTTGTGTATGAATCCTCATCAAAACGAATCGGTATTTTATTGCAATTCTGTAAAAAAATAACAACTAATCTCCTTGCGCAAAAGTTTCTGTTTTTCAGCAGGATCAAATCAACTATCACCGTAAGCTATCCCAAAGGTTTTACTTGACACAAACACTAATTAAAACATAAAACCACATCTAACCAGAGGCTATATGAAATATTTATTGCAAAACAAGACCTAAAAAGCAAGAACAAAAATAAAATTGGGTTGCCTCCCAACAAACGCTATTGTTTAACGCCCCTAGCTAGGCATAAAAACACGAATAGATCTAAGTATTGTCGTCTTTGGCATGCAAATCTTTAATAACACACTTATGACTCTTGGGAGATTCTTTGGTTTTATAGATGATCAAACTCCTAGGCAAGAAATCAAGAGATTCATACGTGGCAATAGGTTCCTTAATAATACCGAGAAAATTGGGGTGAATACTAATTGATTTGAGATCTTCATTATTTTTACTAGAAGATTCACCCTTATTCTTAGGTACATAAGTAAACTTGGAAATCTTGGTATGAGGAAGATTTTGAGTAGTTTTAATGGAGGAAAAGTCAGAACCCAAGTTGGTAATAATATCTTCTAGCTTGCCAATTCTAGTAGAATCTTGATCTATTTTTTCATTAACTATGGGTTCCTTCTCCTTAAGGTTCTTTAGAGTAACTCCTACCTTAGATCCATATTGAGTAATTTGATTATGAATCTTTTTATCCAAAATTTCAATCAACTCTACGGTAGCAATTTTATTTTCAGTAATATCCAATATTTGCATTACATGTTCCAAGGTTAAAATAGTTCCATTAACCAAAAGAGGTTGTGGGCCTAGCAAATATGTCATGGCATTGTAAGAGTCGAAAGTATGGCTCCCCAAGAAATTCCCCCCAGTAATGGTATCTAGAACATATCTATTCCAGGGAGTAACGCCTACATAAAACATGTGAAGAAGAATAGTAGTAGATTGCTTTCGAGTAGATCTATTTTGAGCATTGCAAGTTCTATACCAAGCATCTTTCAAATTTTCTCCTTCCCTTTGTTTGAAATTGAGAACTTAATTATCAGGAGTACTCATGATAATGGGAGGACTAGCCATGAGAACTAATCGAACGTTTAAACACACGAGCACACATAAAGCAAGCGAAGAAGACGAACGGAAGAGGGGCAAAGAAAAGGGGAATCTTTTTGAAAATCATTTTAGAAGTGGGGGAGAGGAAAACGAGAGGCGAATGGCGAATAATTTAATGCAAGGGATGAGAGTTTATGATGTGTACTTGGTATGTCTTGGCTTGGCGTAGATCTCCCCGGCAACGGCGCCAGAAATCCTTCTCGCTACCTCTTGAGCTTGCGTTGTTTTTTCCCTTGAAGAGGAAAGGGTGATGCAGCAAAGTAGCGTAAGTATTTCCCTCAGTTTTGAGAACCAAGGTATAAATCCAGTAGGAGACAACGCGACAAGCCATACCTGCACAAACAAACACCAACTTGCAACCAACGTGACAAATGGGTTGTCAATCCCTTCACGGTTATTCGCAAAGTGAGATCTGCTAGAGATGGATAAACAGTAAAGTAATATTTTTGGTTTATGGAACGGAAAGTAAAATATTGCAAAAGAAAGTAAATAGGAAACTAGAATTGTAGATCGGAAACTTATATGATGGAAAATAGACCCCGGGGCCATAGGTTTCACTAGAGGCTTCTCTCAAGAAAGGAATTATTATGGTGGGTGAACAAATTACTGCCGAGCAATTGATAGAAAAGTGCAAAGTTATGACGATATCTAAGGCAATGATCATGAATATAGGCATTACGTCCGTGTCAAGTAGACCGAAACGATTCTGCATCTACTACTATTACTCCACACATCGGCGGACTCCTGCCTGCATCTAGAATATTAAGTTCATGTAGAACAGAGTAACACATTAAGTAAGATGACATGATGTAGCGGGATTAACTCAAGCAATATGATGAAAACCCCATCTTGTTATCCTCGATGGCAACAATACAGTACGTGTCAGTTCCGCTTCTCTCACTAGGATCGACACCGCAAGATTGAACCCAAAGCTAAGCACTTCTCCCATTGCAAGAAAAACTAATCTAGTTGGCCAAACCAAATCGATAGTTTGAAGAGACTTGCAAAGATATTAAATCATGCATAAAAGAATTCATAGGAGATTCAAATAATATTCATAGATAAGCTGATCATAAATCCACAATTCATCGGATCTCGGCAAACAGACCGCAAAAGAGTATTACATCGAATAGATCTCCAAGAACATCAAGGAGAACATGGTATTGAGAGTCAAAGAGAGAGAAAAGGCCATCTAGATACTAGCTATGGACCCGTAGGTCTGTGGTAAACTACTTATGCTTCATCGGAGAGGCAATGTTGTTGATGTAGAAGCCCTCCGTGATCGAATCCCCCTCCGGTAGGATGCCGGAAAAGGCCCCAAGATGGGATGTCACGGGTACAGAAGGTTGCGGCGGTGGAAATGTGGTTTTGTGGCTCCCCTTGAAGTTTTTAGGGTATAAGAGTATATATATAGGAGGAAGATCTAGCTCAGGAGGCCACCGAGGGCCCAACAAGGTTGGGGGGAGCGCCCTACCCCCCTTGGGCGTGCCCGTGGTTGCCTCGTGGATCTTCCGACTTGCACTCCAAGTCTCCTGGGTGTCTTCTGGTCCAAGAAAAATCATCGCGAAAGTTTTATTCCGTTTGGTATTCCTTTTCTGCGAAACTCTAAAACAAGAAAAAAAGAAAACAGAAACTGGCACTGGGCTCTAGGTTAATAGGTTAGTCCCAAAAATCATTTAAAATAGCATATTAATGCATATAAAACATCCAAAACAGATAATATAATAGCATGGAACAATAAAAAATCATAGATATGTTGGAGACGTATCACCAATCAGACTCTGAATGGTGGCTCCCCACTCATCCATCTGATCAGCTATCGGCGGAAACCTCAGCAACATCTAGGCCCACACCATGGCCTCCGTAGCGGTGCTGGGCATCAGCAATAATGATGTAGACCGTAGCGTCACCCGGCTCCTGACGGTGCCAGCGGTGGCTGTGTCAGGCTCCCGTCGTCGGGAACCAGTCGCTCGAATGGCAAGGTGATGAGGTGATGGCGCGTGCGGGCCAACAACTCCGTTCGGAGCATTGGCTGGGCCAATTTGCTCCAAGGCGGTGCATGTCCTACGACTGCACCCGCAGCGGGGGTGGCCATAGGGTTGTGATTTTCCTCGGAACAAACGTCTCTATCGTGACTATGCCCCTCAGCCATGCTAGGAGGGACAGAAGGAATAATCTCTCTACCCGTACCTCACAGAGCATGGTCGCCGGGATGTTGTTGATGTTGTCCTTCTCCGGTAATTCCCGCTCCTACTTCGGCTGCGGGGGAGGTGGTGACAACGCCGCCTGCGCCGACCACGTCCCCCACAGCACCCATGTCCTCATTCTCCTCCGCATTCCCCGTGGCGTCGGCGGCCGTGGGCGACGAGGCCTTCGAGGTGGACGGGTGAGCTGCGACACTAGACTTCTTCTTGGGCGCCATAGTCGATGAAGTCGTCGATGATAATAAAGGCGGTGAAGATGACACGCTGCCCATGCTCTCAGGTTCACGTAAGTGATCCCCCTACCTGGCGCGCCAAAGATGTCATGGGAAACCACGACCACCTGTGGGACCAAGAGCCCCTTTTGGTTTGGCGGGGGGATGGGCACGTTACACAAAGGTGGAGAACCATAACGCAGTGTGGCAGAGATCACACACACAGTTTTACCCAGGTTCGGGCCGTCACGAGGCGTAAAACCCTACTCCTGCTTCGGTGGATTTATGGTGGAAAATGCTGGAGAAGCGCAGCTCTCTTGCCCGGCAAGGTTGCCTCGGGGCAATAGGAGCTACGCGTGTATGAGTGTGAGGGGGTCCGTATCCTTTCTACAGTTGCCATGAGCCTCCTTTTATAGATTAAGGGTCACCACAGTGGCAAATCAATCTTTACATACAGATTAGATTGAAAATGGTGCTATCATACCTAACTCTGCAGCCTGACAGAGCACACTAAACGCGCTGCTCAATGTCACATCATGGCTCGCCCGGCAGGCCCTGCCGGGCTGTTTTGCAAACTTGACGTCTACTTGCTTGACACGTCTCAGGACAGGTGTCGCCTGGAGGTATTTCTGTAGGAAGTGGCTGCCATGTGGCAAACAACAGCCACTTCATCACTTTGCGTCTTGACACCGCATTGATCGATGACTTGCGTCACTCGTGAGGTGGAGAGGTGGCGTGGTTTGCCTCTGTAAGCCTCGGCAGGCCTACCGGGATGATTTGGGGGCTTGCTTCCGGGGGTAATCCCATCTACGCCAGCTCGCCTGCTGTAACGCGCTCGATGTGGCTATATCTCCCACGTGTCGAGGCATGACTTAGAGACATAACCGCATTGAAAGCAATGTCGCAAGTTAGGCAATCTTCACAACATCCCATGTAATATAGATAATAAAGGGGAGATACATAGTTGGCTTACACTCGCCACATCAATCAAAGTACATAAATAGCATTACAACATTCAAACACTCATGGCCCGACTACGGCGCCAAAATAAAAGAGAACCCAACATGTGACACGGTCCCGATCACCCCAACTGGGCACCACTACTGATCATCAGGGAAAGACACGTAGTATCATTGAGAGTCCTCGTCGAACTCCCACTTGAGCTCAAGCGCGTCATCTGGAGCGGAATCATAAGGCCCTACATCTGGTTTGGAAGTAATCTGTGAGCCACAGGGACTCATCAATCTTGCACCCTCGCGATCAAGACTATTTAAGCTTAAAAGGTAAGGTAAGGAAAATATGTGGAGCTGCAGCAAGCGACTAGCATATATGGTGGCTATTCTGTTCGCAAAAGAGAGCGAGAAGAGGAGGCAAAGCGCGAGTGAGTAACTATAGGGCATCCTGCGGCAAGCATTACTCCAACACCGTGTTCACTTCCCGGACTCCGCCGAGAAGAGACCATCACGGTAACTCACACCGTTGATTCATTTTAATTAAGTTAAGGTTCAGGTTATCTACAACCAGACATTAACAAATTCCCATCCGCCCATAACCGTGGGCACGACTTTCGAAAGTTCAAATCCCTGCAGGGGAGTCCCAACTTAGCCCATGACAAGCTCTCACGGTCAACGAAGGAATAGACCTCCTCCGGAGACGTTCCGATCAGACTCGGTATCTCGGTTCTTCAAGACACTTCGACAAGTTAAAACAAATCCAGCAACACCGCCTGAATGTGCCGACAAATCCCGATAGGAGCTGCACATATCTCGTTCTCAGGGCACACTCAGATGAACACTACATACAACTAAAACCAACCCTCGAGTTGCCCCGAGGTGGCGCTGCAAGTGGCTCTGTTTGGACCAACACTCAGAGGAGCACTGGCCCAGGGGGGGTTTGAATAAGATGACCCTCGGGCTCCGGAAACCCAAGGGAAAAAGAGGCTAGGTGGCAAATGGTAAAACCAAGGTTGGGCATTGCTGGAAAAGCTTTAATCAAGGCGAACTATGAAGGGGTTCCCATTATAACCCAACCGCGTAAGGAACGCAAAATTCGGGAACATAACACCGATATGACGGAAACTAGGGTGGCAAGAGTGGAACAAAACACTAGGCGAGAGGCCGAGCCTTCCACCCTTTACCAAGTATATAGATGCATTAAGATAACATGGCAATATAATGATATCCCAACAAGTAAATAGTGTTCCAACAAGGAACGGTCTCCAATCTTCACCTGCAACTAGCAACGCTATAAGAGGGGCTTAGCAAAGCGGCAACATAGCCAATTAACGGTTTGCTAGGACATGGTGGGTTAGATATTTGACATGGCAATTTGGGAGGCATGATAAGCAAGTGGTAGGTATCGTAGCATAGGCATAGCAAAAGAGCGAGCATCTAGCAAAGCAAAGATAGTAGTGATTTCGAGGGTATGATCATCTTGCCTGCAAAGTTGTCAGGGTTGACTGGATCCTCGAAAGCAAACTCCACGGGCTCCTCGTTAGCAAACTCGTCTCCCGGCTCTACCCAAACAAGACAAACAAGCAACAAGGACACAATCAACCACGTGCAAGCTCAAACAATAAGATACAAACATGGTATGCTATGCGGGATGCAATACGTGATGCATATGCAAGATTGACAAGGAATGAATGAACCTGGCCTCAACTTGGAAATTCCAAGTGTGCCACTGGAAAGATGAGATGAAATCGCTTGAAAACAATATAAAGAACGCCGGAATCGGAGTTACGGTTTGGAAATGGCAAGCAATTCAAATATGACACCGGTCTGCGATTTACAGCAAGTAGCCATCTAAATGCAACAAGATGAACATGCTACAGCACCCAAACATGACAACAAAATAGATGGAAGGGATCCACTCATGATGCTTAACAAAAGACTAGAACTGAGCTATGGCCAATTCATCCATTAACAGGTTCAAACAAGCATGGAAAAAATGCATTTGGTAAATAGATTTCAGATTTAGTGAAATTAACACTTGTTCGGAATTTCAGATCAGATAGCACACTTTGGAGCATGAAACCTAGATGCTACAGGAACTTAACATGGCAAAGTAAAGCATGGAACGGAGCTACTCAAAGAGCTTAACAAAAGTCCCTTATTGACCTTGAGCCAAAAGGGATCAGAAAATACATTTGCAAGCATGTGAACATGGCAAAAACATAATCAGTTCTCAGACTTAGTGAAAACTGGAGCATGCTGAAACAGATATCAAGTAGGCATGTTTACGAGCTCGGTGCACTCACTACAGAGCAAGTCATGACAATCTAAGCATGCACTCATCAAGAATACACAAAATACAAGCTAGACATGGCAAGAACAATAACATAGCATGCACGGATCAACTACAACATCCTCGGCAAAATTGCTAACAAGTAGACAATCTGCCCAGATTCACGAAATGACAAAAGTAGAGCTCGATTGACTCAAGCTAGGTTGCTCCATAATTTCAAACAAAGACATGTCTGGATATAGCACTACAAGATTAACAAAACATCCTTACTGATCATCCTCAAAAGAGGCACGGATCACTAGGAAACAACATGAACATATGGCCATATGAGATAAACAGTCCAAGGACTTAGTGAAAATGCTAAGTCCCTGAAATCAGCATTAACGAATGCCCCACTCTGCAAGCTTGTGCTAGTCACCACACACATCAAAAAAATAAATGGGTTGCACCTCTGGATAGATGGCAAAATATATAACAAAACTCATGAAGAGCTCAGGGGCATAACATGCACACATTAATCATGGCAAAAATGACAAATATCTAATTGGAGCAGCAGATCTGACAATTATCTCAAATAGCATTCTTCCAACAGCATTTCGGGTATCAAGATGCACTCAAATGAAAATGATGCAGTGAGATGGAATGATGTACTCTTTGAGATGAACATTTTGATATGCTATATTCCCAAAACGGAGCTACGGATGCAAAATTACGACATGATGAACATGAGCAAAGTATTTAGGGACTTAGTGAAAAAAACAACCCCTAGGGTTTCCAGATCCAGATCTGGGGCGCGGCAACCGAGGACCGCCGGGGTCGGCGCCGGAGTTTGACGGGGAGGCCACCGGGGAAGGGCCGGCCGGGTCTTGGGGAGGCGGAGGCGGCGGAGGGCGTCGCCGGGGTCAGCGCGGCCGGGCGCGGTCGCCGGAGCCGGGAGCTCCTCTCCCTGGCGCGGGCGCCGGTGAGGTCAGCCGCGGCGGAGATCGGCATCGAGGGCGGCGGGCGAGCGAAGAGGCGGCGGGGCGCGGATGTGCGGCGAGGAGGTGGCGACGGACGGCGCGCGGGCCTCGGGGGCCGGCGATGGGCCTGCCCGGGCCGGCGGCGTGGAGGCGGTGAGGCTCCACGTGGCGGCCTAGGATTGGCGCGGAGGCGGCGGCGGACGCGTCCGGCACCGTCCGAACGTGTCCGGTGGCGACGGAGACGAATTTTTTTTAGGTTTTGGAAGGGGAGATCTGGAATTTGGAGGAGGGGGTCTTTATATAGAGGTAGAGGGAGCTAGGAGAGTCCAAATGAGGTGCGGTTTTCGGCCACGCGATCGTGATCGAACGCTCTAGATGATGGAGAGGGTTTTGGTGGATTTTGGGCCAAAATGGAGGGGTGTTGGGCTGCAACACACACGAGGCCTTTTCGGTCCCTCGGTTAACCGTTGGAGCACCAAACGAAGTCCAAATGGTACGAAACTTGACAGGCGGTCTACCGGTAGTAAACCAAGGCCGCTTGGCAAGTCTCGGTCCAATCCGGAAATGTTTAATCCCCACACATGAAAGAAAGGTAGAAATGACCACCGGAGGAGAACGGAGCGCCGGAATGCAAAACGGACAACGGGGAAAATGCTTGAATGCATGAGATGAACACGTATGCAAATGCAATGCACATGATGACATGATATGAGATGCATGACAATGACAACAACACACGGAGGCAAAGACCCGAACCCAAGAAAATAAAATAACTTAACGCCAGAAATAGCAAGAGTTGGATTACATATTGGGTAAGTCATATCCGGGATGTTACAACACTCCACCTCTACGAAAGGATCTCGTCCCGAGATCTAGGACTGAAAGAACGCCTGGTACTCAGAACGAAGGTGATCCTCTCGTTCCCAGGTAGCTTCACGGTCGGAATGGTGTGACCACTTGACTTTGAGGAATTTGATTGACTTGTTGTGAGTCTTGCGTTCAGTCTCTTCAAGAATAGCAACGGGGTGCTCATGATACGAGAGATCTCCTTGGAGCTCAATGTCCTCGAAGTTGACGGTGCGGTCAGGAGTCTTGAAGCACTTTCGGAGCTGAGAGACATGGAACACGTCATGAACATTTGCAAAGTTTGAAGGAAGCTCGAGTTGATAGGTGAGATCGCCTCTCTTGCTGACGATTTTGAAAGGTCCCACGTATCTAGGAGCAAGCTTCCCTTTGATACCGAAGCGGTGAGTACCTTTCATAGGAGAGACGCGGAGGTAAACATGATCTCCGATCTCAAAAGCCAAATCACGGTGCTTACTATCATAGTAGCTCTTCTGGCGGGATTGGGCTGCTTTGAGGTTATCTCGAATGACTTTGCACATTTCCTCTGCCTCTGTGATTAAGTCATTACCCAAAAGCTGGTGTTCACCGGTTTCAGACCAATTGAGAGGGATACGGCACTTCCTGCCATACAGAATTTCAAATGGGGCCTTGCCCGAAGTTGCATGAAAACTGTTGTTGTAGGAGAATTCAGCATAAGGAAGACAATCCTACCACTTCATGCTGAAGGAGATCACACAAGCCCTGAGCATATCTTCAAGAATATGGTTGGCACGCTCGACTTGGAAGCTAGTTTGAGGATGGAAAGCTGTGCTGAAGCGGATGTTGGTGCCCATGGCCTTCTGAAAAGAATCCCAAAACTTGGAGGTAAAGATGCTGCCACGGTCTGAAGAGATCACCTGTGGAATACCGTGCAGAGAGACAATTCGAGAGGTATAGAGCTCCACCAATTGAGCTGCAGTGATAGACTCTTTGATAGGCAGAAAGTGAGCCACTTTAGTGAGTATGTCGATGACAACGAATATAGCATCATTGCCACGTTTGGACTTTGTAAACCCAGTCACGAAGTCCATCTCAATGTGGTCAAACTTCCATTCTGGAATGGCAAGAGGTTGGAGGAGACCAGCTGGGCTTTGGTGTTCTGCCTTCACTCTTCTGCAGACATCACACTCATTCACAAACTGAGCAATCTCGCGCTTCATTCGAGTCCACCAATAAGCCTGTTTGAGGTCCTGATACATCTTCGTGCTCCCAGGGTGGATGGAGAGGAGTGAATTGTGAGCCTCGTTCATGATAACTTTACGAAGATCACCTTTGGGCACAACAATGCGATCCTCGAAGAAGAGAGTATCCTTGTCATCAAGGCGGTAGCACTTGTACTTGGGTTGACTCTTGGCAATCCCAATCTTCACCTTCTTCACCATAGCATCAAGAAGTTGAGCTTGGCGAATCTGGTCTTCCAAGGTAGGAGAGACTTGAAGGTTGGCGAGGAAACCTTGAGGAACAACTTGCAGATTAAGTTTGCGGAAAGCTTCACAAATCTCGGGTTGATAAGGCTTGAGAATAAGACTGTTGCAATAAGCCTTCCTGCTCAATGCGTCAGCAATCACATTGGCCTTGCCTGGAGTATACTCGATACTCGGATTATACTCTTGAATCATTTCGACCCATCGAGTTTGCCTGAGGTTGAGATTAGGCTGAGTGAAGATGTACTTGAGACTCTTGTGATCAGTGAAAATGTCCACTTTTCTTCCCGATAAGAGATGTCTCCAAGTCAAAAGAGCATGCACAACTGCCGCCAACTCGAGATCATGAGTGGGGTAGTTCTTCTCATTGGGCTTCAACTGGCGAGAGGTATAAGCCACAACTTTCTTCTCTTGCATCAACACTGCACCGAGACCTTGGAGAGAGGCATCGCAAAAGACCTCGTATGGCTTGGATTCATCAGGCGGAGTCAGAACCAGAGCGGTGACCAATTTCTCTTTCAAAGTGTTGAAAGCAATGTCACACTCCAGAGAACAAACGTACTTGACGTGCTTCTGGAGAAGATTTGAGAGAGGCTTCGCGATCTTAGAGAAGTTTTCAACGAATCTTCGGCAGTAGCTTGCGAGACCGAGGAAGCTACGGAGTTGCTTCACGTTCTGAGGTGGTTCCCAATTCACAATTGCAGACACCTTCTCAGGATTCACCGCAATGCCCTTGGCAGAGATGATATGACCAAGATAAAGAACCTCATCGAGCCAAAATTCGCACTTGGAGAACTTGGCGTAGAACTGGTGTTCCCTGAGCTTATCGAGTACCAAACGCAAGTGCTTGGCATGATCTTCCTTGTTCTTCGAAAAGACCAGAATGTCGTCGAGATAGACCAAAACGAAGTCATTGGTGTAGGCGTTGAAGATGAAGTTCATCATGCGAGAGAACGTCAGAGGAGCGTTGACGAGGCCAAAAGACATGACAGTGTATTCATATGAACCATAGCTTGTCCTTAAAGCCGTCTTGGGAATATCTTGCTCACGGATTCGAATCTGATGATAACCCATACGGAGATCAAGCTTGGAGAATACTTGGGCACCTTTGAGTTGTTCGAATAGCTCGTTGATGTTGGGAAGTGGGTATTTGTTCTTGATGGTCTTCTTGTTCAATGGACGGTAGTCAACACAAAGTCGGTCCGTTCCATCCTTCTTCTTCACAAAAAGAACACCACAACCCCACGGAGAAGAACTAGGTCGGATGAGACCCATATGCTCTTGAATATCGAGTTGCTTCTTCAGCTCTTTCAACTCTTCAGGTCCGAGCTTGTAAGGACGCTTGCACACAGGTTCCGTGCCAGGCTCAAGATCGATGACGAATTCAACTGGCCGGTGCAGAGGCATTCCTGGAAGCTCTTCTGGAAAGACGTCTTGATATTCGCAAATGTCTGGAATCTGCGAGATAGCATCCAGTTCACCCCTCTCATTGAGAGAAAACAGACGGATGGTATCATCACGAGCGGCAAAGACAATTACATCCTCAAACGAATGAGTCAATTGAATCTGCCTGGCTGCACAATCAAGATGCGCCTTGTGCTTAGAAAGCCAATCCATTCCGAGAATAAGATCAATATCCGAGTTACCAAGAACCACTGGAGAAGAATGGAACTTCTAATCGCCTAATGTGATAGAGACATCCGGGACGCAATTGTTAGAAGTCATTTTCTTGCCCGGAGACACAATCTTCAACGGGATAGGAATCCTCTCGGTCACAAAATCATGCTTGGCAACAAATGGTGTTGAAATAAAAGAAAGCGATGCACCAATGTCAAAAAGAACTTTTGTAGGAACATCCTTAACAGGAAGGTTACCCATGATGACATCTGACGAGTCCTCTGCCTGAGCTGCATTCAGCAAGTTGACCTTGGCGTGCTTGGGGTTATGCTTGACCACAGCTGTACTTGCTGATCTCACAGGAGGAGGAGGAGGAAGACGCCTCTGGTTGAAACATTTGTTGGCATAGTGACCCTTCTGTTGGCACTTGTTGCACGTGACCTCTGAAAGCGGACGGTGACACGGAGCACTTGATCTTGGAGCTTGAGACGAAGTCTTGTTCTGAAAACCAGGGTTGGGTGGGTGGGAAGATCCACTGTCACCTTTGCTCTTCTGCTAATACAGCTGACGGAACGGAGTAGGAGGAAGCCAATACTTCTGCTGCTTGGCCACTTGAGTGGAGGAAGAAGGAGTAGAATCTCTGACTCGCTTCTTGGAAGCATCACACCTCAGTTGAGCAGCCTCTTGCTTCAATGCCTTGTTGTAGAACTCATCGTACCTCAAGGGCTCAAAGAGAACAAGAGCTAGCTGGATTTTTTCTCTGAGACCACCCCTGAACTAGTATATCATGCTCTTCTCATCAGGGACGTCCTGCTTAGCAAAGCGGGCGAGCTTCTGAAACAACTTGTTGTAGTCATAGACAGACAAAGAGCCTTGCTTCAGGTTGCGGAATTCCTCACGCTTGCTTTCAACCATGCTCCGAGGAATATGATGAGCGTTGAAGTCTTGACGGAATTCATCCCAGGTAATCACACGTCCTCCTCTGGAATCCTTGTACTGCTGGAACCATTCTGCAGCTTGATCTTTGAGTTGGAAGGAAGCGAACTTGACAAAGTCCTTAGGCCTGACGTTACTGCACTCGAAATGCTTGCACAGATCCACGAGCCAATCGTCAGCATCAGTTGCCTCAACACAATTTCTGAAAGTCTTTGGCCCATTAGCAAGGAACTGGTTGAGTGTAGCAAAGTGATTCTGATTGTTGCCTTGGTTGCCTTGGTTCGCTTGATTGCGCTCTTGAAGAATTTGCATGATCAACTGCGTGTTTGCATTGGTTGCGGCCATCAAAGCTTGCCATGCCTCCGGAGGAGGTGGAGGTGGTGGCGGATCCTGATTCTGATTCTGATTGGTGCTCTTAGCGGGAGCCATCCTGAAGAGGGTGACATCCATTAGCACATTGATAGACAAATATTGAAGCTGAATCCAACGGAATGAAATTTTGCAACATAAAGTCTTCATATCCGAACATAAGAACGAATGCATTCCTCTTGAAATGGTCACATATCCATAAATTGAGAAGCCACTTAGAATTTAGGTAGAGAAATAAATCAACAAGGTATGGATCAAGAACGAATACTCGGTAAGAAATCCCAATCTCAAACCAAATATCCGTGGAAGAGGAACTAGAGCTACAAGAATTCCCACCTATGAAACTCCCGAACCTTTCCGGTTATGCAATCAGGTGTTGGGGATACAGGGGAAGCATAATATCTCACCCAAAACTAGCAAATCCTACATCCAGTTGTATCCATCCTTCAACACATAACCGAGAAAAACTTCGGAAACCATCTACCTCAACCTTCGAAAAGCATCCGTTATACAAGTTATGGCGATACTCCCGAACTCCCGCCCCAGTACTGGGTGGCGTCGAGATTATCTCACCAACGAACTGCATAAAAGAGATTTTCGATGTCGGCGTACTAAACTCAGGTATTCCAGAATTGCAGCGATAAAATTGTGACGACAACACCTCGGAGCTCAACTCCCCGGGACACTGCCACAACCCCTAAAGACAGGAGGCACCAAGAACAATGTTCTCGTCACAAAACCATCGAAAGGATTCCAAGATACCCGCGTGATCCTAAAATTTTTTAAGTGAAATTTGAGAAGAGAAGATTCAAAACTCTACGTCGGGATGCCTTACCAGAGCGATGAGGAGACTGGGGAGTAAAAAGAATTCCTAAACTCTCCGATATATAATTCCTAAATGACTCAAAACATTTTTCTAGACTCAACAATGGCTGCTAAAAACGATCAAGCAATGGGGGCTCCTAAGGTCGGGGAAGGCTCTAATTACCAACTTGTAACGCCCTCGATGCGGCTATAGCTCCCACGTGTCGAGGCACGACTTAGAGACATAACCGCATTGAAAGCAATGTCGCAAGTTAGGCAATCTTCACAACATCCCATGTAATATAGATAATAAAGGGGAGATACATAGTTGGCTTACACTCGCCATGTCAATCAAAGTACATAAATAGCATTACAACATTCAAACACTCATCGCCCGACTACGGCGCCAAAATAAAAGAGAACCCAACATGCGACACGGTCCCGATCACCCCAACTGGGCACCACTATTGATCATCAGGGAAAGACACGTAGTATCGTTGAGAGTCCTCGTCGAACTCTCACTTGAGCTCAAGCGCGTCATCTGGAGCGGAATCATCAGGCCCTGCATCTGGTTTGGAAGTAATCTGTGAGCCACAGGTACTCAGCAATCTCGCACCCTCGCGATCAAGACTATTTAAGCTTAACAGGTAAGGTAAGGAAAATATGTGGAGCTGCAGCAAGCGACTAGCATATATGGTGGCTATCCTGTTCGCATAAGAGAGTGAGAAGAGGAGGCCAAGCGCGAGCGAGTAACTATAGGGCATCCTGCGGCAAGCATTACTCCAACACCGTGTTCACTTCTCGGACTCCACCGAGAAGAGACCATCACGATAACTCACACTGTTGATTCATTTTAATTAAGTTAAGGTTCAGGTTATCTACAACCGGACATTAACAAATTCCCATCTGCCCATAACCATGGGCACGGCTTTCGAAAGTTCTAATCCCTGCAGGGGAGTCCCAACTTAGCCCATGACAAGCTCTCATGGTCAACGAAGGAATAGACCTCCTCCCGAGATGTTCCGATCAGACTCGGTATCTCGGTTCTTCAAGACACTTCGACAAGTTAAAACAAATCCAGCAACACCACCCGAATGTGCCGACAAAACCCAATAGGAGCTGCACATATCTCGTTCTCAGGGCACACTCAGATGAACACTAGGTACAACTAAAACCAACCCTCGAGTTGCCCCGAGGTGGCGCTGCAAGTGGCTCTGCTTGGACCAACACTCAGAGGAGCACTGGCCCGGGGGGGTTAAATAAGATGACCCTCGGGCTCCGGAAACCCAAGGGAAAAATAGGCTAGGTGGCAAATGGTAAAACCAAGGTTTGGCATTGCTGGAAAAGCTTTAATCAAGGCAAACTATCAAGGGGTTCCTGTCGGGGATATACCCCGCGATGTAAACCGGCCGGAAGTATAACCCGGCCGGACTAGGCGTTTATTGGTAAACCGCCAGAGGATTGGCGGTTTACGTGTCTGGCGGTTTACGTGTCTGGCGGTTCACTGGTATGACGATTCACGAGCCTGAAGACTCATTGGTGACCCGGCGCGTGTTCCAGATGGATGACAAGGCCCAAGGCCCAGCATGCCAGTTTATGTTAATGGTGGGCCGGTTTAAGAGGAAAGGCATGAGGAACATCTTCATTTTATCAGTTTTGAGCAAATCAGGAAGATCAATTACATGACCCGGTGTCGACAACAATTATGACCCGGTGCCATCAATATTTATAAACCGGCCAGTTTGATAATATTAAACCGGCAAGTTTTACAACTTCAAACCGGCTGAATATCAGATAAGTATCTCAAGACCCATATTTCTTAAACCGGCATTTTGGAAGCCGACTCAAGTGGATTATTCTTCACAATGTTTCTCTGTGAGAAACCAATGTCAACAAATTGAGTATGAAGCTGGCTTGTTAACCCGGATTTTCTAGAAGTAGGAAATGACAAGGACTTAAGGATCATCAGGTACCGGTTTACAAGAATTCTTATCCCGGAGCATAACCTGTCAAATTTGTTCTTGTTTTTATTTTGCAGCATAAGTTTACCATGGCTAAATCCAAGCTAAACTTGGGGGCTAATGTCGGGGATATACCCCGCGGTGTAAACCAGCCGGAAGTATAACCCGGCCGGACTAGGCGTTTATTGGTAAACCGCCAGAGGATTGGCGGTTTACGTGTCTGGCGGTTTACGTGTCTGGCGGTTCACTGGTATGACGATTCATGAGCCTGAAGACTCATTGGTGACCCGGTGCGTGTTCCACATGGATGACAAGGCCCAAGGCCCAACATGCCAGTTTATGTTAATGGTGGGCCGGTTTAAGAGGAAAGGCATGAGGAACATTTATCTTACAAGAAGCTAAGACCTGGACTTGTAACCGGTTTGTATTAGAGATAGACTAGTCCTAATCCTAATAGGACTCTCCATGTAACCCGCCCCTCCAACATATATAAGGAGGGGCAGGGCTCCCCAAAAGGGAGAAGATTCACAAGTTCCACAAATTGGACAAGTTAGGTTTAGACAATAGCTCTCGAGATAGAGCACTCTTGTAACCGTGATCATCATCATCAATATCAATGAAGCGGGATGTAGGCTTTTACCTCCACCGTGAGGGGCCGAACCTGGGTAAAACATCGTGTCTCTCGTCCCGCTCAACCCTTCTCAAGCTACCACATAGATGTGTTGGCCTCGCGACTAAGTCCTGACACTAAGGACATTTGCCGTGACAATTCCATGACAGTTGTCGCCCACCGTGGGGCCTGCGCACGGTGGTGATGAGTTCTTGCAGGGAACCCTTCAAGGGATTGAGAGGTTCACGATTGGCCGGATTAAGAAGACCCGGTGCAGAAGAATCTACATCTGGCATATACGAGATTTGAGATCAAGAAAATTTTAGTTTTGTGTTTATGCGGCCGACGGAAGCACCGTGGGGATTCGCCGAGTCCGTCACGAGAGTTTTTTTGGATGGTGGCAGTTTCGGCGATCAGTCAATCGCAAGTTGCACCAAGATGAGCAGGGAATCTCTGTTGCAATCGTCCTATCCAATCTATCAAGTTATGTTTGCTGCTCCGTGCCTCCACAATATAATCTGCTGATGTACCAAGTACGGAGGCAAACAGTACAGGTTTGAAAATATCGAAAAAAGAAGTAGAAGGCTTGCAGAGCGCCCGAGTGACTATGCGTGCGCGTGAACTAGAGGGAGTACTACGGCAAGTTTATCATCAAGTCAAGACAAAAAGAAAGAAAGTTTTTCTCTGGCTCACGCAAGGAAAAGGGAGAGACGCAGATTAGGACTCCGCCCCGATCTTTGTTCCGGGAGCGGCGGCAGAGAAAACCAGCTGAGAGTTTATGCCATCAAAAAAATTTGATTGGGACAAACCCCAAGAGTCAACTTCAATCCGAGTAGCAGTACATCAGCACAAGAAAAGAAAGGGAAACAGAGTCAGCCCGCAGGTGACCAGACTGGACGCACGTCGTTTTCGGATGTCACATCCAAACAGTAACAAGGAAAGAAGGAAAATGCCAATAGCACTGACAACCACATATTGTCAAGTGCAATTATGAAGGAAAAGGTAACATGCTACATGTGAAGACCGAGCCAAAAGAAGAAATCAGATGCAGCTCTATCAAGAAGAGCTGGATGTTTAAAAAAAATTGGGGCTTGCGCCAGCGTTATTCTACACCACCCATTACCGCGTCGCCTGACGGACGCGCACAAACCACCACCCACGTTGCCGGTTTACATCCATCCGCACTTGTGGCCGATTTTCTCCGTCCGCGCTGCCTTACAACGCCACGGACGACTCGCCCGTCCGCTCTCGCGGCCGGTTCAGGCGTCCGCACCGGCTTACAACAAGGAGGACAACTTGCCCGTCCGCACCGGCTTACAATCGTCACCGAGGTGATCATCAACTCAGCGGCGGATAATTTCCGGCCTAACATATCAGGACAATTGTTCACTACATCAACACGACGTGGTTGACTCGCTCGTCCGCGCGGCTTACCACGCCTGCGATTATCTCGCCCGTCTGTGTCGGTTTACAACACCGGTGCCGAACTTCCCCGTCCACACCGGTTTACAATGCCGCGGCCGATTCATTTATCCGAGCTGCCTCTGATGTTGCGGTCGCTTTTGTCGTCCGTCTCTCACAGCCTGGTCTACATCAACATACCGGGCCGCACCTGTCTGCATGAGCTGTTTATTGGGCGCACAAGTCGCCGCCACTACAGTTTTGATTAACTTCAAATCGCCAGTTGGAAGGAACCATTGGCCGAGTTGCTGACATGGCTCATATGGGATCATTTACAGCCCGCCGCAGTCACCTCAACCTTCTATGGATTCACATCGTGCTATCAACGCCAATAATATACAAGTTATGCCGGTTTATATCACAGTTAAATATGGAGAGTCTCAAGCCAAGTCCTCGAGTCACCTTTGAGACTCGAGGGCTACGATGACATGACTCAGCGAATATTGCCAGTTTCAGCAAATTTAAGAACCCCATGACGATGGAGGGAAGGATAACCCGGTCCCGGAGGCTACTGTTATATTGATGAAAGTTTAAAGGCCGTCAGAAAATTTCCGGTTTAGAAAGTATATGACAGTTACAAAATCCCGGCTCAATGAAGAAGATCCGGGTCATCAGAAAGGATTCCGGTTTAAAATCCGGCTCAAGAGAAGTCAGACTGACTAAAGCTCTCAAATATCCGGTTTAAAATCCGGTTCAAGGGAAAGATGTCTCCCACAAAGCTTTGAAGCTCTCAATATCTGGTTCAAGATCCCGGTTCAGAAGAATTTATCTCTTGCAAAAAGTTAAAAATTTCCGAAGAGGACCTGCTGCCACGATGCGTGGTTCGAACATGGGTATCCCGCCTTACTGGCCTGACATATTATAGATCACTTGGGGGCTTCTGCTTCAGAAACCGGGGTCTCTGTTCTTTTACATCATGTGTGGTTGCACGGAGTTGTTCTAAAGAGGCCTCCGGTTTACCCCTTGAGTTGGCTTTCTTTTAAAAGCATCATGTTATATCACTTGGGGGTTTGGTCGTGTCCGAACCAATACAATACCTCTTGATAGGCGAGAGCCACCAGATCACTTGGGGACTTGGTCACGTCTGAACCAGTCATGCCTCTTGATCGGCCTAAGGCCACAGAATCACTTGGGGGTTTGGTCGAACCCGAACCATTGCCATGCCACTTGATCGGCATAAATGCCACGGTTTCATTTGGGGACCTGGCTGACTAGAACCATAGTTACACCTATCGGGAGCTTGGTCGTGTTCGGCCATGGTAACGCCATCTGATCAGCTCAAATAAGCCCTTTTTTGCAAACGGTTTTGTCATTGCCTTTGCTACACATTTTTCTTTGAAAGATATTTCTTTCTTTTTATTGCGTTTTTTAAACCGACAAAGTTTTCAACCAATCAATTGACGGAACACAGTTCACGTCAATCCGGAGACTATTTGCCCGGTTTGATCCTTGTTGTTAACATCCTCTTATGGAGTAACACAGTGTTTATCACAACCCGGCACGGTTTTATCATAAACCGGCACAATATGGAAGGAGTTATCAGTACTCAAGATTTGGGTTATCACCCTTACTACAAAAAGTTGGTAAAACCAACGATGTGATTCAATGTCACAGGTATGATATATTTCATATTTGATTATTCTAAATGCAGCCTTGGTTATAAACTCAGGTTATATGTTGGGCATTATGACCCGTCCGGTGGTAAACCGCCAGGACACTTTAAACTTGTTGTACGTAGAAACAGGTTGAATAAAGCATGATCACCGGTGTTTATTAAACCAGTAGTATGATCCGGTGTTTATTAAACCGGCCTGGCTTTAGACAATAAGTCACCAGTATATATTTGGATTGCACCATTGGAATCATGCGCTTATAAATCATTGGGTTATATTATTCAAATAGCCAAACTTGGCTGAAATTTCATTATGATATTGAATGAATAAGGTTTTCATACCGGATTATATTATCTTGAATAGCCAACATGGCTGGATTTTTATTTTTAAGGTTTTCAAAGTTGCTATAGCGCAATGTCTACTCTTTTATCAAAGGATATGATTTATTATACAATGGAAGGAATAGTCCCGAGTCACTGCAGGCTTACAACCCGGCACTTGGGGGCTACATTATTCAAATCGAGATTACATGCAAGTCTCATGTCGCTGCAAGCATGCATCATGACACTTGGGGGCTAATGCAAAGTCATTTTTACTAGTCTTATTGAAGACCCGACTCATCATATTATAATGAGCCGGCCCTTGGGGGCTACCAATTGCTCCTGTCAACAATTCAAGGTACACAAGTTTTCGTCCATAATATTGAAGGATTCATTGCTCAGTTGGTAAAGCACAAAACTCTTAACCTTGTGGACATGGGTTCAAGCCCTACGATGGAAGCTACATTATAAGATGTTATTTTTTATTGAAGTATATATCAAGTCCCGGTTCAGTATTATCTTACTAAGCCGGCCCTTGGGGGCTACACATCACTGCTCAAATCTACATGATTATATTTATAAAGTCCCTGCTAATTATTGCATAATGACCCGGCACTTGGGGGCTACATATATGGAGTATTCAGTTTATATGATTGAGATGAACAAACCGGATTTCTTCAAGGTTGAAACACTTATTGGAGCAAGTCTTAAGTTATCACTATGTTCTCCTCTTAAGACTTGGGGACTACATGTATTATGCATATAAAGGAGGAACATCTTCATTTTATCAGTTTTGAGCAAATCAGGAAGATCAATTACATGACCTGGTGTCGACAACAATTATGACCCGGTGCCATCAATATTTATAAACCGACCAGTTTGGTAATATTAAACCGGCAAGTTTCACATCTTCAAACCGGCTGAATATCAGATAAGTATTTCAAGAACCATATTTCTTAAACCGGCGTTTTAGAAGCCGACTCAAGTGGATTATTCTTCACAATGTTTCTCTGTGAGAAACCAATGTCAACAAATTGAGTATGAAGCTGGCTTGTTAACCCGGATTTTCTAGAAGGAGGAAATGACAAGGACTTAAGGATCATCAGGTACCGGTTTACAAGAATTCTTAACCCGGAGCATAACCTGTCAAATTTGTTCTTGTGTTTATTTTGCAGCATAAGTTTACCATGGATAAATCCAAGCTAAACTTGGGGGCTAATGTCGGGGATATACCCCGCGGTGTAAACCGGCCAGATGTATAGCCCGGCCGGTCTAGGCGTTTATTGGTAAACCGCCAGAGGATTGGCGGTTTACGTGTCTAGCGGTTTACGTGTCTGGCGGTTCACTGGTATGACGATTCACGAGCCTGAAGACTCATTGGTGACCCGGCGCGTGTTCTAGATGGATGACAAGGCCCAAGGCCCAGCATGCCGGTTTATGTTAATGGTGGGCCGGTTTAAGAGGAAAGGCATGAGGAACATTTATCTTACAAGAAGCTAAGACCTGGACTTGTATCCGGTTTGTATTAGAGATAGACTAGTCCTAATCCTAATAGGACTCTACATGTAACCCACCCTCCAACATATATAAGGAGGGGCAGGGCTCCCCAAAAGGGAGAAGATTCACAAGTTCCACAAGTTGGACAAGTTAGGTTTAGACAATAGCTCTCGAGATAGAGCACTCTTGTAACTGTGATCATCATCATCAATATCAATGAAGCGGGATGTAGGCTTTTACCTCCACCATGAGGGGCCGAACCTGGGTAAAACATCGCGTCTCTCATCCCGCTCAACCCCTCTCAAGCTACCACATAGATGTGTTGGCCTCGCGACTAAGTCCTGACACTAAGGACATTTGCCATGACAATTCCATGACAGTTGGCGCCCACCGTGGGGCCTGCGCACGGTGGTGATGAGTTCTTGCAGGGAACCCTTCAAGGGATTGAGAGGTTCACGATCTGCCGGATTAAGAAGACCCGGCGCATAAGAATCTACATCTGGCATATACGAGATTTGAGATCAAGAAAATTTTAGTTTTGTGTTTATGCGGCCGACGGAAGCACCGTGGGGATTCGCCAAGTCCGTCACGAGAGTTTTTTTGGATGGTGGCAGTTTCGGCGATCAGTCAATCGCAAGTTGCACCAAGATGAGCAGGGAATCTCTGTTGCAATCGTTCTGTCCAATCCATCAAGTTACGTTTGCTGCTCCGTGCCTCCACAATATAATCTGCTGATGTACCAAGTACCGAGGCAAACAGTACAGGTTTGAAAATATCGAGAAAAGAAGTAGAAGGCTTGCGGAGCGCCCTAGTGACTATGCGTGCGCGTGAACTAGAGGGAGTACTACGACAAGTTTATCATCAAGTCAAGACAAAAAGAAAGAAAGTTTTTCTCTGGCTCACGCAAGGAAAAGGGAGAGACGCAGATTAGGACTCCGCCCCGATCTTTGTTCCGGGAGCGGCGGCAGAGAAAACCAGCTGAGAGTTTATGCCATCAAAAAAATTTGATTGGGACAAACCCCAGGAGTCAACTTCAATCCGAGTAGCAGTACATCAGCACAAGAAAATAAAGGGAAACAGAGTCAGCCCGCAGGTGACCAGACTGGACGGACGTCGTTTTTGGATGTCACATCCAAACAGTAACAAGGAAAGAAGGAAAATGCCAATAGCGCTGACAACCACATATTGTCAAGTGCAATTATGAAGGAAAAGGTAACATGCTACATGTGAAGACCGAGCCAAAAGAAGAAATCAGATGCAGCTCTATCAAGAAGAGCTGGATGTTTAAAAAAAATTGGGGCTTGTGCCAGCGTTATTCTACACCACCCATTACCGCGTCGCCTGACGGACGCGCACAAACCACCACCCACGCTGCCGGTTTACATCCATCGGCACTTGTGGCCGATTTTCTCCGTCCGCGCCGCCTTACAACGCCACGGACGACTCGCCCGTCCGCTCTCGCGGCCGGTTCAGGCGTCCGCACCGGCTTACAACAAGGAGGACAACTTGCCCGTCCGCACCGGCTTACAACCGTCACCGAGGTGATCATCAACTCAGCGGCGGATAATTTCCAACCTAACATATCAGGACAATTGTTCACTACATCAACACGACGTGGTTGACTCGCTCATCCGTGCGGCATACCACGCCTGCTATTAACTCGCCCGTCCGTGCCGGTTTACGACACCGGTGCCGATCTTCCCCGTCCGCATCGGTTTACAATGCCGCGGCTAATTCATTTATCTGAGCTGCCTCTGATGTTGCGGTCGCTTTTGTCGTCCGTCTCTCGTGGCCTGGTCTACATCAACATACCAGGCCGCACCTGTCTGCATGAGCTGTTTATTGGGCGCATAAGTCGCCGCCACTACAGTTTTGATTAACTTCAAATCGCCAGTTGGAAGGAACCATTGGCCGAGTTGCTGACACGGCTCATATGGGATCATTTACAGCCCGCCGTAGTCACCTCAACCTTCTATGGATTCACATCGTGCTATCAACGCCAATGATATACAAGTTATGCCGGTTTATATCACGGTTAAATATGGAGAGTCTCAAGCCAACTCCTCGAGTCACCTTTGAGACTCGAGGGCTACGATGACATGACTCAGCGAATATTGCCAGTTTCAGCAAATTTAAGAACCCCAGGACGATGGAGGGAAGGATAACCCGGTCCCGGAGGCTACTGTTATATTGATGAAAGTTTAAAGGCCGTCAGAAAATTTCCGGTTTAGAAAGTATATGACAGTTACAAAATCCCGGCTCAATGAAGAAGATCCGGGTCATCAGAAAGGATTCCAGTTTAAAATCCGGCTCAAGAGAAGTCAGACTGACTGAAGCTCTCAAATATCCGGTTTAAAATCCGGTTCAAGGGAAAGATGTCTCCCACAAAGCTTTGAAGCTCTCAATATCTGGTTAAAGATCCCGGTTCAGAAGAATTTATCTCTTGCAAAAAGTTAAAAATTGCCAAAGAGGACCTGCTGCCACGATGCGCGGTTCGAACATGGGTATCCCGCCTTACTGGCCTGACATATTATAGATCACTTGGGGGCTTCTGCTTCATAAAGCGGGGTCTCTGTTCTTTTACATCATGTGTGGTTACATGGAGTTGTTCTAAAGGGGCCTCCGGTTTACCCCTTGAGTTGGCTTTTTTTAAAGCATCATGTTATATCACTTGGGGGTTTGGTCGTGTCCGAACCAATACAATACCTCTTGATAGGCGAGAGCCACCAGATCACTTGGGGACTTGGTCACGTCTGAACCAGTCGTGCCTCTTGATCGGCCTAAGGCCACAGAATCACTTGGGGGTTTGGTCGAACCCGAACCATTGCCATGCCACTTGATCGGCATAAATGCCACGGTTTCATTTGGGGACCTGGCTGACTAGAACCATAGTTACACCTATCGGGAGCTTGGTCGTGTTCGGCCATGGTAACGCCATCTGATCAGCTCAAATAAGCCTTTTTTTGCAAAAGGTTTTGTCATTGCCTTTGCTTCACATTTTTCTTTGAAAGATATTTCTTTCTTTTTATTGCGTTTTTTAAACCGACAAAGTTTTCAACCAATCAATTGACGGAACACAGTTCACGTCAATCCGGAGACTATTTGCCCGGTTTGATCCTTGTTGTTAACATCCTCTTATGGAGTAACACGGTGTTTATCACAACCTGGCACGGTTTTATCATAAACCGGCACAATATGGAAGGAGTTATCAGTACTCAAGATTTGGGTTATCACCCTTACTACAAAAAGTTGGTAAAACCAACGATGTGATTCAATGTCACAGGTATGATATATTTCATATTTGATTATTCTAAATGCAGCCTTGGTTATAAACCCAGGTTATATGTTGGGCATTATGACCCGTCCGGTGGTAAACCGCCAGGACACTTTAAACTTGTTGTACGTAGAAACAGGTTGAATAAAGCATGATCACCAGTGTTTATTAAACTGGTAGTATGATCCGGTGTTTATTAAACCGGCCTGGCTTTAGACAATAAGTCACCAGTATATATTTGGATTGCGCCATTGGAATCATGCGCTTATAAATCATTGGGTTATATTATTCAAATAGCCAAACTTGGCTGAAATTTCATTATGAAATTGAATGAATAAGGTTTTCATACCGGATTATATTATCTTGAATAGCCAACATGGCTGGATTTTTATTTTTAAGGTTTTCAAAGTCGCTATAGCGCAATGTCTACTCTTTTATCAAAGGATATGATTTATTATACAATGGAAGGAATAGTCCCGAGTCGCTGCAGGCTTACAACCCGGCACTTGGGGGCTACATTATTCAAATTGAGATTACATGCAAGTCTCATGTCGCTGCAAGCATGCATCATGACACTTGGGGGCTAATGCAAAGTCATTTTTACTAGTCTTATTGAAGACTCGACTCATCATATTATAATGAGCCGGCCCTTGGGAGCTACCAATTGATCCTGTCAACAATTCAAGGTACATAAGTTTTCGTCCATAATATTGAAGGATTCATTGCTCAGTTGGTAAAGCACAAAACTCTTAACCTTGTGGACGTGTGTTCAAGACCTACGATGGAAGCTACATTATAAGATGTTATTTTTATTGAAGTATATATCAAGTCCCGGTTCAGTATTATCTTACTAAGCCGGCCCTTGGGTGCTACACATCACTGCTCAAATCTACATGATTATATTTATAAAGTCCCTGCTAATTATTGCATAATGACCCGACACTTGGGGGCTACATATATGGAGTATTCAGTTTATATGATTGAGATGAACAAACCGGATTTCTTCAAGGTTGAAACACTTATTGGAGCAAGTCTTAAGTTATCACTATGTTCTCCTCTTAAGACTTGGGGACTACATGTATTATGCATATAAAGGAGGAACATCTTCATTTTATCAGTTTTGAGCAAATCAGGAAGATCAATTACATGACCTGGTGTCGACAACAATTATGACCCGGTGCCATCAATATTTATAAACCGACCAGTTTGGTAATATTAAACCGGCAAGTTTCACATCTTCAAACCGGCTGAATATCAGATAAGTATTTCAAGACCCATATTTCTTAAACCGGCGTTTTAGAAGCCGACTCAAGTGGATTATTCTTCACAATGTTTCTCTGTGAGAAACCAATGTCAACAAATTGAGTATGAAGCTGGCTTGTTAACCCGGATTTTCTAGAAGGAGGAAATGACAAGGACTTAAGGATCATCAGGTACCGGTTTACAAGAATTCTTAACCCGGAGCATAACCTGTCAAATTTGTTCTTGTGTTTTTTTTGCAGCATAAGTTTACCATGGATAAATCCAAGCTAAACTTGGGGGCTAATGTCAGGGATATACCCCGCGGTGTAAACCGGCCGGAAGTATAACCCGGCCGGACCTAGGCGTTTATTGGTAAACCGCCAGAGGATTGGCGGTTTACGTGTCTGGCGGTTTACGTGTCTGGCGGTTCACTAGTATGACGATTCACGAGCCTGAAGACTCATTAGTGACCCGACGCGTGTGCCAGATGGATGACAAGGCCCAAGGCCTAGCATGCCGGTTTATGTTAATGGTGGGTTGGTTTAAGAGGAAAGGCATGAGGAACATTTATCTTACAAGTAGCTAAGACCTGGACTTGTATCCGGTTTGTATTAGAGATAGACTAGTCCTAATCCTAATAGGACTCTACATGTAACCCGCCCCTCCAACATATATAAGGAGGGGCAGGGCTCCCCAAAAGGGAGAAGATTCACAAGTTACACAAGTTGGACAAGTTAGGTTTAGACAATAGCTCTCGATATAGAGCACTCTTGTAACCGTGATCCTCATCATCAATATCAATGAAGCAGGATGTAGGCTTTTACCTCCACCGTGAGGGGCCGAACCTGGGTAAAACATCGCGTCTCTCGTCCAGCTCAACCCCTCTCAAGCTACCACATAGATGTGTTGGCCTCGCGACTAAGTCCTGACACTAAGGACATTTGCCGTGACAATTCCACGACATTTCCCATTATAACCCAACCACGTAAGGAACGCAAAATCCGGGAACATAAAACCGATATGACGGAAACTAGGGTGGCAAGAGTGGAACAAAACACTAGGCGAGAGCCCGAGCCTTCCACCCTTTACCAAGTATATAGATGCATTAAGATAACATGGCAATATAATGATATCCCAACAAGTAAATAGTGTTCCAACAAGGAACGGTCTCCAATCTTCACCTGCAACTAGCAACGCTATAAGAGGGGCTGAGCAAAGCGGCAACATAGCCAATCAACGGTTTGCTAGGACATGGTGGGTTAGAGGTTTTACATGGCAATTTGGGAGGCATGATAAGCAAGTGGTAGGTATCTTAGCATAGGCATAGCAAAAGAGTGAGCATCTAGCAAAGCAAAGATAGTAGTGATTTCGAGGGTATGATCATCTTGCCTGCAAAGTTGTCAGAGTTGACTGGATCCTCAAAAGAAAACTCCACGGGCTCCTCGTTAGCAAACTCGTCTCCCGGCTCTACCCAAACAAGACAAACAAGCAACAAGGACACAATCAACCACGTGCAAGCTCAAACAATAAGATGCAAACATGGTATGCTATGCGGGATGCAATACAAGATGCATATGGAAGATTGACATGGAATGAATGAACCTGGCCTCAACTTGGAAATTCCAAGTGTGCCACTGGAAATATGAGATGAAATCGCTTGAAAACGATATAAAGAACGCCGGAATCGGGGTTACGGTTTGGAAATGGCAAGCAATTCAAATATGACACCGGTCTGCGATTTACAGCAAGTAGCCATCTAAATGCAACAAGATGAACATGCTACAGCACCCAAACATGACAACAAAATACATGGAAGGGATCCACTCATGATGCTTAACAAAAGACTAGCAATGAGCTACGGCCAATTCATCAATTAACAGGTTCAAACAAGCATGGCAAAAATGCATTTGGTAAACAGATTTCAGACTTGGTGAAATTAACACTTGTTTGGAATTTCAGATCAGGTAGCACACTTTGGAGCATGAAAACTAGATGCTACAGGAACTTAACATGGCAAAGTAAAGCATGGCATGGAGATACTCAAAGAGCTTAACAAAAATCCCTTAGTGACCTTGAGCCAAAATGGATCGGAAAATACATTTGCAAGCATGTGAACATGGCAAAAACATAATCAGTTCTCAGACTTAGTGAAAACTGGAGCATGCTGAAACAGATATCAAGTAGGCATGTTTACGAGCTCGGTGCACTCACTACAGAGCAAGTCATGACAATCTAAGCATGCACTCATCAAGAATACACAAAATACAAGCTAGACATGGCAAGAACAATAACATAGCATGCACGGATCAACTACAACATCCTCGGCAAAATTGCTAACAAGTAGACAATCTGCCCAGATTCACGAAATGACAAAAGTAGAGCTCGATTGACTCAAGCTAGGTTGCTCCATAATTTCAAACAAAGACATGTCTGGATATAGCACTACAAGATTAACAAAACATCCTTACTGATCATCCTCAAAAGAGGCACGGATCACTAGGAAACAACATGAACATATGGCCATATGAGATAAACAGTCCAAGGACTTAGTGAAAATGCTAAGTCCCTGAAATCAGCATTAACGAATGCCCCACTCTGCAAGCTTGTGCTAGTCACCACACACATCAAAAAAATAAATGGGTTGCACCTCTGGATAGATGGCAAAATATATAACAAAACTCATGAAGAGCTCAGGGGCATAACATGCACACATTAATCATGGCAAAAATGACAAATATCTAATTGGAGCAGCAGATCTGACAATTATCTCAAATAGCATTCTTCCAACAGCATTTCGGGCATCAAGATGCACTCAAATAAAAATGATGCAATGAGATGGAATGATGTACTCTCTGAGATGAACATGTTGATATGCTATATGCCCAAAACGGTGCTACGGATGCAAAATTACGACATGATGAGCATGAGCAAAATATTTAGGGACTTAAGGAAAAAAAACAACCCCTAGGGTTTCCAGATCCAGATCTGGGGCGCGGGAACCGAGGACCGCCGGGGTCGGCGCCGGAGTTTGACGGGGAGGACGTCGGAGTTTGAGCTGGAGGCCGCCTGGGAAGGGCCGGCCGGGTCTTGGGGAGGCGGAGGCGGCGGAGGGCGTCGCCGGCGTCAGCGCGGCCGGGCGTGGTCGCCGGAGCCGGGAGCTCCTCTCCCTGGCACGGGCGCCGGCGAGGTCAGCCGCGGCGGAGGTCGGCATCGAGGGCGGCGGGCGAGCGAAGAGGCGACGGGGCGCGGATGCGCGGCGAGGAGGTGGTGACGGACGGCGCGCGGGCCTCGGGTGCCGGCGATGGGCCTGCCCGGGCCGGCGGCACGGAGGCGGTGAGGTGCCACGTGGCAGCCTAGGATTGGCGCGGAGGCGGCGGCGGACGCGTCCGGCGCCGTCCGGACGTGACCGGTGGCGGCGGAGACGGATTTTTTTTTAGGTTTTGGAAGGGGAGATCCGGAATTTGGAGGAGGGGGTCTTTATATAGAGGTAGAGGGAGCTAGGAGAGTCCAAATGAGGTGCGGTTTTCGGCCACGCGATCGTGATCGAACGCTCTAGATGATGGAGAGGGTTTTGGTGGGTTTTGGGCCAAAATGGAAGGGTGTTGGGCTGCAACACACACGAGGCCTTTTCGGTCCCTCGGTTAACCGTTGGAGCACCAAACGAAGTCCAAATGGTACGAAACTTGACAGGCGGTCTACCGGTAGTAAACCAAGGCCGCTTGGCAAGTCTTGGTCCAATCCAGAAATGTTTAATCCCCACACACGAAAGAAAGGTAGAAATGACTACCGGAGGAGAACGGAGCGCTGGAATGCAAAACGGACAACGGGGAAAATGCTCGAATGCATGAGATGAACACGTATGCAAATGCAATGCACATGATGGCATGATATGAGATGCATGACAACGACAACAACACACGGAGGCAAAGACCCGAACCCGAGAAAATAAAATAACTTAACGCCAGAAACAGCAAGAGTTGGATTACATATTGGGTAAGTCATATCCGGGGTGTTACACCTGCCCAGCAAGGGAGGTACTTCTCATAGTTGCATTCTTGTCTCTCTGGCTAGTTTTGGTCTTCTCGATCTGCTCATTGATCCTTCAAAGAACTGCGCTCTCGTGCTCTGATTCGATCTTGGTGCTGGAGTCTTGTTCTTGCACTTGTGCACAGTCTGGGCAACGGACCCAGGGTTTGTTGCACCGACACCCGCCTTGCTAAACATTTTGAGATACCCATTAGGCTTGATTAGGAGGAGGAGATGTTCTTAGCCACTAAGTATTTAAACTATAAAAGTATGGTGGCACACGATTTTATTAAGAAAGACGATGGCATACGACTCCTCTACAACCTAGTATTTAGTCAGGGTACTAGTGAGACTATTGCTCTGCCTGCACCTTCTTTGTTTGATATTTATTCAGGCAGGTACACTATTATCCCCAAGGACATCTATAGATTTTGGGGTCTTTCACAACCCCCAGCACTTGAGCCAGCACCAGTTCCTGATCCATATCAGGAGCCTATTTATCAGTGGGAGCCCCAGGAGCTCGCAAACTAGTGGAACCCTCAGGACCCTCTGGAGTATCAGGAGAGGGTTATTTCGAGCCGTGGCCATAGACCAACTTATGCCAAAATCCTAAGCTTGGGGGAGTACGTATTTCTCACCGACATTACATTCATGTTCCCACATTCATTCTAGTTTTCGGTGTTCATACTTTTTCATTTTATCATCCATGCTAATTTATATTTCTTGCTTTCTTCTTGTGTTTGAAAAACTTCCAAAAAATCTAAAAAAATTAGTTCTCGCTTCTTTCTAGCTTTTCTTTTAAGTTCGTTTAGTAGTAGTATTAAAAGAAAACCCCAAAAGATTTCTTGTTCTTCTTTGGCTTGTTGGGACCTCTCTTGTGTAAATAGTTTTTCTCGTTCTTGTTTTTGCTTTCTTCAGAAAAACAAAACTCCAAAAATATTTCAGTGTGTCCTTTGAAATTCTTTTCTTTTTCTTTGGGTCGAAAGGAGAAGACCACGATGAAAATGTTGAGTGGATCTCATATGCATTATTGTTGATCTAGCAAAGAGCCCATATTACCTTGTCTTCTCCTTTGAATAAATGTTTGCAGATTCCAGCTTAGTCCAATGCACGTGCACTCTTATTATTATCCACATCGTTCGGCCGTGCAAGTGAAAGGAAATAATGACGATATTTGATGAACTGATTGAGATGGAGAAAAGCTGGTATGAACTCGACCTATTTTGTTTTTGTAAATATGAGTAGCTCATCATTCTTGATTCTACCCATTATGAACGAGACATGTTTGAAATGACAATTAGAGATTATAGTTACCCATGCCATGCTTAATTAGCTAGGAGTGGATAATGCTTTATCTTGTGTGCCAACATGCTTTTAAAATGGTTATGATGTAGTATGATAGGATGGTATCCTCCTTTGAATGATTCAAGTAGCTTGACTTGGCACATTTTCACACATGTAGTTGAAACAAACACAACATAGCCTCCACGATATTTATGTTCATGGTGATTTATATCCTACTCATGCTTGCACTCAATGTTGGTTATTCTCAATGCATGTTTATGACCCTGGTCACTCTCTAGTTGGTCGCACCTTAATATTTTGCTAGACTTCACTTGTAATAAACGGGAATAATGCTTGTGCATCCACTTCCTTAAACCCAAAGTTGTTTCATATGAGTCCACCATACCTACCTATATGCGGTACTTACCTGCCATTCCAAGTAAATTTGCATGTGCCAAACTATAAACCTTCAAATCATAATTTGTTTTGTATGCCCAAATCGCTCATGTAGCAACTGGGGGCCGGCAGTATCTTCCAAGCTAGGTTGGTTATTCTCATGATGAGTGTTTATTCACTGGTCATTCACAAGAAAGTGGCTGGTATTCAGGATGCCCAGTTCGATGCTCTAAATCAGTTCAAAATATAAATATCAAACAAAACTCCCCCAGGACAGTTGTTGGTATGGACGGTACCTGTGGATTCGGCTAGCAGTGGAGTGTGATTGTTGGTGGAGGGGGAGTAAAAACTTTACCATTCTCTTTGGGAACCGCCTATAATGTATCTAGCATGGAAGACAGTGAGATCTCTTGGTTGTTATGTTGACAATGAAAACATACCTCTCAAAATTATATTCATCTTTGTTTTAAAAGCTCGCGTTCTGGCACCTCTGCAAATCCCTGCTTCCCTAAGCGAAGGGCCGATCTATTTACTTTTATTGTTGAGTCACCATCTTCTTATAAAAAGCACCAGCTGGAGAGCACCACCGTCATTTATATGCGTTGTTATTAATTGATGTTGAGTATGAGTGTGACTGGATGTCTTTTGCCATGAATTATAATGTCTAGTCAGTCCTTAATCTTCAGGGGTGCTCTGCATTTATGTTTTGCGGTCTCAGAAAGGGCTAGCGAGATACCATTTTGTTATATTATATCATGATTGTTTTGAAAAAGTGTTGTCATATGAGATTTATTATTATTGCTTACTAGTTGATTGTGCTATTGATATGAGTAAATGTGAGACCTAAATGTTGTTGTGAATATGGTTAGTTCATAATCTTTGATGAAAACCTGAATAATGGCTAGACATATTTGCAACAACAAGATCAAACAGAGTTTGTAAAAGTTTTTCTTTGTCACTTTCAATTTGTCAATTGAATTGCTTGAGGACAAGCAATGGGTTAAGCCTGGGGGAGTTGATATGTCTCCAACGTATCTACTTTTCCACACTCTTTTGCCCTTGTTTTGGACTCTAACTTGCATGATTTGAATGAAACTAACCCGGACTGACGCTATTTTTAGCAGAATTGCCATGGTGTTATTTTTGTGCACAAATAAAAGTTCTCGGATTGACCTGAAAATGTACGGAGAATATTTTTGGAATATATAAAAAATATTGGCGCAATAATCAACCATAGGGGGCCACCTAGAGGCCCCAAGCCCTGGGGGGCGCCCACCCCCCTGGGCACACCTACCAGGCTTGTGGGCCCTCTGGACCACCTTCGACCCTAATTTCAACTCTATAAGTACCTACTCACGGAGAAAAAAATAAGAGAGAAGGATTCATTACGTTTTACGATACGGAGCCACCACCGCCTCCTGTTCTTCATCGAGGGGCTGATCTAGAGTGTGTTCAGGGCTCCAGAGAGGGGGATTCGTCGCCATCATCATCACCAACCTTCCTCCCTCACCAATTTCATGATGCTCACTGTCATGCATGACTAATTCCATCATAGGCTTGTTGGACGGTGATGGGTTGGATGAGATTTATGTTTTAATCGAGTTAGTTTTGTTAGGGTCTGATGCATAGTATCCACTATGTTCTGGTATTGATGTTGCTACGACTTTCCTATGCTTAATGCTTGGCACTAGGGCCCGAGTGCCATGATTTCAGATCTGAACCTATTATGTTTTCATGATATATTTGTGTTCTTGATCCTATCTTACAAGTTGTAGACACCTATTATGAATTATGATCCACATACCCCAAGGTGACAATAAATGGGATTCTTTCTGCTGATTACCGTAGTTTGAGGAGTTAATGTATTCACTAAGTGCTAATGCTTTGTTCTGGTTCTCTATTAAAAGGAGGCCTTAATATCCCTTAGTTTCCATTAGGATCCCGCTGCCACGGGATGGTAGGACAAAAGATGTCATGCAAGTTCTCTTCCACAAGCATGTATGACTATATACGAAATACATGCCTACATTATATTGATGAATTGGAGCTAGTTCTGTGTCACCCTATGTTATGAATGCTACATGATGAATATCATCTAACACAATTATCATTGTCGATCCATTGCCTATGAGCTTTTCACATATTGATCTTTCTAAGTTACTTTTGTTGCTACTACTGTTACAATTACTATAAAACTGCTACTATTACTTTTGCCATCATTAATGTTACATACATACTACTTTGCTACTAAATACTTTGCTGCAAATAATAAGACTTTCAGGTGTGGTTGAATTGACAACTTAGTTGTTAATACTCATGAATATTCTTTGGCTCGCCTTGTGTCGAATCAATAAATTTGGGTTGAATACTCTACCCTCAAAAACTGTTGTCATCCCCTATACTTGTGGGTTATCATTTCCTAATCGGAAATAGTTCATCCGAGTGAACTGTGTGCCATATATCACACACAACTTGAACTGGGTGACTGTTTATGTTGCATTCCCTAATCGCAAACAGTTCATCCGAGTGAACTGTATGTCGTATATCGCACATACCTTCATATGGCTGTCTGTTTCTGTTGTTCTGCCTCGTCGCAAACTGTTCATTGGACTAAACAGTATGCCACACATCGCACATGCAACTCTAATCTGAATCATGTTTGATGTCTCCGCCATCGCAAACATTTCATATCATTTTTTACGGCTTTTTTACATCACCATTTGCGATTAATGCATCGCACATAGTTTCCTCGAAGGGCCTCTAATTGTAGTGTCGTGTTAGCAGCATCCTACAATAGTGAATGGAGCTTTGAGGACACCAGACGGGCCCACCACACTGCTAGGGCCACTTGGCTAGGTCGTCTAGTGCCCTTGTGGCTCCCCTCTGGCCCTCCTTCAGTCTCCGGTCTTCATATTTTCCAGAAATAATTCATAAAAATCCCAGGAATGTTTGGAGCTCTGAAAAATTGTTCTTCCTTCCGTTGCAAATTAGGTGTAGATTTCCAACTGTCCGTAATTTCCCTCTATAGGCATACCTTGCAACTTAAGAGATAAACTGCAATATAATTGCATTATAATGTGAAAATAGTGATGCAAAATGGACGTATTAGTTATCCATCGGTCTTCTTCATATGTACAATAAGTAGGGATTGCTGGGAAACATAGTAGAAACAAAACTTTTTGTCCTACGAAAAACTAGGAACACTATGAAGATGCATTAACGAGTTAGATAGGATTGTTACCAACTCTGAGTTGTAGTGGAAGAAGAGTATATGTAGATCATACTTGAAGTCCCTCGAACCGTTCACGAATGATCCCTCGAATGAAAGACCGAAAGCACGACATCTCCACAGTTTGCAAGCGTATGGTCTTCACGATCCGGCAACGCTTCGCCATTGATACGCCCTTTTGCATCATGTTTTTCATATTGTTATTGATAGTGTTTTTAATCAATATAACACTTTGTGGAGCAATTCCAATGCCTTTTCTATCATAATATGCAAGGTTTACATGAAGAGGGAGATTGCCGGCAGTAGGAATTCTAAACATGAAAAAGCTATGTCAGAGATACCTATTCTGCACATCTTCAAATGAGCTGCAATTTTACAGAGATTTATTTTGTAATAAAAAAATACTGGAGCAAATAAGTACTAGAGGGGGCCACCCAGGTGCCCACAAGGCACCAAGGCACGCCTTAGTGGGTGGTGGGGCCCCTCGCCAGCCTCTAGTGCCCATCTTCTAGTATATGAGACCATTTGACCTAGAGAAAACAAAGAGAGGATTTCCAAGACGGAGTGCTACCGTCTCAAGGAAAAACTTTGGCAGGAGCACTTTTGCTCTCCGGCGGAGCGATTATGCCAGGGATACTTCCCTCCAGGAGGGGGAAATCGAAGCCGTCATCATCACCAATAACCCTCTCATCATGGGAGGATCAATCTTCATCAACATCTTCACCAGCACCATCTCATCTCAAACCCTAGTTCATCTCTTATATTCATTCTTCGTATCAAAACCTCAGATTGGTACCTATGGGTTTCTAGTAGTGTTGATTACATCTTGTAGTTGATGCTAGTTGGTTTATTTGGTGGAAGATCATATGTTCATGACTATTATGCTATTCAATACCCCTCTAATCTTGAGCATGAATATGTTGTGTGAGTAGTTACTTTTGTTCTTGAGGACATGGGAGAAGTCTTGTCGTAAGTAATCATGGGAGAAGTCTTTTCTGACGCCGTTGCCGGGAGATGAGCGCCTTTGTTGAGTGGAATTTGGTAAGGAAGCATTTACATTACGTGCTGAAATTTACTATTACTTGTTACTATGGAAAATCATCCTTTGAGGTGTTTGTTCAGGGTATCTTCACCTCGAACGGAAGCACAAAGAGTTGCTCCTCAACCTATTGCACCTACTGAAAATATTTATTAGGAGATTCCTTTCGGTATGATAGAGACACTGTTAGCTAATCCTTATGCAGGAGATGGAACATTACATCCTGATATTACCCTAATCTATGTGGATGAAGTTTGTGGATTATTTAAGCTTGCAGGTTTACCCGGAGATGAAGTTAAGAAGAAGGTTTTCCCTTTATCTTTGATATTTCAATGTGGGATTGGAATCAGTTGAAATTGGAATTTCATCAAAAGATTTATCCTATGCATCTGTTTCATCGTGATCAGAATTATATATATATATAATTTTTGGCCTTGTGAAGGAGAAAGCATTGCTCAAGCTTGGTTGGGGCTTAAGTACATAATGTACACAAGCCCCAATCATGAGCTCCAAAATGAAATTATCTTATAGAATGTTTATGCTCGGCTTTCTCATGATGATCAAACCATGCTCAATTCTTCTTCGACTGGCTCTTTTATGAAGAGAACTACTGAATTCAGATGGGATATTTTGGAAAGAATTAAACGCAACACTGAAGATTGGGACCTCGACAAAGGTAATGAGTCAGGTATAATACTTGAGTTTGACTCTATTAAATCTTTTATGGATATCGAAGTTTTTCATAAGTTTGGCACTACATATGGACTTGACTCTGAGATAGTAGCCTCTTTTTGTGAATCATTCGCTACTCATGTTGATCTTCCTAAGGAGAAGTGGTTTAAATATCATCCCCTATTAAAGAAAAGATCGAGGATCCCATTATAGTTAAAGATGAAACAATCATTTACAATGTTGATCCAGTTGTTCCTACTGCTTATATTGAGAACCCACCTTTCCCTATTACAAAGGAGCATGCTAAGGTTTCAACCGCGGTTAACAAAATTAATATTAGAGCACCTAGACCCTCTAAACAAATTAAAGTTGAACCTAATATTGATATGGTTAAAGATCTCTTAGAAGATAATATAGATGGACATGTTATTTACTTTTGTGGTGAAGCTGCTAGAATTGCCAAGCCTGATGATAAAGATAAGAATAAACCTGTTGTTGGCATGCCCGTTGCTTCAGTTAAGATAGAGATCATTGCTATCATGGCTTATGTGATTTGGGTGCTAGTGTGAGTGCTATTCCGTTTACCTTGTATCAAGAAATTATGAATGATATTGCTCCTACTGAAATAGAGGACATTGATGTTACTATTAAGCTTCCAAATAGAGATACTATAACACCACTTGGGATTGTTAGAGATATTAAAGTCTTGTGTGGAAAATAAAATACCCTACTAATTTTCTTGTTGTTGGTTATCCACAAGATGATATTTCTCCTATAATATTTGGTAGACCTTTCTTGAACACTGTTAACGCCAAGATTGATTACGCTAAAGAAACTGCCAGTGTTAACTTTGGTGATGTATCTCATGAGTTTAATTTATCTAAGTTTCATAGACAAACTCATGATAAAGAATCGTATAGTAAAGAAAAATTTATTGGTCTTGCTTCCATTGTTGTGCCTCTGACTAATCTGTTAGAAAAATATTTACTAGACCATGAAAATGATATGCACTTGAATGAAGGAAATGAAATCGATAAGATGTTCTTTGATCAACCACCTATTCTTAAACACAATTTTCCTGTTGAAACTCTTGGAGGTCCACCTCCACCTAAAGGTGATCCTGTGTTTGAATTGAAACAATTGCCCGATACATTGAAATATGCTTATCTTGATGAAAAGAAGATATATCATGTTATTATTAGTGCTAACCTTTCAGAGCATGAAGAAAAGAGATTATTAAAAACTCTGAGGAAGCATCATGATGCTATTGGATATACTCTTGATGATCTTAAGGGAATTAGTCCCACTCTATGTCAGCACATGATTAATATGGAGCCTGATGCTAAACCAGTTGTTGATCATCAAAGACAATTAAATCCTAAGATGAAGGAAGTGTTAAGAAACGAAATATTAAAGCTTATAGAAGCAGGTATAATCTATCCCATAGGTGATAGTAGATGGGTAAGTCATGTTCATTGTGTCTCTAAGAAAGGAGGCATTACCATTGTCCCTAATGATAAAAATGAACTTATTCCACAAAGAATTGTAACTGGTTATAGGATGATAATTGATTTTAGAAAATTAAACAAAGATACTAGAAAAGATCATTGCCCCCTTACCTTTTATTGATCAAATGTTAGAAAGATTGTATAAGCATACACACTTTTGCTTTCTTGATGGATATTCCGATTTCTCTCAAATACCTATATCAAAATCCGACCAAGAGCAAACCACTTTTACTTGTCCTTTTGGAACTTATGATTATAGAAATAGGCCTTTTGATTTATGCCATGCACCTGCTAACTTTCAAAGATGCATGACTACTATATTCTTGGACTTTTGTGAAAAGATTGTTGAGTTTTTCATGGATGATTTGTTCGTTTACGGAACTTCTTTTAATGATTGCTTAAGCAATCTTGATCGAGTTTCACAGAGATGTGAACAAACTAATTTTGTCTTGAATTGGGAGAAATGCCACTTTATGGTGAATGAAGGTGTCGGCGTGGAAGCACAATCACCTATGGGGTAGGGCTTCCCCTTTGTGGTTCGGCAAGAGTGCCGTCACATTTGCACAAAGAGCAGAGGCAGCAGGGCAGCGCGACGATCGACGACTCTCTTTTTACCCAGGTTCGAGACGCTTTGCAGCGTACTCTACTCCTGCTGTGGTGGATTGCATTGTAGGAACACGAAGGAGTGGAATGCTCTGGCCCAGCAAGGGTGCCTCAGGGGGTGCAACTGTGCTAATACAAGTGTTGAGGGATCGAATGTTCGAACCCCTTGCTAGGTTGCCTCGGGCCTCCTTTTATAGGGTAAGGGGTGACCACAGTGGCAAAATGGTCATTTTAATGTGATTAGATAGCTAACAGTGCAACCATACCTAACTCTGGCAATTAGGACAAAGTGCATTAAATGCACTGCTAGATGTCATGCTGAGGTTGATGCCCGGCAAGCCTGCTGCGCCGCTTATCCATCTTCTTCTTATTAGTGTGACACGCCATCTGGACAGGTGTCAATAAAGCTAATCGCTTCTTCACCATGCCGCCACATGCCTGACAGGACCCACCTAGCCACTTGAGAGCTTGACACCACACCGATTACTGACCTGATGGCGGTGAGGTGGAGCGGTGGCGTCTTGGGGGCCTGCCAGCAAAGGGGCCTGGCGGGTTCTGAGCATGACAGCCCCGGAAGCCTTGCGGGGGTGAACTTGTCTTGTCCTTCAGGTGCAGCTTCGACCCGGCTAGGCTCTCCTGCCCGGCAAGGGAAGCCTTCCTGAGGTGGTCTCCGGTCAACTTGATCTTCTTGAGCTTGATGTACCTGGCAAGGGCAGTTTGCCCGGGAGGTAATACAAGTCTGTGCACAGTCAAGGGGAAACAAATACCCCTGTTTATGTACACCGACAGTAGCCCCCAGACCTGAGCCATACTTGGGCGGGTGTCGTTGGGTTAGGACAAATAGTGCACAGACACGCGGCAAAAATCCGCTGTCCACGCACTAATGATTTTATAGACCTGTCAACCACACGTCCATCCCAAGCAGTTATTGCGGGTCATGGAATCGTGGGTTTGCAGCAGTTACCGGGCAGTGCACCTGTTAAAGGCGATTTTGCAAGAGGAATAGTGGAGAGCTTTCCCCCTCGCGTGGTCCCAGTAAAACAGGGCACAGGCGAAGGAGTGTTGCTCAATAACACCCTTCGCCCCTCTCGCTTCATCTTCTTCCTTGCGGTGGAAACATCCTCTGCCGCCACCATCCTTCTCCATACTACACTAGATCCTTCCCTTCCACCTGCTCAAGGAAATGGGGCGCAAGAAGAGCGCCGTAAATGGAAAGCGGGCGGACAAGCCTGAAGATCCAAAAGCAGAGGAAAAGAAGAAAGAGGCAGAGGAACAGGTTCAGCGGGGGCAGGAGAATGTGGTTTTCTCGTCGTCAGACCTAGATGCCAATCCCTTGATCAAAAGGTACACCTATATGTGGGGGAGGAAGACCGAAGGTCATGGAGAACCAATCGTTCTTCCTGATGGGCCCAAGATTCCATTAGATTCGTATCCCTTTTTCCACGCCTAGTTTTATTGTGGGCTTTCTCCCCCCTTCTCTGATTTCCTTTGCTCCATGATGTATGCCTTTGGTTTCTGCCAGAACTTTGTGGGAGTTGCCCCCAACGTGGATTTATTCCGCCACTTTTACATCCCCCGCATTGAGGACAAATCCCCTTCTGGGAATATATCATGGATTCCGCAGGGAAGGAGAGAAGATTGGGATTATCTTGGAGGGTAACTGCATGACAAGTGGAAGGAATGGAGGGGCGATTGGTGCTGGATTAAGAACCCGGAGGCTCCTTCGTTTTGTTTGTTGTGGACTAGATGTGTGGTTTGCGGTAGCTCGTGTTGCACTTCGGCCACGTTGGCCTCGTGCTTCTCACTCACGGTTTTCACCGTCTGGTGTTCCACGACCACTCAATCGGCCACCATGTTTTGTTCGGTCGTTGCCTTTTTGTCCTTCTTTAGTTCGGCCCTAAGGCCCTCGACCTCCGCGGCGGTAGCTGCAAACATAATCAAGCAACTCTTGCTTAGGGATTGATACGTCTCCAATGTATCTATAATTTTTTATTGTTCCATGCAATTATATTATCTGTTTTGGATGTTCTATATGCATTAATATGCTATTTTATATTATTTTTGGGACTAACCTATTAACCTAGAGCCCAGTGCCAGTTTCTGTTTTTCCTTGTTTTTTTAGCTTCGTGAAAAAGGAATATCAAACAGAGTCCAAACGGAACAAAACTTTCATGATGATTTCTCTTGGACCAAAAGACACCCAGGAGACTAGCAGTTCAAGTTAGAAGAGCCACGAGGCGGCGACAAGGGTGGAGGGCACGCCCTGGGGGGGCCTACCTTGTGAGCCCCTCGTGACTCCCCTGACCAAGTTATTCCTCCTATATATTCACATATATTCCCAAACCTCCAGAAGTATCCACAAAAACACTTTTCCACCGCCGCAACCTTCTGTTCTCATGAGATCCCATCTTGGGGCCTTTTCTGGCATCTTGCCAGAGGGGGATTCGATAACGGAGGGCATCTACATCAACTCTATTGCCCTTCCGATGAAGCGTAAGTAGTTTACCTTAGACCTACTAGTCCATAGCTAGTAGCTAGATGGCTTCCTCTCTCTCCTTGATTCTCAATACCATGTTCTCCCGGATGTTCTTGGAGATGTATCCAATGTAATCTTCTTTTGCAGTGTGTTTGTCGAGATCCGATGAATTGTGGATTTATGATCAGATTATCTATGAATATTATTTGAATCTTCTGTGAATTCTTATATGCATGATTTGATATCTTTGTAATTCTCTTTGAACTATCGGTTTAGTTTGGCCAACTAGATTGGTTTTTCTTGCAATGGGAGAAGTGCTTAGCTTTGGGTTCAATCTTGTGGTGTCCTCACCTAGTGACAAAGTAGGGGTAGCGAGGCACATATTGTATTGTTGCCATCGAGGATAAAAGGATGGGGTTTACATCATATTGCTTGAGTTTATTCCTCTACATCATGACATCTTACTTAAAGTGTTACTCTGTTCTTCGTGAACTCAATACTCTAGATGCAGGCAGGAGTCGATCGATGTGTGGAGTAATAGTAGTAGATGCAGGCACGAGTCGATCTACTTGACATGGACGTGATGCTTATATTACATAATCGTTGCCTTGGATATCGTCATAACTTTGCGCTTTTCTATCAATTGCTCGACAGTAATTTGTTCACCCAACGTATTATTTGCCTTCATGAGAGAAGCCTCTAGTGAAACCTATGGCCGCTGGGTCTATTTTCCATCATATTAGTTTACAATCTACTATTTTGCAATCTTTTATTTTCAGATCTATAAACCAAAGAACCCAAAAATATTTTATCTTTTGTTTAGTTTTATTTATCTATCTCTATCAGATCTCACCTTTGCAAGTGACCATGAAGGGATTGACAACCCCTTTATCGCGTTGGGTGCAAGTGTTTGATTGTTTGTGCAGGTATTGGTAATTTGTGAGTTCTTCTCCTACTGGATTGATACCTTGGTTCTTAACTGGGGGAAATACTTATCTCTACTATGCTGCATCACCCTTTCCTCTTCAAGGGAAAAACCAACGCAAGCTCAAGAAGTAGCAGGACGAATTTTTGGCGCCGTTGCCGGGGAGATCTACGCCAAGTCAAACCTACCAAGTACCCATCATAAACTCTCATCTCTTGCGGTACATTATTCGGCATTTGCCTCTCGTTTTCCTCTCATCCACTTCTAATATGATTTTCAAAAATATTTTCCTTTTCTCTCGCCATTCTCTTGTTTGCCTAAGTCCGTGCTATGGCAGACTCTAAAAGGGCTAAGGGTTTTCTCACGAGTTTTAATGCTTTGGATAAACCGTCTGTCCTTTCTAAGCTCATAAATAATGATGCTACGACAAGACCGTCTGAGGTTGTTAAGGAAAATTTAAACAATTTTGATGAAGATGATCCTGAAATCTTTCGCTATTTACTCAATGAATATTTGAAAGATGCTTGGGATAGACTATTGAGGATTCTAGCTAGCCATATGCCTCAATATCATATTGAGATATACTTGAGAAGCTTTTATATTGGTTTGCCTCTTTCTCTTAAGCAAGTTTTGGATTCTATATTGGAAAATGGTTTTCCTGGAGGAGATGCCTTTGATACTTATGGAAAGATGAAAACCATATTTGGGCACTCCAAAGGTGAAAACGTTGAATCAACTACTCTTTTCTGCTTTTATCAAAATGAAATAATCAAAGAGATGAAGGCTAGTTTAGATGCGAATTTTTGAAGTGTGCTTAATCTTTCTTCTACTATCAATGGCCATGTGCTTTCAATAAATAGAAAGATAAATGCTCTGGACAAGAAATTTTCTCTTTACTACCAAAAGGGAGAAGATGACAATACCTAGATCTATGTTTTTGCGCCTAGCTAAGGGCGCTAAACAACAGCGCTTGTTGGGAGGCAACCCAATTTTATTTTTGTTCTTGCTTTTTTGGTCCTGTTTTGCAATAAATAATTCATCTAACCTCTGGTTAGATGTGCTTTAGTGTTTTAATTAGTGTTTGTGCCAAGTAAGACCTTTGGATTAGCTTATGGTGATAGTTGATTTGATCTTGCTGAAAACAGAAACTTTTGCGCTCAGGAAACAATTCTCTTTTTTAGAAGAAGCGTGATAAAATACTGATTCTTTTTGCAGAAGATTAAGATAAAAATTTCCTCTGTTATCCTAAATTTTTAGAAGTTTCGGAGTGATAGAAGTATTCGAGAGTAACAGATTGCTACAGACTATTCTATTTTTGAGAGATTCTGTTTTCTTTGTGTTGTTTGCTTCTTTTGATGAATATATGGGTAGTATCGGGGGTATGAACCATGGAAAGTTGGAATGTAGTAGATATTACACCATTATAAATAAATAATGAGTTCACAATAGTACCATAAGTGGTGATTTATTTTCTTGTACTAATAGATATCATGAGTTTTCTGTTGAGTTTTGTCTTGTGAAGTTTTCAAGTTTTGGGTAAAGATTTGATGGACTATGGAATAAGGAGTGGCAAGAGCCTAAGATTGGGGATTCCCAAGGCATCCCAAGGTAATATTCAAGGACAACCAAGAGCCTAAGATTGGGGATGCCCCGGAAGGCATCCCCTCTTTCGTCTTCGTCTATCGGTAACTTTACTTGAGGCTATATTTTTATTCACCATATGACATGTGTTTTGCTTGGAGCATCTTGTATGATATGAGTCTTATCTTTTTAGTTTTCCACAATCATCCTTGATGTACACACCTTTTTAGAGGGACACACATGAATCGTGATTATTATAATACTCTATGTGCTTCACTTATATCTTTTGAGCTAGGCAATTTTGCTCTAGTACTTCACTTATATATTTTTAGAGCATGGTAGTGGTTTTATTTTATATAAATTGCTGAACTCTCATGCTTCACTTATATTATCTTGAGAGTCTCTTTAAACAGCATGGTCATTTGCTTTGGTTATGAATTTAGTCCTAATATGATAGGCATCCAAGAGAGATATAATAAAAACTTTCATATAAATAGCATTGAATACTAGGAGAAGTTTGATTCCTTATGATTGTTTTGAGATATAAAGATGGTGATATTAAAGTCATACTAATGAGTAATTGTGGATTGTAGAAATACTTGTGTTAACGTTTGTGATTCCCGTAGCATGCACGTATGGTGAACCGTTATGTGATGAAGTCGGAGCATGATTAATTTATTGATTGTCTTCCTTATGAGTGGCGGTCGGGGACGAGCGATGGTCTTTTCCTACCAATCCATCCCGCTAGGAGCATGTGCGTAGTACTTTGTTTCGATGAATAATAGATTTTTGCAATAAGTATGTGAGTTCTTTATGACTAGTCTCGAGTCCATGGATTATACGCACTCTCACTCTTCTACCATTACTAGCCTCTCTAGTTCCGCACAACTTTCGCCGGTACCTTACACCCACCATATACCTTCCTCAAAACAGCCACCATACCTACCTATTATGGCATTTCCATAGCCATTCTGAGATATATTGCCATGCAACTTCCACCGTTCCATTTATTATGACACACTTCATCATTGTCATATTGCTTTGCATGATCATGTAGTTGAAATCGTATTTGTGGCAAAGCCACCTTTCATCATTTTTATACATGTCGCTCTTGAGTCATTGCACATCCTGCTACACCACCGGAGGCATTCATATAGAGTCATATTTTGTTCTAGAATCGAGTTGTAATTCTTGAGTTGTAAGTAAATAAAAGTGTGATGATCATCATTATTAGAGCATTGTCCATGTGAGGAAAGGATGATGGAAGCTATGATTCCCTCACAAGTTGGGATGAGTCTCTGGACTTTACAAAAAAAACATAAAAGAGGCCAAAGAAGCCCACACAAAAAATGAGAGAAAAGAGAGAATGGGCAATGTTACTATCCTTTTTCCACACATGTGCTTCCAAGTAGCACCATGATCTTCATGATAGAGAGTCTCCTATGTTGTCACTTTCATATACTAGTGGGAATTTTTCATTATAGAACTTGGATTGTATATTCCAATTATGAGCTTCCTCAAATTGCCCTAGGTCTTCATGAGCAAGCAAGTTGGATGCACACCCACTTAGTTTATTTCTGAGCTTTCATACACTTATAGCTCTAGTGCATCCGTTGCATGGCAATCCCTACTCACTCACATTGATATCTATTGATGGGCATCTCCATAGCCTGTTGATACACCTATTCGATGTGAGACTATCTCCCTCTTTTTTGTCTTCTCCACAACCGCCATATTCTATTCCACCTATAGTGCTATGTCCATGGCTCACGCTCATGTATTGAGTGAAAGTTGAAAAGGTTTGAGAACACCAAAAGTATGAAACAATTGCTTGGCTTGTCATCGGGGTTGTGCATGATTTGAGTATTTTGTGCGATGAAGATGGAGCATAGCCAGACTATAGAATTTTGTAGGGATAGCTTTCTTTGGCCATGTTATTTTGAGAAGACATAATTGCCTTGTTAGTATGCTTTAAGTATTATTGTTTTTATGTCAATATTAAACTTTTGTTTTGAATCTTATGGATCTGAACATTCATACCACAATAAAAGAAGTTACATGGATAAATATGTTAGGTAGCATTCCACATCAAAAATTCTGTTTTTGTCATTTACCTACTTGATGACGAGCAGGAATTAAGCTTGGGGATGCTTGATACGTCTCCAACGTATCTATAATTTTTGACTGTTCCATCACTACTGTAGGATGCTAGTAATGCGACACTACGATTAGAGACCCTTCAAGAAACGGTGTGCGATGCCATAATTGAAAACGGTGTTATATGAAAACTATCAGAAATGTGTAAAACGTTTGCGATGGAGGATGCATCAAACAGGGTTCAGGTTTTAGTTGCGTGTGCGATCCAGGGCATAGGGTTCAGTCCAATAAACTATTTGCGATGAGGCGAAATAAAAGTAACGGGCATCCTGATGAAGGCGTGTGTGATATAGAGCATATGGTTCACTTGGATGAACTGTTTGTGATTAGGCAACACAAAAGAAATGGGCAGCCAGATGAAGGTGTGTGCGATATACAGCATACGGTTCACTCGGATGAACTGTTTGTGATTAGGCAACACAAAAGAAACGGTCAGCCAGATCAAGTTGTGTGTGATTGAGGGCATACGCTTCACAATGATTAACTGTTTGAGATTAGGCAACAGAACATAAACGGGTAAGCCAGATCAAAGTGTCTGCGATTGATGGCATACACTTCACATGGACAAACTTTTTGCGATTAGCCACAACAAACTAAAACTGTAAGATAGATCAATGTGTGTGCGCTAGATGGGCACACCCATTCTAATTAAAAGACGTGTGCTAACATTGCCTCTTGTGGTGCACCCTATGGTGCAAACGGCACGTACGCGACCGAGAAGGCGTACGTGCCCACATTACGCCTTCTGGGAATAGTGCCACACTTATAACCGTCAATAAATTTTGAGCATGCGTCCCGTCACATTCCAAATTGCAAACTTGTTCACACCGATCAGAACCTTAGCGGTTTCCCACTTAGGAGCGTATTACTATGCGCTTATAAATACTACTACTCCAAGGTGACTACACAATCCTCCTCAACTCCTCATTCAAAAAAGTCAAAAACAAACAAGTCATTCATCATTGTTCCCTTGCGTCCGCCATGGCCAGCGTGAGTTCTGGGTCGAGAGATTGCCACCAGGGAGAGGCGAGCCTGGAAGCGGGAGCACGAGAGATGTCCCGCCTCAACGCGATAGCGGCCAACATGTCCCACTGCACGGCCGTAGCAGCAGAGAGGTCCCTCCGCGCCGCCGAAGCAGCACGGAGGACCCGCCGCGCCGTCGATGCAGCAGACTGGTCCGACCACGCCACGGAAGCATAAGAGATGTCCCACCGTGCCGCAAATGCAGCAAAGATGTCCTCCCTTGCCGCAGCGGCCTGGGAAAATGCCTCGCGCGCAGGCGAGGACTCTTACAGGCGCATGCGTGCCCTCATCCATAGGCAGATGGATCAAATCTCCAGGTGGGCGAGGTTGCAGGATGACCTGCAAGCCTCGTTTGAACAGTCTACCGACGTCATCCGGCAACTAAATGAGAGCAATGCGAAGCTCCGGGCCGAGCGCGACCTGCTGAGGGCGAAGATCGTCGGAAGTGCGGAGTAGCAGGAGCAGACCACTGCCTTGTTCAAGAGGACCAGCGTCATCGTCGAGAAACTTATGGATCAGAATAACAAGTTGTGCATCGAGCGCAAAAGGCTGGTGGAGGAATCCGTGGATGCTCTCAAGCAGCATCTTGAGGACAAGAAAGAGCTCATCGGCGCTCGCCGCGGAGACTAGTTCCAGCGGCCTGCAGCAACACATCAAGAAAGTAGAGATCTGCGAGCCAGATCGTTGTCTTCCTTCTTCTTTTGCCTTTGTGTATTTCGGGCGTTGCCGTATGTGGCCTTTTTCATTATGTTTCTAAATATGTAAGACAATTATTATCCACTGTCATCGTCCTTATATTCATCATGCTTGCTATAAGTCGCAGTCGATGCTATATAGGTCCGTCGGATATTACATCAAGATCCGTGCAAAACTTTCTTTTCAGATTTTCATTTTTCTCTCTTAAATCTCAGTCCATTGAGACATATATCCACGCCGTAGAACAGGTGCTTGGGCGCCATTAATGGAGACGTTGGGACTTGGGAGGGACGTGCGCGACGGGTAGCGGTCAAAGGGCTCTCCTCACGATGAGCACACGCAGGGGTCTGATCGCACGCCTCCCATACTCAAATAGCTACCCCGCATGACACCTCCTAGCCAATAAAAAAAGGGGACGCATGGCCACACATAATTGGTAAGTCGAACGCCCACGATTTCAATAATACTTGTGTTTTTGATTTGTAACGTGACAACACTTGTTCCAAAATGACTTTGTTGATTGTAAATGTGTGGGCCTTCGCAAATCGGATAGAAAAATTACCACAGCATGTTGGTGCCATGTCATGAGACCATGCCAAGCTTCATGATTTTCAGGCGTGTTTTAGAATTACAGGAATTAAAAAACCAAGTTTCTCATTCTTTCCGGCCGAGCCACGTGATACATCTCTGTTGTATCTACTTTTCCATACACTTTTGCCCTTGTTTTGGACTCTAATTTGCATGATTTGAATGGAACTAACCTGGACTAACGTTGTTTTCAGCAGAATTGCCATGGTGTTATTTTTGTGTAGAAATACAAGTTCTCGGAATGACCTAAAAATCAACGGAAAATTATTTTGGAATATATAAAAAATATTGGCGAAAGAATCAAGGCGAGGGGGCCCACACCCTAGCCACGAGGGTGGGGGCGCGCCTGCCTCCCTGGGTGCGCCCCTGCCTCGTGGGCCCCCTGGAGCTCCACCGACCTCAACCCCAACTCTGTATATCCGTGTTCGGGGAGAAAAAAATCAGGGAGAAAGATTCATCGCGTTTTACGATACGGAGCCACCGCCAAGCCCTAAACTCTCTCGGGAGGGATGATCTGGAGTCCGTTCGGTGCTCCGGAGAGGGGAATCCGTCGCCATCGTCGTCATCAACCTTCCTCCATCACCAATTTCATGATGCTCACCGCCGTGCGTGAGTAATTCCATCGTAGGCTTGCTGGACGGTGATGGATCGGATGAGATTTATCATGTAATAGAGTTAGTTTTGTTAGGGTTTGATCCCTAGTATCCACTATGTTCTGAGATTGATGTTGCTATGACTTTGCTATGCTTAATGCTTGTCACTAGGGCCCGAGTGCCATGATTTCGGATCTGAACCTATTATGTTTTCATCAATATATGAGAGTTCTTGATCCTATCTTGCAAGTCTATAGTCACCTACTATGTGTTATGATCCGACAACCCCGAAGTGACAATAATCGGGACCACTCCCGGTGATGACCGTAGTTTGAGGAGTTGATGTATTCACTATATGTTAATGCTTTGGTCCGGTACTCTATTAAAAGGAGGCCTTAATATCCCTTAGTTTCCAATAGGACCCCGCTGCCATGGGAGGGTAGGACAAAAGATGTCATGCAAGTTCTTTTCCATAAGCATGTATGACTATATTCGGAATACATGCCTACATTACATTGATGAACCGGAGCTAGTTCTGTGTCACCCTAGGTTATGACTGTTACATGATGAACCGCATCCGGCATAATTCTCTATCACCGATCCATTGCCTACGAGCTTTCCATATGAAATTATTTGCGATAGAAGAAATTAATGTTTTGAGTGGAAAGATGGATGAACTTATGAAATTATTTGCTAGTAAGAGTGTTTCTTCTGATCCTAATGATATGCCCTTGTCAACTTTGATTGAGAATAATAATGAATCTATGGATGTGAATTTTGTTGGTGGGAACAATTTTGGTAACAACGCATATAGAGGAAATTTCAATCCTAGGCCTTATCCTAGTAATCCCTCTAATAATTATGGTAATTCCTACAACAATTCTTATGGAAATTATAATAAGATGCGCTCTGATTTTGAATCTAATATTAAATAATTTATTACTTCGCAAAAGAATTTTAATGCTTTGATTGAAGAAAAATTGCTTAAGAATGATGAGTTGGCTAGGAACATTGATAGAATTTCTCTTGATGTTGATTCTTTGAAACTTAAATCTATTCCACCTAAGCATGGTATCAATGAGTCTCTCAAAGCCATGAGAATTTCCATTGATGAGTGCAAAGAAAGAACCGCTAGGATGCGTGCTAAGAAAGATGCCTTTATAAGAGCGTGTTCTTCTAGTTCCTATGAAAATAAAGATGAAGATCTAAAAGTTATTGATGTGTCCCCTATTAAATCTTTGTTTTGCAATATGAATCTTGATAATGATGGGACTGAATATGATCCACCTTTACCTAGAAGACGTTCCAAGAATTCGAATTTTTTGATCTTGATGCTAAAATTGATAAAAGTGGGATTGAGGAAATTAAAACCCTAGATGTTTCTAAACTCACTATTATGGATTTCAAGGGATTTAACTATGAAAATTTCTCTTAGATTTATTGTATTTCCTTGTTGCACTCCGTGCTAAATTCTCCTCACGCTTATAGTCAAAATAAAGCGTTTACTAAACATATCATTGATGCCTTGATGCAATCTTATGAAGAAAAACTTGAATTGGAAGTTTCTATCCCTATAAAACTTTATGATGAGTGGGATCCAACTATTAAAATTAAAATTAAAGATCATGAATGCTATGCTTTATGTGATTTGGGTGCTAGTGTTTCCACGATTCCAAAGACCTTGTGTGATTTGTTAGGTTTCCGTGATTTTGATGATTGCTCTCTAAACTTGCACCTTGCGGATTCCACTATTAAGAAACCTATGGGAAGAATTAATGACGTTCTTATTGTTGCAAATAGGAATTATGTGCCCGTAGATTTTATTGTTCTTGACATAGATTGCATTCCTTCATGTCCTATTATTCTTGGTAGAGCTTTCCTTAGAACGATCGGTGCAATTATTGATATGAAGGAAGGAAATATTAGATTCCAATTTCCATTAAGGAAAGGCATGGAACACTTTCCTAGAAATAAAATTAAATTACCTTATGAATCTATTATGAGAGCCACTTATGGATTGCCTACCAAAGATGGCAATACCTAGATCTATCCTTGCTTGTTATGCCTAGCTAGGGGCATTAAACAATAGCGCTTGTTGGGAGGCAACCCAATTTTATTTTTATTCCTTGCTTTTTGCTCCTGTTTAGTAATAAATAATTTATCTAGACTATGTTTTTGTTGTGTTTTTTTGTGTTTAGTTAGTGTTTGTGCCATGTAGAACCGTTGGGAAGACTTGGGGAAAGTCTTGTTACACTTGCTGTAAAAAACAGAAACTTTAGCGCTCACGAGAACTGATGACATTTTTATTTGGAAAGTGCTATTTAGTTAATTCGTTTTGCAGATGATTAATAGATAAAGTCCTCACGTCCAGAAATTTATTTTAGAATTTTTGGGGTTCCAGATCTTGTGCTAGCTACAGATTACTACAGACTGTTCGGTTTTTGACAGATTCTGTTTTTCGTATTTTGATGAATCTATGGCTAGTAAAATAGTTTATAAACCATAGAGAATTTGGAATACAGTAGGTTAACACCAATATAAATAAAGAATGAGTTCATTACAGTACCTTGAAGTGGTCTTTTGTTTTCTTTCACTAACGGAGCTCATGAGATTTTCTACTTTGAGTTTTGTGTTGTGAAGTTTTCAAGTTTTGGGTAAAGATTTGATGGATTATGGAACAAGGAGTGGCAAGAGCCTAAGCTTGGGGATGCCCATGGCACCCCCAAGACAATCTAAGGACACCTAAAATCCAAAGCTTGGGGATGCCCCGGAAGGCATCCCCTCTTTCATCTACTTCTATCGGTAACTTTACTTGGAGCTATATTTTTATTCGCCACATGATGTGTGTTTTGCTTGGAGCGTCTTGTATGATTTGAGTCTTTACTTTTTAGTTTACCACAATCAACCTTGATGTACACACCTTTTCAGAGAGCCATACATGATTTGGAATTCATTAGAATACTCTATGTGCTTCGCTTATATCTTTTGAGTTATATAGTTTTGCTCTAGTACTTCACTTATATATTTTAGAGCACGGTGGTGAATTTGTTTTATAGAAACTATTGATCTCTCATGCTTCACTTAGATTATTTTGAGAGTCTTAAATAGCATGGTAATTTGCTTAAAATCCTAATATGCTAGGTATTCAAGATTAGTAAAAATTTCTTATGAGTGTTTTGAATACTAAGAGAAGTTTGATGCTTGATGATTGTTTTGAGATATGGAGGTAATAATATCGAAGTCATGCTAGTTGAGTAGTTGTGAAATTGAGAAATGCTTGTGTTGAAGTTTGCAAGTCCCGTAGCATGCACGTATGGTAAACGTTATGTAACAAATTTGAAACATGAGGTGTTATTTGATTGTCCTCCTTATGGGTGGCGGTCGGGGACGAGCGATGGTATTTTCCTACTAATCTATCCCCCTAGGAGCATGCGCTTAGTGCCGAGGTTTTTGATGACTTGTAGATTTTTGCAATAAGTATGTGAGTTCTTTATGACTAATGTTGAGTCCATGGATTATGCGCACTCTCACCCTTCCATCCTTTCTAGCCTCTTCGGTACCGTGCATTGCCCTTTCTCACATTGAGAGTTGGCGCAAACTTCGCCGGTGCATCCAAACCCCGTGATATGATACGCTCTTTCACACATAAAACTCCTTATATCTTCCTCAAAACAGCCACCATACCTACCTATTATGGCATTTCCATAGCCATTCTGAGATATATTGCCATGCAACTTTCCACCATTCCGTTTATCATGACACATTCATTATTGTCATATTGCTTAGCATGATCATGTAGTTGACATAGTATTTGTGGCAAAGCCACCATTCATAATTCTTTCATACATGTCACTCTTGGTCCATTGCATATCCCGGTACACCGCCGGAGGCATTCATATAGAGTCATACTTTGTTCTAGTATCGAGTTATAATCATTGAGTTGTAAATAAATACAAGTGTGATGAACATCATTTTCTAGAGCATTGTCCCAAGTGAGGAATTATAAAAAAAAAGAGAAGCCATATAAAAAAAGAGAAAGGCCATATAAAAAAATGAGATAAAAAGAGAGAAGGGACAATGTTACTATCCTTTGCCACACTTGTGCTTCAAAGTAGCACCATAATCTTCATGATAGAGAGTCTCTTGTTTTGTCACTTTCATATACTAGTGGGAATTTTCATTATAGAACTTGGCTTGTATATTCCAACAATGGGCCTCCTCAAGTGCCCTAGGTCTTCGTGAGCAAGAAAGTTGGATGCACACCCACTTAGTTTCTTTTGTTGAGCTTTCATACGTTTATAGCTCTAGTGCATCCGTTGCATGGCAATCCCTACTCCTTGCATTAACATCAATCGGTGGGCATCTCCATAGCCCATTGATTAGCCTCGTTGATGTGATACTTTCTCCTTTTTTGTCTTCTCCACATAACCCCCCTCATTATATTCTATTCCACCCATAGTGCTATGTCCATGGCTTGCGCTCATATATTGCATGAAAGTTTATAGGTTTGAGATTACTAAAGTATGAAACAATTGCTTGGCTTGTCATCGGGGTTGTGCATGATGAGAGCATTCTTGTGTGACGAAAATGGAGCATGACTAAACTATATGATTTTGTAGGGATGAACTTTCTTTGACCATGTTATTTTGAGAAGACATAATTGCTTTGTTAGTATGCTTGAAGTATTATTATTTTTATGTCAATATAAACTTTTGTCTTGAATCTTTCGGATCTGAATATTCATACCACAATTAAGAAGAATTACAACTAAATTATGCCAAGTAGCACTCCGCATCAAAAATTCTGTTTTTATCATTTACCTACTCGAGGACGAGCAGGAATTAAGCTTGGGGATGCTTGATACGTCTCCAACGTATCTATAAGTTTTGATTGCTCCATGCTATATTATCTACTGTTTTGGACATTATTGGGCTTTATTATCCACTTTTATATTATTTTTGGGACTAACCTATTAACCGGAGGCCCGGCCCAGAATTGTTGTTTTTTTCATGTTTTAGGGTTCCGAAGAAAAGGAATATCAAACAGAGTCCAAACAGAATGAAACCTTCGGGGACGTGATTTTCTCAACGAACAAGACCCAGGAGACTTGGACCCTACGTCAAGACACAAAAGAGGAGGCCACGAGGTAGGGGGGCGCGCCTACCCCCTCCCCCAGGCGCACCCTCCACCCTCATGGGCCCCCTGTTGCTCCACCGATGTACTCCTTCCTCCTATATATACCTACGTACCCCCAAACGATCAGATACGGAGCCAAAACCCTAATTCCACCGCCGCAACTTTATGTATCCATGAGATCCCTTCTTGGGGCCTGTTCCGGAGCTCCGCCGGAGGGGGCATCGATCACGGAGGGCTTCTACATCAACACCATAGCCCCTCCGATGAAGTGTGAGTAGTTCACCTCAGACCTACGGGTCCATAGTTAGTAGCTAGATGGCTTCTTCTCTCTTTTTGGATCTCAATACAATGTTCTCCACCTCTCTTGTGGAGAACTATTCGATGTAATATTCTTTTTGCAGTGTGTTTGTTGAGACCGATGAATTGTGGGTTTATGATCTAGTCTATCTATGGACAATATTTGAATCTTCTCTGAATTCTTTTATGTATGATTGGTTATCTTTGCAAGTGTCTTCGAATTATCAGTTTGGTTTGGCCTACTAGATTGATCTTTCTTGCAATGGGAGAAGTGCTTAGCTTTGGGTCCAATCTTGCGGTGTTCTTTCCCAGTGACAGTAGGGGCAGCAAGGCGCGTATTGTATTGTTGCCATCGAGGATAACAAGATGGGGTTTTCATCATATTGCATGAGTTTATCCCTCTACATCATGTCATCTTGCTTAAGGCGTTACTCTGTTTTCATTAACTTAATACTCTAGATGCATGCTGGATAGCGGTTGATGAGTGAGTAATAGTAGTAGATGCAGGCAGGAGTCGGTCTACTTGTCTCGGACGTGATGCCTATATACATGATCAAGCCTAGATATTCTCATAACTATGCTCAATTCTGTCAATTGCTCAACCGTAATTCGTTCACACACCATAGAATACTTATGCTCTTGAGAGAAGCCACTAGTGAAACCTATGGCCCCCGGGTCTATCTTCATCATATTAATCTCCTACTACTTAGTTATTTCCTTTGCTTTTTACTTTTCTTTTACTTTACTTTGCATCTTTATCACAAAAATACCAAAAAAATTATCTTATAATATCTATCAGATCTCACTCTCGTAAGTGTCCGTGTAGGGATTGACAACCCCTTATCGCATTGGTTGCGAGGATTTATTTGTTTTGTGCAGGTGCGAGGGACTCGCGCGTAGTCTCCTAATGGATTGATACCTTGGTTCTAAAAAATGGAGGGAAATACTTATGCTACTTTGCTGCATCATCCCTTCCTCTTCGGGGGAAACCAATGCAGTGCTCAAGAGGTAGCAGTATCTTCCATGTTAGGCGGGTTATTCTCAAGAGGAGTGGACTCCGCTCCTCATTCATGAGAAAATGGCTGGTCACCGGGATGCCCAGTCCCATGCTTTATGCAAATCAAATCAAAATAATTGCAAGCAAAACTCCCCTTGGGACTGTTGTTAGTTGGAGGCACTCGTTGTTTCGAGCAATCCATGGATTGATGCTTGTTGGTGGAGGGGGAGTATAAACTTTACCATTCTGTTTGGGAACCGCCTATAATGTGTGTAGCATGGAAGATATCGCCATCTCTCGGTTGTTATATTGACAATGAAAGTATGCCGCTCAAAATATTATTTATCTCTATTTCAAAATCGAGCTCTGGCACCTCTACAAATCCCTGCTTCCCTTTGCGAAGGGCCTATCTATTTACTTTTATGTTGAGTCATCACCCTCTTATTAAAAAGCACTAGCTGGAGAGCAGTGCTGTCATTTGCATCCATTACTATTAATTTATATTGGGTATGACTATGGTTGGATCTCTTTTACCATGAATTACAATGTCTAGTCAGTCATTGATCTTTAAAGGTGCTCTGCATTTATGTTTTGTGGTCTCAGAAAGGGCTAGCGAGATACCATCTTGTTATATCATATCATGATTGTTTTGAGAAAGTGTTGTTATCTGAGATTTATTATTATTGCATGCTAGTTGATTATGCCATTGATATGAGTAAACATGAGACCTAAATGTTATTATGAATATGGTTAGTTCATAATCTTTGCTGAAAACTTGAATGCCGGCTTTACATATTTACAACAACAAGAGCAAACAGAGTTTGTAAAAGTTTTTCTTTATCACTTTCAGTTTATCAACTGAATTGCTTGAGCACAAGCAAAGGTTTAAGCTTGGGGGAGTTGATACATCTCCGTCGTATCTACTTTTCCAAACACTTTTGCCCTTGTTTTGAACTCTAACTTGCATGACTTGAATGGAACTAACCCGGACTGATGATGTTTTCAGAAGAATTGCCATGGTGTTATTTTTGTGCAGAAATAAAAGTTCTCGGAATGACCTGAAAATCAACGGAGAATTATTTTGGAATATATAAAAAATATTGATGAAAGAATCAAGGCCAGGGGGCCCACACCCTAGCCACGAGGGTGGGCGGCGCGCCTGCCCCCTGGGCGCGCCCCCTACCTCATGGCCCCCTGGGGCTCCACCGACCTCAACTCCAACTCCATATATTCGTGTTCGGGGAGAAAAAATCAGGGAAAAAGATTCATCATGTTTTACGATACGGAGCCGCCGCCAAGCCCTAAACTCTCTCAGGAGGGCTGATCTGGAGTCCGTTCGAGGCTCCGGAGAGGGGAATCCGTTGCCATCGTCATCATCAACCTTCCTCCATCACCAATTTCATGATGCTCACCGCCGTGCGTGAGTAATTCCACCGTAGGCTTGCTGGACGGTGATGGGTTGGATGAGATTTATCATGTAATCGAGTTAGTTTTGTTAGGGTTTGATCCCTAGTATCCACTATGTTCCGAGATTGATGTTGCTATGACTTTTCTATGCTTAATGCTTGTCACTAGGGCCTGAGTGCCATGATTTCAGATCTGAACCTATTATGTTTTCATCAATATATGAGAGTTCTTGATCCTATCTTGCAAGTCTATAGTCACCTACTATGTGTTATGATCCGGCAACCTCGAAGTGACAATAATCGGGACCACTCCCGGTGATGACCGTAGTTTGAGGAGTTCATGTATTCACTATGTGTTAATGCTTTGGTCCGGTACTCTATTAAAAGGAGGCCTTAATATCCGTTAGTTTCAATAGGACCCCGCTGCCACGGGAGGGTAGGACAAACGATGACATGCAAGTTCTTTTCCATAAGCACCTATGACTATATTCAGAATACATGCCTACATTACATTGATGAACTGGAGCTAGTTCTGTGTCACCCTAGGTTATGACTGTTACATGATGAACCGCATCCGGCATAATTCTCTATCACCAATCCATTGCCTACGAGCTTTCCATATACTGTTCTTTGCTTATTTACTTTTCCATTGCTATTGTTACAATCACTATAAAACACCAAAAATATTACATTTGCTACCGTTACCTTTTGCTACCGTTACCACTACTATCATATTACTTTGCTACTAAACACTTTGCTGCAGATATTAAGTTTCCAGGTGTGGTTGAATTGACAACTCAGCTGCTAATACTTGAGAATATTCTTTGGCTCCCCGTCTGTCGAATTAATAAATTTGGGTTGAATACTCTACCCTGGAAAACTGTTGTGATCCCCTATACTTGTGGGTTATCACCACGACACCTAGATGTTTAAATTTCACTCCCATCTCTTGCATGGGAACTGGAAATTCACCCAAGGACACACATGTGATTTTTCAAACAACTTTGGTGCACTGGAGCATGTGCTTGTAGTTCAAATTTGAATTATGCACATTAAATCCCTAGAAACTAAATTAATGTATAAAAAGGCCAAACGAATCCGAACTAATTCCAAAATTTAGCACGATACTTCTATTTGGTCTAATTTGGCTGCGTAAAAAAAATAAGGCGGGAGAAGGCAGTGTACGTATGTCGTTTCGCACATGGAGGTGACACGTTCCCTCTCGGAACCACGAGCCTTCTTGAGGGAAGCTCCGGTTTGCAAGAAGCTTACAACAAAGCTTGTCCCAATTCGGCCAAAAATATTATCGCAGCATGTTGGTGCCATGTCATGGCACCATGCCAAGTTTCATGATTTTCAGGCGTGTTTTGGAATTACATGAATTAAAAAAACAAGTTTCTCAATCTTTCCGGCCAAGCCACGATGCCCAGATGTTTGGATTTCACTCCCATCTCTTGCATGGGACCTAGAAATTCGCCCAAGGACACACATGTGACTTTTCAAACAACTTTGGTGCACTAGAGCATTTGCGTGTAGTTCAAATTTGAATTATGCACATTAAATGCTCAGAAACTCAATTAATCTATAAAAAAGGCGAAACAAACCTGGAATAATTCCAAAATTTAGCATGGTACTTCTATTTGATCTAATCTGGCTGTGTAAAAAAATAAGGCCGGAGAAGGCAGTGTACGTATGTCATTTTGCACATGGAGGTGACACGTTCCCTCTTGGAACCACGAGCCTTCTTGAGGGAAGCTCCGGTTTGTAAGAAGCTTACACCAAAGCTTGTCCCAATTCGGCCAAAATATTACCGCAGCATGTTGGTGCCATGTCATGACACCATGCCAAGTTTCATGATTTTCAGGCATGTTTTGGAATTACAGGAATTAAAAAACCAAGTTTCTCAATCTTTCCAGCCGAGCCACGACGCCCAGATGTTTGAATATCACTCCCATCTCTTGCATGGGACTTAGAAATTCACCCAAGGACACACACATGTGATTTTTCAAACAACTTTGGTGCACTGGAGCATGTGCTTGTAGTTCAAATTTGAATTATGCACATTAAATGCCCAAAAACTCAATTAATGTATTAAAAAGGTGAAACGAGCCCGGAATAATTCCAAAATTTAGCACGATACCTATATTTGGTCTAATCTGGCCGTGTAAAAAAATTAAGGCGGGAGAAGGCAGTGTACGTATGTCGTTTCGCACACGGAGGTGACACGTTCTCTCTCGGAACCACGAGCCTTCTTGAGGGAAGCTCCGGTTTGTAAGAAGCTTACACCAAAGCTTGTCCCAATTCGGCCAAAATATTATCGCAACATGTTGGTGCCATGTCATGACACCATGCCAAGTTTCATGATTTTCAGGCATGTTTTGGAATTACAGGAATTAGAAAACCAAGTTTCTCAATCTTTCCAGTCATGCCACGACGCCCAGATGTATGAATTTCACTCCCATCTCTTGCATGGGACTTAGAAATTCACCCAAGGACACACATGTGATTTTTCAAACAACTTTGGTGCACTGGAGCATGTGCTTGTAGTTCAAATTTGAATTATGCACATTAAATGCTCAGAAACTCAATTAATGTATTAAAAAGGTGAAACGAGCCCGGAATAATTCCAAAATTTAGCACGGTACCTATATTTGGTCTAATCTGGGCGTGTAAAAAAATTAAGGCGGGAGAAGGCAGTGTACATATGTCGTTTCGCACACGGAGGTGAGATGTTCTCTCTCGGAACCACGAGCCTTCTTGAGGGAAGCTCCGGTTTGTAAGAAGCTTACACCAAAGCTTGTCCCAAATTGGCCAAAATATTACCGCAGCATGTTGGTTCCATGTCATGACACCATGCCAAGTTTCATGATTTTCAGGCATGTTTTGGAATTACAGGAATTAAAAAACCAAGTTTCTCAATCTTTCCAGTCGTGCCACGACGCCCAGATGTTTGAATTTCACTCCCATCTCTTGCATGGGACTTAGAAATTCACCCAAGGACACACATGTGATTTTTCAAACAACTTTGGTGCACTGGAGCATGTGCTTGTAGTTCAAATTTGAATTATGCACATTAAATGCCCAAAAACTCAATTAATGTTTTAAAAAGGTGAAACGAGCCCGGAATAATTCCAAAATTTAGCACGATACCTATATTTGGTCTAATCTGGCCGTGTAAAAAAATTAAGGCGGGAGAAGGCAGTGTACGTATGTCGTTTCGCACACGGAGGTGACACGTTCCCTCTCGTAACCACGAACCTTCTTGAGGGAAGCTCCGGTTTGCAAGAAGCTTACACCAAAGCTTGTCCCAATTCGGGCAAAAAAATTACCGCAGCATGTTCGTGCCATGTCATGAGACCATGCCAAGTTTCATTATTTGCAGGCTTGTTTTGGAATTACATGAATTAAAAAAACCAAGTTCATCAATCTTTTCGGCAGAGCCACGATGCCTTGATGTTTGAATTTCACTCCCATCTCTTGGATGGGACCTAGAAATTCACCCAAGGACACACATGTGATTTTTCAAACAACTATGGTGCACCGAAGCACGTGCTTGTAGTTCAAATTTGAATTTTGCACATTAAATGCCTAGAAACTCAATTAATGTATAAAAAAGGCCAAACAAACACGAAATAATTCCAAAATTTAGCACGATACTTCTATTTGGTCTAATCTTCTTGTGTAAACAAATTAAGGCGGTAGAATGAAGTGTACATATGTCATTTCGCACACGGAGGTGACACGTTCCCTCTCGGAATCAGGAGCCTTCTTGAGGGAAGCTCCGGTTTGCAAGAAGCTTACACCAAATCTTGTCCAAATTCGACCAAACAATTTACTGCAACATGTTGGTGCCATGTCATGACACCATGCCAAGTTTCATGATTTTCAGCCGTGTTTTGGATTTACAGGAATTAAAAAACCAAGTTTCTCAATCATTCCGGCTGAGCCACGACACCCAGATGTTTGAATTTTATTCCCATTTCTTGCATGAGACCTATAAATTCACCCAAAGACACACATGTGATTTTTCAGCACACTTTGGTGCATTGGAGCATGTGCTTGTAGTTCAAATTTGAATTATGCACATTAAATGCCTAGAAACTCAATTAATGCATAAAAATGCCAAACGAACCCGGAATAATTCCAAATTTAAACACGACACTCATGTACTAGTTGCATGTTCACTGTACGTAAATGTTCTAGCAATTCAAACACCATCCTTTCCCTCTGTAACACCATTTTGTGTTTCAAAACATAATGAAAAAATCAGGTATACCACAAACAGTTTACTAGAAAGAATCGTGTGGGATGCGATAGAAAATATCTTGGCGCATCGTCTTGTCTGGCTTACGCGGGAAGCTTCGTCGTCTATAGTCCACCGCCCCGCTTGAACAACATTTGCACGCCAGTTTCTCGCGGCACCGAGCGAAAACATTTTGCAACGGCGGAAATATCTATCTCCCCACCCCCTCACTCCTACCAAAAGCCACATTTCCACTGCTCATCCTTGCTTTACAAGTTCAAACCTTCACTGCTGCTTACTGGCAGCTCAGCCTCCTCGCCGGCGACCCTTCTTCTTGCAGCGCCGCCTCCTCACCGGCTACCCTTCTTCTTGCAGCGCCGCCTCCTCGTCGGTGACTCTTCTTCTTGCAGCACTGCCTCCTCGCCAGCGACCCTTCTTCTTGCTGCGCGGCCTCCTCGCCGCCGACCCTTCTTCTTGTTGTGCGGCCTCGTCGATATGGTCAGGTAATCCACACCCCAACCACACCATCCTCCTCCTTCCGCGTCCCACATGCCCCGACTGATGGAGCGACACCTTCCACCGAAATCACTGCTCCCCTCCTTCAATTAAGCGCCTCCCACAACCATTTTACACACAGTATAACATGGAGCTGAGTAGCATGCGGCCGCACGCGCGAACGAGGTTGCTATGGCTGACATGCGTGTCGACCGCCAGATCTTGGAGGAGCACCTCGTCTTCGAGGCCACTGTCGACACCATCACGCGGTTGTCTACTTTAAAATATAGTTTGTGATGTTTTCTCGAGGCCACCGCCAGTGCCTTCTGGTGATTTGTCCTCTGTAATGTTCATATGCAATCTGATGTTCAGTTAACAGTTTGGTCCTCTAAAATGTAATGTTCAGTTAACACTTTGGTCTAACAATTGCTACATTTTGTAGTACTGTTCTCAAGCATTCTTTGTTTTGTTAACTGTCTTATCTTCTAATACATGTTTCTATTCTGCAATGTCGTGCTCAGTTAACTATTTTGGTTCATTTGGTCTGCTGTCCATTTAACTGTTTGGTTCAGTTCCACAATTTGATTTTCATTTGCTGTGGGTACATTTTTGTATTGTTATGCATGTGACACCAATTGAATTTGGCTATACTCAATACATATTCTACTGATAGTATGGCAACTCTCAGTTAACCTGATCAAGATCTTCCTTATGTGTGTTGTAGGGAAACATTGGGAGACATTGCGGTTTACCATCAAGGTTTGTTCAAGCAGGGTCCTTTGGCTAATAGCACATTATTGTGCAGTTGCAGGAATCATTCTAATATTTAGGTTTCTTACAATTTGGTCTTGCACATGTAGGTCCTCCTGTCAGAGGCTTAGACTCACTATTCGACCCATTTTGCATATAGGGAAATGAGATGTCCATAAATATCAGTCAAGTCAAGAAACTCAGGAAGATTGTTAGGATGAAGAAATTTGCGACGAATAACAGCAAGATCTTTGTTTGCACAATGAAGAAGACATCAGTCAACTATAGGATGGTACCAACTATTTTACCTTGTTTTTACCCCTTGCGCCATTTCAAAATTTACAAGAGCTATTTATGCATAGCTTTGTTTTCAGTACTTTTCAAAGCAGTTCACCGATGATTACATCTCAAACCACCTGCATGGTCAAGAGGCGAGGAAGGTATTCATTCAACACCCATGGTACAATATTGAAGTCTTGCTGAAGAGGACGAAGGTTGGGCGGGCAATTATCCATAGCCACTGGCCTAAAGTTGCAAGGACATTCAACATCACTGAAGGCTCAATATTTGCCTCCCGCTTCTGCAATTTCCCAGATGAGATTCATCTGTCTATTTACCGTGTATGATGCTACTTTCCAAAGTTTTTTGATGCTGCATGTGAAACTTGGTGCTGTTGTGTAACGGCGTAACTGACTGCTGAAGCTATCTGATGTAATTTGATTATGAAATCCTGGTTGTTTTTATACGGATATGAAATATCTGGCGTGTTTTATAAGAAATATCAGTTTGATTAGTACATGGCTTATCAATAATAGGCTAAGTACCCTGCTTATTGGGGGTTTCTATTGCAAACGGTTACTCAGACAACACCGTGGGCGATGAACTCAAACAACCCGCACGGTTTCTAGAAAGTTAGCGTGTTCAATCAACTAACAATCATACGCGGCTTTCGGCAGCGAACTATTTGCGTTAGGCCACCGTGCACACACGTTTCCACACAAAGAACTGTGTGGGATGTACATACCTACGAAATGATTTTCTGGGATTCACCGTGTGGGATGTACATACCTATGGAAATGATTTCTGGGATTCACCATGTGGGATGAACATACCTACGGAAATGATTTCTGGGATTCACCGTGTGGGATGTACATACCTATGGAAATGATTTTTGGGATTCGCCGTGTGGGATGTACATACCTACGGAAATGATTTCTGGGATCACCATGTGGGATGTACATACCTACAGAAATAATTGGGTTTCCATGCCTTGCCCGATCGCACACGGCCCCAGCCTGAGTCCCACGAGGGCCTATCCCCGACGATTTCTGGGTCGTGTGGGAAGGACCCCCCTATCGCCCACACTAACTTGGCGACGGTTCCAAATGCCGTCGTGGAAAGGGGTTTTAAACCATTTGTTTAGGACATCAATGTACAAGTGCATGCTATTATATTATCTGTTTTGGATGTTTTATATGCATAAATATGCTATTTTATATTATTTTTCCGACTAACATATTGTAGCACCCACGATGCGGCTATATCTCCCACGTGTCGGGGCACGACTTAGAGGCATAACCGCATGGTAGGCATGTCGCAAGAGGGGTAAACTTTACACATCCCATGTACTGAATAAGAAAGGGATAAAGAGTCAGCTTACAATCGCCAGTTCACATAATACATAAATATAACATACATCATCCAAGGTACAATCAAAGGTCCGACTACGGAACCAAAATAAAGAAAGACAACCCCAAATGCTAGATCCCCGATCGCCCCAACTGGGCTCCTCTACTGATCATCCGAAAAAGAAACATAGTAACGGCACGAATCCTCGTCGAACTCCCACTTGAGTTCGGTAGCGTCCCCTACACTGGCATCATCGTCACTTGCATCTATTTGGAAGTATCGGTGAGTCACGGGGACTCAGCAATCTCACAACCTCGTGATCAATACTATTTAAGCTTAAAGGTAGCAAGCACTAGCATATATGGTGACTAGCTTACGCGAAAGAGAGCGAGAAGAGAAGCAAAGCACGGTCGAGAAGCTACTAGTGATCAAGAAGTGATCCTGAAGCTACTTACGTTCAAGCATAACACGAGACCGTGGTCTCTTCTCAGACTCAGCTGAAAAGATACCATCAAGGCTACACATGCGGTTGATTCATTTTAATTAAGTTAAGTGTCAAGTTCTCTACAACCGGACATTAACAAATTCCCATCTGCCCATAACCGCGGGCACGGCTTTCGAAAGTTCAAAACCCTGCAAGGGTGTCCCAACTTAGCCCATCACAAGCTCTCACGGTCAACGAAGGATATTCCTTCTCGCGGGAAGACCCGATCAGCCTCGGAATCCCGGTTACAAGACATTTCGATAATGGTAAAACAAGACCAGCAAAGCTGCCTGATGTGCCGACAAATCCCGATAGGAGTCACACGTATCTCGTTCTCAGGGAACACCAGATAGGTCAAGCTACGAGTAAAACCAACCCTGAAGTTGCCACGAGGTGGCCCCGTAGGTTGCCCGTTTCGGACCAACACTGAGAGGAGCACTGCCCCGGGGGGGTTTAAAATAAAGATGACCCTTAAGTCTACAGAACCCAAGGGAAGGTATATGGTGGTAGGTAGGCAAATGGTAAAACCAAGGTTGGGCCTTGCTTGAGGAGTTTTATTCAAAGCGAACTGTCAAGGGGTTCCCATAACACCCAACCGCGTAAGGAACGCAAAATCAAGGAACATAACACCGGTATGACGGAAACTAGGGCGGCAAGAGTGGAACAAAACACCAGGAATAAGGCCGAGCCTTCCACCCTTTACCAAGTATATAGATGCATTAAAGTAAACAAGATATAATAATGATATCCCAACAATATCCATGTTACAACATGGAACAAACTTCAACTTCACCTGCAACTAGCAACGCTATAAAAGGGGCTGAGCAAAGCGGTAACATAACCAAACAACGGTTTGCTAGGAAAGGTGGGTTAGAGGCTTGACATGGCAATATGGGCGGCATGATATAGCAAGTGGTAGGTAGCGCATCATAGCAATAGAGCAAGCAACTAGCAAGCAAAGATAGAAGTGATTTCGAGGGTATGGTCATCTTGCCTGCAAAGTTCTCAGAGTTGATGAAAGCTTGATCCTTGTTAGCATACTCAATAGGTTCCTCGATCATGTACTTGTCTCCCGGCTCTACCCAAAGCAAGAACACAAGCAAAGGACCAACAATCAATCACGGTGCAATGCACAATCAACATGATGCAAAACATGACATGATATGCAAGATGTGATATGCAATGCATATGCATGCTCTGGAAGGGGAAGATTGATCAAGGCATCAAATTGGTAAACCAAGTGTGCCGCTGGAAAGATGAGATGATTTTAGCCGAAATCGATATAAAGATCATCGGAATCGGATGCACGGTTTGCAAATGGCAAGCAAAACAAGAATGGCACAATTCTGCGATTAACAGCACGATGCCATCTAGAATGCAACAAGGATCTAAGCTACTCCACTCCAACATAACAACAAGGCACATGGCAGTGATGTACTCAAGATGCTTGACAAAACATGAACACGGAGATACGGCTAAATCACACCCGAGCAGGTTCAAACAAGCATGGCAAAAGTGCAAAAGATATCAGCTTCACAGACTTCGTGAAAATACTAACATGCCAGAAAATAACATCAGGAAGCCATGTTTAGAGCAAGCTAACAATATGCTACATGCACAAATCATAGCAAACAAAGGCATTGCATGAATCTACCAAAAGCATAGAACATAAGTCCCTTACTAACCATGAGCCAAAAAGGCACAGAAGATATGATGGCACCCATGTAAACATAGCAAGTTTTATTAACAGTTTCAGACTTAGCAGAAAACAGAGCATGACATAAACAGAAATATGAAGGCATCTTTGTGAGCTCAATTCACTCACCACAAGGCATTGCATGACAATACAAGCATACTAGGAGCAAGAAAACATGTTCATGGAGCTAACCATGGCAAGAGCAAGTTCATAGCATGCATGGAGCAACAACAACAACCATGGCAAAATTGATAAACATGTAAACAATCTGCCAGGAACATTTTATAGCAAAAGTAGAGCAAGATTGATACATTCTAGGGCACTCCATAATTTCAAAAAGGCGCATGGATGGATAGAGCATAACCATATGTCCAAATCAACCTTACTGAAGCAACTCAAAACAAGCATGTATCTCACTGTAGCATCTAGTTTACATGGCATAAAAATAACAGGAGACCAAGGACTTAACAAAATCCCAAGTCCCTAAAATCAGCAATATCACGAAGGCTACTTTGCATGCTTGTTCTAGTCACCACAATGATCACAAAAATACATGGCAAGAACCCCTGTAAATATAGCATGGCATAGACCAAAACACATGTAGAGCTCATGCCCTTATGATGCACACAACAAAAGTGACAAAAAAGACAAATCAACATAATCTGCTAAGTAACAGGAGTAAACATTTTATAGCACTCTTGAATCAGTGATTTGGGCATCAAGATGGACTCAAACAAGCATGCCACAATGGAATTAAATTGAGAGCATCTCCCAATGAACATTTTGATATATCATGCGCATGAAACGGGGCTACCGTCATGGAGTTATGGCATGATGAACAGGGCCCTAAAATATGTGCAGGGAAAAGACTTAGCCGAAAATTCAACCTCTCAGTGGATCTAGGGTTTGACCCCGGGCATGGAAGCCGAGGCGGATCTGGATCTTGCCGGAGACGATGCGGGAGGCGTACGGAGTTGGCGCGAGGCACCGGTGTGCGGGCGAGGTCGGTGGCGGGCTCCGGTGCGTGCTGGCGAGGTTGGTGCGGTGCGGTGGCGCGTCGGCGAGGTAGCGTGACGAGAGGCGGCGATGGACGGCGAGAGCAGCGGCGGAGGGTCTCCCGGGTGGTGGAGGGCCGAAGCGGCGGAGGCGGCTTGGGCAGCCGCAGGCGATGCACGGGCCTCGCAGGCCGGCTGCGGGCCCCGCAGGCTGGGCGGCGAGCGCGGAGGAGAGAGAGGGAGGCGGCTGCTGATGTGGCGGTGGTGGTGGATTGGCCGGGGTGACGCGTCCGGCAGACACGTCCGGCGCGGACGGACTTGTCCGGCGGCACGAGGTGGGAGAAGACTAGGGTTTGGACCCGAAATTTCGGAGGGGTACACATATTTATAGCTAGGAGGAGGTAGAAGTGTCCAAATGGAGTGTAGTTTTCGACCACGCGGTCGTGAGCCGACGGCGAAGGACATGGAAGGGGTTTGGATGGGTTTTTGGGCCGTTTTGGAGGGGTGTTGGGATACAACACAAAAGAGGCCTTTCCGGTTACCCAGTTAACCGTTGGAGTATCAAATGGACTCCAAATGGCACGACATTTGATAGGCGGTATACCGTTGGTGTACCAAGGCCACTTGGAAAATCTCGGTCCATTCCGAGAATGTTTAACACCTGCTCACGAAAAGAGACAAAAGGGGGACGCTGGTGCACGTAGGAGTGTCGGATTGCAAAACAAACAACGGGGAAAAAGCTCGGATGCATGAGACGAACACGTATGCAAATGAGATGCACATGATGACATGATATGAAATGCATGACATGAACAAAATGCAAAACAAAGAGAAAACCCAACCACGAAGGGAAATCTCATAACTTAGAGCCGAAATGGCAAGAGTCGGAGTACAAATATGGCAAGTTACATCCGGGGTGTTACAACACTCCACCACTATGAAAGGATCTCATCCCGAGATCTAGGACTGAAAGAACTCCGGATATTCGAAACGGAGGTGATCCTCGCGCTCCCAGGTGGCTTCTCGGTCAGAATGGTGTGACCACTTCACTTTCAGGAATTTGATATACTTGTTGCGAGTCTTGCACTCAGTTTCTTCAAGAATAGCAACGGGTTGCTCATGATAAGACATGTCTTCTTGGAGATCAATCTCTTCGAAGTTGATGGTGCGCTCGGGAGTCTTGAAGCACTTGCGAAGCTGTGACACGTGAAACACGTCGTGCACGTTTGCGAAGTTGGATGGAAGCTCAAGTTGATAAGCGAGATCACCTCTTTTGCCAATGATCTTGAAAGGACCCACGTATCTAGGGGCAAGCTTCCCTTTGGTACCGAAGCGACAAGTACCTTTCATTGGAGAGACGCGGAGGTAGACATGGTCTCCGATCTCGATAGCCAAGTCATGGTGCTTGCTATCATAGTAACTCTTCTGGCGCTATTGCATGGCTTTGAGATTTTCACGGATGACTTTACACATTTCTTCAGCTTCTGTGATTAAGTCATTGCCAAGAAGTTGGCTTTCACCAGTCTCTGACCAATTAAAATGAGTACGAAACTTTCTGCCATAGAGAATCTCGAATGGGGCCTTGCCCTAACTCACTTGGAAGCTGTTGTTGTAGGAGAACTCGGCATATGGAAGACAATCTTCCCACTTCACACCGAAGGAAATGACACAAGCCCTGAGCATATCTTTAAGGATTTGATTGACTCGCTCGACTTGGCCACTAGTTTGAGGATGGAAGGTTGTGCTGAAGCGAATGTTGGTGCCCATGGCCTTCTGAAAGGAGTCCCAGAACTTAGAAGTGAATATTCTTCCACGATCTGAAGATATCAATTGCGGAATGCCGTGCAAGGAGACAATCCTGGAGGTGTATAGCTCCGCCAACTAAGCTGCTATGATAGATTCTTTGATTGGAAGGAAATGAGCCACTTTTTGTAAGCTCGTCGATGACAACAAAGATAACATCATTTCCATGTTCAGACTTGGGAAAACCAGTCACGAAGTCCATCTCAATATGGTCAAACTTCCATTATGGAATAGTAAGAGGTTGGAGGAGACCAGCTGGTCGTTGGTGTTCTGCTTTCACTCTTCTGCAGACATCACATTCATTCACGAATTGAGCAATTTCTCGCTTCATTCGAGTCCACCAATACGACTGCTTGAGGTCATGGTACATCTTTGTACTTCCAGGATGAATGGATAGAAGGGAATTGTGGGCCTCGTTCATGATGACTTTCCTTAGATTGCCTTTAGGAACCACAATTCGATCCTCGAAGAATGAAGTATCTTTCTCATCAATGCGATAACACTTGTACTTGGGTTGGCTCTTGGCAATCCCATTTTTCACCTTCTTCACCATGGCATCAAGAAGTTGTGCCTCACGAATCTGATCTTCCAAAGTAGGAGAGACTTGGAGGTTGGCAAGGAAGCCTTGAGGAACAACTTGGAGATTCAGTTTACGGAAAGATTCACAAACGTCCGATTGGAAAGGCTCGAGAATTAAGCTGTTGCAGTAAGCCTTCCTGATCAAAGCATCTGCAATGACATTGGCCTTGCCTAGAGTATATTCAATACTCGGATTGTATTCTTGAATCATTTTGACCCAACGAGTCTGCCTGAGGTTGAGGTTGGGTTGAGTGAAGATGTACTTCAGGCTCTTATGATCAGTGAAGATGTCCACTTTCCTTCCCAACAAAAGATGTCTCCACGTTAGAGCATGGACAACTGCCGCCAACTCAAGGTCATGAGTCGAGTAGTTCTTTTCGTTGGGCTTCAACTGGCGAGAGGTATAGGACACAACTTTCTTCTCTTGCATTAACACGGCACCGAGAGTCCGAGACCTTGCAGGGAGGCATCACAGAAAACATCGAATGGTTTGGATTCATCAGGAGGAGTCAAAACAGGAGTTGTGACTAACTTCTCTTTCAGGATGTTGAAAGCCACGTTACATTCAGGCGTCCAGACATACTTAACATGCTTCTGGAGGAGGTTGGAAAGAGGCTTTGCAATCTTAGAGAAATTCCCAACAAATCTTCGACAATAGCTTGCAAGCCCAAGAAAACTGCGGAGCTGCTTGACATTCTGAGGCGGTTCCCAATTCACAATTCCAGACACCTTCTTAGGATTAACAGCGATTCCCTTGGCGGAGATGATATGACCAAGGTAAAGAACCTCATAAAGCCAAAACTCACACTTGGAAAACTTCGCATGGAATTGATGCTCTCTGAGTTTGTCGAGTACCAATCTCAAATGATTGGCATGATCCTCCTTATTCTTGGAAAAGACCAAAATATCATCGAGATACACCAGGACGAAATCATTTGTGTAAGGGTTGAAGATGAAGTTCATCATGTGAGAGAACGTTGGAGGAGCATTGACAAGGCCGAAAGACATGACAGTATATTCATAAGAACCATAGCTTGTTCTGAATGATGTCTTGGGAATATCTTGTTCACGAATGCGAATCTGATGATAACCCATATGAAGGTCAAGCTTGGAGAATACTTTGGCACCTTTAAGTTGCTCGAAAAGCTCATTGATGTTGGGAAGTGGGTACTTGTTCTTTATTGTCTTCTTGTTGAATGGACGGTAGTCGACGCAGAGTCGTTCGGTTCCATCCTTCTTCTTGACAAAAAGAGCACCACAACCCCATGGAGATGAACTCGGTCTGATCAGACCCATGCGCTCTTTTTCATCGAGTTGTTTCTTCAACTCCTTAAACTCTTCTGGTCCAAGCTTGTAAGGACACTTGCAAACAGGTTTCGTGCCAGGCTCAAGATCGATAACGAAATCAACTGGCCGGTGAGGAGGCATTCCCGGAAGCTCTTCTAGAAAGACGTCTTGATATTCACAAATGACTGGAATATGAGAGATGGCATTCAACTCGCCCTTCTCATTGAGAGAAAACAGTCGAATGGTATCATCACGAGCGGCATAGAAGACCACATCCTCAGAAGAGTTTGTCAATTGAATCTGCCTGGCCGCACAATCAAGCTGAGCCTTGTGCTTAGAAAGCCAGTCCATGCCGAGAATTAGATCAATATCAGAGTCACCAAGAACAATTGGAGAAGCCAGAAATCTATAGTCGCCCATCTCGATTGACACATCAGGAGCTATAATAATAGAGCTCAAACGTTTACCTGGAGAAATGACAGCCATGGGATTAACCAAAAGTGAAGTGTTGAAGTCATGCTTGGCAAAAAACGGTCTTGACATGAAACAATGTGATGCACTAGTATCAAAGAGAACTTTAGCAGGAATGGAGTTAACTGGAAGGTTACCCAGGATGACTTCTGAAGAATCCTCTGCCTGAGCTGCGTTCATCATGTTGATCTTGGCATGCTTGGGACTATGCTTGATCACTGCATTGCTAGCAGATCTCATAGGAGGAGGAGGCGGAAGGCGCCTTTGGTTGAAGCATTTGTTTGCATAGTGCCCTTTCTGCTCACACTTGTTGCAAGTGACCTCTGAGAGTGAACAGTGATAAGAAGCACTTGCTTGGAGTATGAGACTGAGCTTTGTTCTGATAGCCTGGGTTGGGTGGTTGGGAAGATCCGTTGCCACCTTTTCTGTTCTACTGATAAGGCTGACGAAACGGGGGAGGAGGAGGCAACCAGAACTTCTGTTGCTTTGTTGCCACTTCAGTTGAAGAAGAAGATTGAATTGCATCCTTGACTCTCTTCTTAGAAGCATCACACTTAATCTGAGCAGCTTCTTGCTTTAGTGCCATGTTGTAGAATTCATCATACTTAGTCGGCTCAAGAAGCACGAGAGCTAATTGCAGATCTTCTCTGGGGCCACCTATGAATTGATAAATCATGCTCTTTTCATCAGAGACGTCTTTTTTAGCGAAGCGAGCGAGCCTTTAAAACAGGATATTGTATTGATACACGGACATGCTGCCTTGCTTGAGATTGCGGAACTCCTCACGCTTTCTCTCAGCAACACTTTGTGGAATATGGTGAGCTTTGAAGTCTCGGCGGAAATCATCCCAGGTAATCACACGACCTCCTTTGGAATCTCTGTATTGTTGATACCACTCAGCAGCTTGGTCTTTGAGTTGAAACGAAGCAAACTTAACAAAGTCCTCAGGCCTGACATTGCTACACTCAAAATGTTTGCAGATATCAATGAGCCAGTCGTCGGCATCTGTGGCCTCGACACAGTTGCTGAAGGACTTCGGCTGGTTTGCGGGGAACTGATTGAGGGTAGCAAACCGAGGCGGATTGTTGCCTTGGCCTTGATTTCCTTGGTTGCCTTGCCCTTGGTTGCGCTCTTGCAAGAGTTGCAAAAGAATCTGAGTGTTGGCATTGGTGGCTGCCATGACTGCTTGCCATGCCTCCGAAGGTGGAGGTGGTGGCGGAGGGTTCAGATTCCCATCATTGCGGTCCAAATTCTGACGCGTTGGAGGAGCCATCCTGAAGAGGTTGACATCCGTTATCATCTTGAAAGACATATATTCAAGCTGAATCAATGGATCGAAATTGTAACATATAGCCTTAACATTCGAACAAGAATGAACGAATGAATTCCAAAGTAAACCATCACACTTCCATAAATTGATAAGCCACTTAGATAAAGGTAGATGAAATAAAACAACAAGGTACGGATATGAACAAATAAGTGGTAAGGATTACCCAATCACAAACCAAATATCCGCGGGAAGAAATACTAGAGCTACTTGAATTCCCACCTATAAAACGCCCGAAACTTTTTGGTCATGCAATCAGGTGTTGGGGATACAGGGGAAGCATAATATCTCACCCAAAACTAGCAAATCCTACATCCAGCTATATCCATCCTTCAACACATAACCAAGAAACCTTCAGAATGATACCTCAACCTTCGAAAGGCATCCGTTATACGAGTTGTGGCAATACTCCTGAACTCCCGCCCCAGTACTGGGTGCCATCGAGGTTATCTCACCAACCACTGCATAAAAGAGATTTTTGATGTCGGCGAACTCAGGTATTCCAGAACTGCAACGATAAAATTGTGACGACAACACCTCGGAGCTCAACTCCCCGGGACACTGCCACAACCCCTAAATATCAGGGGGCACCAAGAACAAAGTTCTTGTCACAAAACCATCCGAACGATTCCAAGATACCCGCGTGATCCTAAAAAAAATTCGTGAAATTTGAGAAGAGAAGAGTCAAAACTCTACGCCATGAGGCCTCACCAGAGCGACGAAGGGACTGAGGAGTAAAAAGAATCATACTCTCCGATATATATAATCCTAAGACTCAAAACATTTTATTCTAGACTCAACAACGTCAGCGATTCGATCAAGCAGGGGGCTCCTATGTCGGGGAAGGCTCTTATACCAACTTGTAACACCCATGATGCGTCTATATCTCCCACGTGTCGGGGCACGACTTAGAGGCATAACTGCATGATAGGCATGTCGCAAGATGGGTAATCTTTACACATCCCATGTACTGAATAAGAAAGGGATAAAGAGGTGGCTTACAATCACCACTTCACACAATACATAAATATAACATACATCATCCAAGGTAAAATAAAAGGTCCAACTACGGAACCAAAATAAAGAAAGACAACCCCAAATGCTAGATCCCCGATCACCCCAACTGGGCTCCTCTACTGATCATCCGGAAAAGAAACATAGTAACGGCCCGAATCCTCGTCGAACTCCCACTTGAGTTCAGTAGCGTCCCCTACACTGGCATCATCGGCACCTGCATCTGTTTGGAAGTATCTGTGAGTCACAGGAACTCAGCAATCTCAGATCCTTGCGATCAAGACTATTTAAGCTTAAAGGTAGGAAAGGGGTAGTGAGGTGGAGCTGCAGCAAGCACTAGCATATATGGTGACTAACTTACGCGAAAGAGAGCGAGAAGAGAAGCAAAGCACGGTCGAGAAGCTACTAGTGATCAAGAAGTGATCCTGAAGCTACTTATGTTCAAGCATAACACGAGACCATGTTCTCTTCTCAGACTCAGCTGAAAAGATACCATCAAGGCTACACATGCGGTTGATTCATTTTAATTAAGTTAAGTGTCAAGTTCTCTACAACCGTACATTAACAAATTCCCATCTGCCCATAACCGCGGGCACGGCTTTCGAAAGTTCAAAACCCTGCAGGGGTTTCCCAACTTAGCGTATCACAAGCTCTCACGGTCAACGAAGGATATTCCTTCTCGCGGGAGGACCCGATCAGTCTCGGAATCCCGGTTACAAGACATTTCGACAACGGTAAAACAAGACTAGCAAAGCCGCCCGATCTACCGACAAATCCCGATAGGAGTCGCACGTATCTCGTTCTTAGGGCACACCGGATAGGTCAAGCTATGAGTAAAACCAACCCTCAAGTTGCCCCGAGGTGGCCCCGCATGTTGCCCGTTTTGGACCAACACTCAGAGGAGCAGTGGCCCGGGGGGGTTAAAATAAAGATGACCCTTGAGTCTGCAGAACCCAAGGGAAGGTATATGGTGGTAGGTAGGAAAATGGTAAAACCGAGGTGGGGCCTTGCTGGAGGAGTTTTATTCAAAGCAAACTGTCAAGGGGTTCCCATAACACCCAACCGCGTAAGGAACGCAAAATCAAGGAACATAACACCGGTATGACGGAAACTAGGGCGGCAAGAGTGGAACAAAACACCAGGCATAAGGCCGAGCCTTCTACCCTTTACCAAGTATATAGATGCATTAAAGTAAACAAGATATGATAATGATATCCTAACAATATCTGTCGTGGAATTGTCACGGCAGATGTCCTAGCGAAAGGACTTAGTCGTAGGGCCATCACAATTAGGAAGCTTACGGGGGTTAATCGGGACAAAGGACACGAGAGGTTTATACTGGTTCGGCCCCTTACGGTGATGGTAAAGGCCTAGTCTAGTTGATGTTGTATTGCTAGGTCTCGATGACCAAGGAGCGAATCCGCTAGCTTGGCTATCGATCTCTCCTTTCTTGTCCTAAGCCGCCGCCGGGTCGTCCCCTTATATACACGGGTTGACGCCTGGCGGCCTACAGAGTGCCGGCCGGCTCATAAAACGTGTCCGGCTTGGTGACTTCTTTTATATGCCTTTCTTTACAAGTCTTTCTTTACATACGGCGGTTTACAATATTGGGCCTTAAGCTGCCTCTAGGCTTAGGCCTTCTACAAGTCTTAATAGACTATCACCTTGAATATTACTGGGCTTCTTTTTGTAACCCGCCATTGGGGTTGACCTGGCCCCTCCTGGGCGGGTCATACCTGGTAGCTATATCCCCAACATTAGGCCCCAGGTTGACTTGAAATTTGTTCTTTGTCAATCTTCAAGACATGGACGAAATCCATCTTCCTCTATCTGAAAAAACTCTGTAACCCGCCATGACATCATCTTCTGAAAACATGAAAGCCTGCTATGATGTCATCTTCAATGGATCTTTTATCTTTTAATGTCTTTCGAGAATCGAGGCATCCGTTTAGCTGGATAATCATTATTTTGGTCTTCCTCAATTTTCGCGCCTGCATGTTCACTTCTTTCCCTTATAAATAGGCTTGGCCAGTCCTTCTTCTTTCTTCTTCTTCCTTTCATCTTCTCTCTACCTCTCTGCTTCTCGAGCTCCGCCGCTGCCGTAGCACTCACCGCTACCCTCAACGTCGGCCGCTGCATCACCCTGAGCTCGTCCAGAGAACCGCGGTGACTCTTCACAGTAGATTTGCATCTCGTAAGTTCCTTCTTTTCCACACACTTAGATCTGTATTAGGGTTGCGAGTTCATCGGTGTTCTTCGCTATTCATCATGGATCTTATGTAGTTCTTCCTCCGCAGCCTCTTCTGATCCAAAAAGGAACACATAACTCGTGCGGTAGTTGTTTTGCGTCCATTTTTTATACCAGTAGATCCCTTTTTTCTGTACAACTGCCTCATTATAACTCACGAACTCATCTATACTAGATTTTTAGGTCTAGAATATTTTCTTTTTGGAACGGCCATTTGATCCAAAATAATAATGACAGCTTGATAAACTTGTTTGTGCCAACACTTAGCCATTTTCTGTTTCTAGCATCCTTTGAATATCTTTAGTCATGGCGGCTTATGACTCCGGATTTCCTTTATATGTCATTAGCCCTTCTTTAAACCGCCATGATTCATCTGTATCATGATCATGAACCTGTAACTTCATCAAATAAATTGAACCGGCAAATTACTTTCCTTTCAGCTTCCCCTTTTTCATCATGCCATCAAAAACACCGATAGTCTGCAACTGGGTCCCCTCCACAGTAACTGAGGATAACTTGAAAGAGCTTGTCACCATTGGATTTCTGCTAGAGAAAAACATTATGTCTTATCGTGCTCCTGACCCGGACAAGGAACGGCCTAATCCCAAAGACGGTGAAGTTATTGTCTTCACTGACCACATGAATCGGGGTTCATTTTTTCAAACTTCACCCTCAAGATCTTGGACCCAATTCCATATCCAACATCTATAATTTTCAAGTTCTATGTGAGGTATATCTTCAAGAAGAGTCGACTGCGGAACTCTTCAGAGAGTACTTTTATCTGAACTGCCAGAATGAGTGTACCAATGGCCCTAGCTTGGAACTCGGTGGAATCTCAATTCAGCACCGGCAGGGCGCCGTCTTTCCCTTAATAGTCTTACCAAGTCATCCCAAAGATTGGAATCAGACCTGGTTTTATTGCCAAGATACGTCTCCAGCCAATGAAAAACCACTACCGGGTTATCGCGCGGAGCGTCTGGATTCCAAGTTTGTGCTCCCCGATGAGCTTACTGCTGCTGAACGCAAGAAGCTTATTCCATCTATTAAAAGGATCAATGCCTTATTGGGAATGGCTTAACTGGAGTTGACTTGATCCATTGCTGGATCTCATGGAGGGTCATCCCTCTAAGCCGCCGATCCAAATTGATGTATGAATAAGGCGGAGGCCTAGATGACTCTCTGTGTCACAGCTCTGTACAACTAACTGAAGAAGACATTGTTGCAATGTCAACCATCCTTGTGAACGGCAAGTATGAGGACTACAGTAAAGGTTGGGTTAAACCCCTTCTGTAAACATAACCCGGCACCAGAGGTAAAAAAAACCTGACCTATTTCTCTTTTGTGCTTTCCTCAGTAGTTTTAAATACTTGCATGACCTTTTATCCTGTTTATTTGTTTATAGGCCAAATCTGACTTCTGGAAGGCCAAGTATGACCATGAAGCTGCCAAGAAGGCTAGAACTGCCGCCATAGCCGCCAGGAAGACGACCCGGAGGTCCAAGAAAAAAAGGAGCACTGCTTTGGACCTATTAAAGCTTGACGATGATACTGAGTCGGAGGTAGCCCTTGACTCCCTTGGCCAGATTTTCAATAACCTTATTGACACTGACTATTGCCAGGACGACACGGGGGCCAGCCAGGCCGTAGAAGAAGAGGTAACTATTTCCTCTGACTCAGCCCACTTGCCGAGATAGAAACTTCAACTGGTAACCTGGAAAGTAAGGTTTTCGCACCCTTTGGCTTATTTGGACCCTCATTTTCTTTTAAAAAAGAGCAACATGAGAGCCACCGTCAGGCCCGGAATAATGAAATGATGAACCACCTTCCGTTTTACAACAAACTCCTCGAAAATGCCAGAATGACGTTTCTTTCATCTTTTGCTTTCATTAATGAATCTATTCCCTTGCCTCACTGACTTTATTTTACCTTTTATAGGAGGTTTCTCGCTCTTCTGGCGACTCATCTCAGACTCAGTTTCCGTCTTTCAAAACTGCTCCTGGGTAAGGAAAAATCAGCTTTCCTCTGTATATCTTTAAAATTTGCATCCTTACACTAACTATCTCATAAAACTTTTCTTAGCGGCCAAGCCAAATCCAAGAAGGCCAATGTGATTAAGCCGTCAGAAGACTCGAAGGTTCCTGCACCTGAGACGGCCATGCCAACTCCTCCCTCTAAAACTGAAGCACCTGAAGACCCATCTGTTCATACTCAATTGGATCCTCCTGAGTTGTCAGCCGATGAGATCACCCTTAATCCGACTATCACTGAACCATCTAGTTCAGCTAACCCGCCAGCAACTTCTGATACTGACATGTTGATTAATGGTAGCCGATTTGTTGAACCAGGGACCCCCACTGTGTTATCCTGGCACACTGCTAAGCAAGAAGCCTTGGAGAAGCAGAAAGTGCGTTTTGATATCTCTCACTACACTCATCTGAATGCTAGTGACATACTGTCCGGTTATCTCAGTCATGTTCATTCCAGCCATGAGTCGGAAATTGAGAGGGTCAAGCAATTACAGCTAAAATATGAGGTATGTTCTCTGGTTCACTTATACTCTGCCAGCCCCCAAGTCTTCAGATGATGAAACTGAATGATCTGTAGACTTTATGATATAGGTTGATACTTTGTCTCTAAGCTTTTCGAAAGTCCAACAAAGTAGCGTAAACTTCACCTGTAGTTCCCAAGGGCCAGCTCAATTTATCATAAATGAACCGGTACTTAACTTCATAAATGTATTTTACTAGTCCCAATAAGTATTGCAATCCGGCTTAATCTTGAGAAACTTTCTGAATATCATGCATTAGCCCCCAAGTGCCAAGTGTTGTTACTTTGTAAAACACTTGGGATTTGAAACATATAAGAGTCGTAAAAATTGCTTTGGCAGACATTAGCCCCCAAGTGTCAAGTGGTATTGGTGGAGCATAGTACTTGAGACTTGAACCCTTATAACTTTTAGTTTAAGCCTTGACATACCTGTGTATGTTTTGTAGAACGCCCTATCTAAATTGGGCTCCCAATTAACTGATGCAAAGACCCGGCTGACGGATCAAGAGGTAGAAATCAAGACTGCTGACTCTAAACTCCAATTGAGTCTTTCTGAGACAGAACAATTGAAGACCAGCTTGACTACAAAGAAGAAATCCTGGGCCGAAGAAAAGACGCTGCTGATACAACATGCTGAAACAGCTGAGGCGGCTCTTGAGGAGGTTACCACAGAGCTCACCCGCTTAAAGAACTGGGTGTCTCAAATGGTCTCCACCATCTTTGGTAAGTCATCTGTATTAATCACTTTATACCTTATTTTGACCTGGAATATAAGCCGCCTACTGAGCCTTTGTTTAAAAAACACTCGTAGGTCCATGAAGCAAAAATCTGAGCCAAGACCCGTGACCAAATTGAAGGTGGTTTATACCTTAGTGGAGCAATTGTATACTGGCGCTCAACGAGCACTTCCCACCATCTCCCCTAACAACCAAGGACCCAATCGGTTGAGCGATGTCTTGAAGAGGTTATCAATCTTACCCGCCAGGTTTCAAGAAGTCAAACGATCATGTGCCAGAGCCGGAGCCCTAACTGCCCTAAGCCGCTCCAAAGCCTGGGTGCCAGATCTAGACCCGGTGGATGTGGCTAAGGGGTACCCTACTGTGAAGGAAGACGGGACTCCATTTGATCAAGATGACTTCATTTCCTGTGTGAGGGGAGTTCGACCTCAAGCTACCATTCTTGGAGATGAGACCAACATCGATAAATATCAGCCGGGTTTTGATATGGAGAATAAGAAGATGGTGACTCCATCTTATAAGGTGACAGATCTTATCCCACCAGTTCATCAACACACTTTTGCTCCGGAAGTTGACCCGACCAGCGTGATTGATGATGAGGCGGAGTTCATTGCTTTGAACGGCTTTGACTAGTCCAAGCCCAGCTTCCAATCAGTAGAAGGAGATGAACCGGCGAAGGGAGAGTCATAACCATCTTGTGGGCTCTCAAAGCCTTGTAATAGATTTAGCTTAAAAAATGCATGTGTTGCTTATGCCATCGCACACAAAATGTTGCATATTAGTCTTTGCCAGCACACCTTTGATTATATCTGCAATGTTTTAACTTTGCTCCTACAAAAAATGAAAGAGCTGGCCTGGCGGTTTAACATAGGACGGGTCAAAAACACCCAGTATATGTCTATTGGAAAAGATAAGCAGGGCTGAAAAAACCTGTTCGTGAACAACACTGTCATACATGTGTTTCTGGACCGCCGGTTTTCATGATCCGGATGATGAGGTTGATGACCCAATCTTTTTGAGAAGTCAATGCTTCCATATACCTGATGACTATCATGCCTTGGCGGCTTATTGTCAAATAATCAAGCCGGCTTAAATAAAAACCATACTGATAGTTTAGATTTGAGACAATAAAAACCAGTAAGACAAAATAGCAGATTTCAAACAACATAAATTTGGGGGTGTATGATTCGAATACGATCAGTAAACCGGACCAAAGGGGTTAAGCTAAGATTCGAATACGATCATATAGCCCCCAATGGCTTTGGCGTTGCACCGATCAAGAGGGTACCGACAGCTATGTTCTGTTTGGTTTGAATATGACCTATGTTTGAACAGGAAGCCCCCAAATGACCTTGAGAGGTTTTTAACGACCTTGATTCGAATACGATCCAAGTCGGACCCAAAAAGGGGTTAAGCTATGATTCGGATATGATCAAGAAGCCCCCTAGTGAGTTTGGCTCTAAGCCGATCAAGAGGGTTACGAAAGCTATGTTCTCCTTGGTTCGAATACGACCTATGTTTGAACAGGAAGCCCCCAAGTGACGTATGAGGTTTACAGCTAGATTCGAATACGATCGTAAGCCGGACCAAAAAGGTTAAGCTAAATTCAGATATGATCAGCTCCTTAATAGTCACTTAAATAATAAAAGTAGTAAAGATATATGATCTTAGAAGAGGAAAAATACAGAAGTCCTACTTTATTATTTATCATAATATATACAACGTCAAAGTATGTACATAAAGAGAGCCGGTAGCTCAGGTGTAGTATGGCCGAAGCTGGGCAATGTTCCACGGTCGGTGGGTCTCCTCCTCTGACTTACGTGAGTCTTTGTGCTCTCGAACGTGAATCAGGTAATATGACCCGTTGTTTAAATTCTTGCTGACCACAAAAGGTCCTTCCCAAGGCGTGGATAGTTTGTGCGCATCAGACAGATCCTGGATGAGCCGGAGCACTAGGTCACCTTGTTGAAAGGTCCTGGACTTAACCCGATGGCTGTGATAACGACGCATGTCCTGTTGATAAATTGTTGATCGAGCCGCCGCTAAATCTCTCTCCTCATCTAACAAGTCAAGTGCATCCTGCCGGGCTTGTTCATTATCAGCTTCAACGTAAGCCGCCATGCGAGGCGAGTCATGACGGATGTCACTAGGTAGCACTATTGCCGCTCCATAAACCATGAAGAAAGGTGTATAACCTGTAGACCTATTAGGAGTGGTGTTGATGCTCCACAGCACTGAGGGTAATTCCTCTACCCAACAACCCGACATCCGTTGTAAGGGAACCATAAGCCGGGGCTTGAGACCTTTTAAGATTTCCTGATTTGCTCTCTCAGCCTGACCATTAGATTGAGGGTGAGCTACGGAAGAAACATCAAGCCAGATATGCTCACGTTGACAAAACTCCTCCATATCACCTTTGGAAAAATTAATGCCATTATCAGTGATAATGCTGTGTGGAAAACCAAAGCGAAAAATCACATTTTTCATGAACTGAACCGCCGTGGCTGCATCACACTTACTCACAGGCTCTGCCTCAACCCATTTTGTGAATTTGTCAACTGCTACTAAAAGATGTGTCTTTTTATCATTGGACCTTTTGAAAGGTCCAACCATGTCAAGCCCCCAAACTGCAAACAGCCAAGTGATTGGAATCATCCGCAACTCTTGAGCCGGCACATGCGCTCGTCATGCAAATTTTTGACATCCATCACACATACTGACCAGATCCTCTACATCAGCGTGAGCCGTTAACCAGAAAAAACCATGACGAAAAGCTTTGGCCACAAGAGACTTTGACCTGGCGTGATGACCACAATCCCCTTCATGGATCTCACGAAGTATTTCTTGACCGTCTTCAGAAAAAACACGATGCTGAAACACTCCAGTGACGCTGTGATGATACAACTCTCTGTCAGAAATCGTCATTGATTTGGACCGCCTGGTTATCTGTCGGGCCAGGATCTCGTCCTATGGTAACTCGCCCCGGGTCATGTAAGCCAGGAACGGTACTGTCCAATCTAGAATAACATGAATGGCCGCCACTAATTGTGCCTCCGGGTCAGCAATGGCCAAATCTTCCTCTGTAGGCAACTTAATAGACGGGTTATGTAAAACAGCCAAAAAGGTGTTAGGTGGTACTGGCTTACGTTGAGATCCCAACTGGCTTAAGGCATCGTCCGCTTCGTTCTTTCTACGGTCAATGTGTTCCACTTGATAACCCTTAAAATGCCCCGCAACAGCGTCGACCTCGCGGCGATAAGCCGCCATGAGAGGATCCTTGGAATCCCACTTGCCTGACACCTGTTGAGCCACCAAATCTGAATCGCCAAGGCACCGGACCCGGCTCAGACTCATCTCTTTAGCCATTCGAAAACCATGGAGCAAGGCTTCATATTCTGCTGCGTTGTTAGTACAAGGAAACATCAATCGCAACACATAACAAAACTTGTCCCCTCGAGGAGAAGTTAAAACAACTCCAGACCCCGAGCCTTCCAACTGTCTGGACCCATCAAAGTGAATCATCCAATATGTGTTATCTGGTTTCTCCTCTGGCATGCAACTCTGTCCAGTCATTAATGAAGCCAACTAGCGCTTGAGATTTGATCGCAATATGTGGCATATACTTCAAACCATGAGACCCAAGTTCAATAGCCCACTTGGCGACTCATCCTGTGGCTTCTCTATTTTGAATGATGTCTCCTAGAGGAGCAGAGCTAACCATAGTGATTGGGTGACCCTGAAAGTAATGTTTGAGCTTCTGGCTTGCCATGAACACCCCATAAACAAGCTTCTAACAATGTGGATATCTTTGTTTAGATTCAATGAGCACCTCACTGACGTAGTAAACCAGCCGTTGGACCGGATGTTCTTTGCCAACCTCCTTGCGCTCCACAACAATGGCCACACTGACAACACGTGAGTTAGCAGCTACATATAACAACAACGGCTCTTTCTCAACCAGAGCAGCAAGAACCGGCGGCTCAGCGAGCTATTTCTTCAGATCCTCAAAAGCAGAGTTAGCAGCGTCACTCCAGACAAAGTCATCCACCTTTTTCATCATTTGATACAAAGGCATCGCCTTCTCCCCTAACTGGCTTATGAACCGGCTTAAGGCAGCGACGCGACCTGCCAAACGCTAAACATCATTGATGCACACCGGTTTGGCCAGAGATGTAATTGCCTTAATTTTCTCTGGATTAGCCTCAATACCTCTGTTAGACACCAAAAAACCCAAAAGTTTGCCAGCTGGGACTCAAAAAACACATTTGGCCGGGTTAAGCATCATCTTGTAGACCTAGAGGTTATCAAAGGTCTCCTTCAGATCAGTTATGAAGGTTTCCTTCTCTCTGGATTTCACCACTATGTCATCCACATAAGCATGAACATTACGCCCAATCTGACTGTGAAGACAATTCTGTACACATCGTTGATAAGTCGCCTAGGCACTTTTCAGTCCAAAAAGGCATAGACACATAGCAGAAGGCTCCAAATGGGGTGATGAAAGTCGTCTTCTCCTGGTCCTTAACTGCCATCTTGATCTGATGATAACTTGAATATGCATCCAAAAAACTCAAACGCTCGCAACCCGCCATAGCATCAATGATCTGATCAATACGAGGGAGAGCAAAAGGATCGGCCGGACAAGCCTTGTTCAAATCGGTGTAATCCACACACATACGCCAGGTGCCATTCTTCTAGAGTACAAGCACCGGGTTAGCCAACCACTCTGGGTGAAAAACTTCAACAATGAACCCGGCCGCCAAGAGCCAGGCCACCTCTTCTCCAATGGCCTTGCGCCTTTCCTCATTAAACCGTCGAAGAAACTGCCTGGCCGGCTTAAACTTCGGATCGATATTGAGAGTGTGCTCAGCGAGTTCTCTCAGGACACCCGGCATGTCAGAAGGTTTCCATGCAAAGTTGTCCCAGTTCTCACGGATGAACTCGATGAGCGCGCTTTCCTATTTTGGATCCAAGTTGGTGCTGATGATGAACTGTTTGGATGAGTCGCCAGGCACAAAATCAACCATCTTGTTGTCATTAGCTGACTTGAATTTCAACACAGGTTCATGCTCCGTAGTTGGCTTCTTCAAAGACGTCATGTCTGCCGAGTCAACATTATCTTTATAAAACTTTAACTCCTCTGTCGCACAAACAGACTCAGCATAAGCGGCATCACCCTCTTCACATTCTAGGGCTATTTTCTAGCTTCCATGTACTGTGATGGTGCATTTATAACCCGGCATCTTGAGCTGCAGATACACATAACACGGCCGAGCCATGAACTTGGCATAAGCCGACCGTCCAAACAGAGCATGATATGGGCTTTTGATCTTAACCACCTCAAAAGTTAATTCTCTGCCTTGGAATCATATTCATCCTCAAAGGCTACTTCCAGTTCAATCTTACAAACTGGGTATGCCGACTTACCAGGCACAACACCATGAAAAATAGTGTTGGATTGTTTAAGACTCTTATCAGTCAACCCCATCCGACGAAACGTCTCATAATAGAGGATGTTGATGCTACTGCCTCCGTCCATGAGCACCATAGTGAACTTATATCCACCAACCTGAGGTGCCACCACCAAGGCCAAGTGACCCGGGTTATCAACCCGGGGAGGGTGATCTTCCCTACTCCACACAATAGGCTGTTCTAACCACCTCAAATAACGTGGAATTGCTGGCTCAACAGCATTGACAACCCTCTTATGAAGCTTCTGGTCCCTCTTGCATAAACTAGTGGTAAATATGTGGTACTGCCCACTATTCAACTGTTTTGGGTTACTCTGATACCTGGACTATTGTTGTTGTTGCTGCTGATTATTTTGGTCGGGTTGCTGATTATAGCCACCCTGGTTACCCGGATGGCCCTGACCGTGAAAATCGCCTCTGCCTGAACCGACGCCCGGGCCATGAAAGCCACCTCCGCCTGAACCCCCGCCAGCTCTGTGGCTACCATAAAACATGTTGGAATTTTTAAATGCCTTCATGATCGTACTGTCCTTCCACAGATGGGTAGCTGGCTTCTCCCGGGTGTCGTGTCTTGGACAAGGTTCATTCAGTAGTTGCTCGAGGGTGGGACCTGACCCACCTGACCGAGGAGGTGTCCTACCCTTGCGCCGTTGGTTGTTGCCCTGTGTATTGGTGTTAGCCACAAACTCGTCGGCCTTACGTTTATTACCTCCTTGATTCGCCAGGTTATGCTGGTGACCCTTGCCGTTGCCGTTCTTCTTTCCCTTCCTTGTCTTTTCTTCATCAGACACGAGATCTTTGGTACTGTTAGAATCAGCATATTTGACCAGGGCCGCCATCAACTGGCCCATGTCATTACAATCACGCTTGAGCCGCCCCAGCTTCTGTTTCAGGGGTTCAAAACGACATTTTTCTCCAACATTAAGACCGCAAAGCCAGCATCCATCTTATCAGATGAATGTATTATCTCCTTGACATGGCGCACCCAATGGGTCGTGGACTCACCTTCATCATGCTTACAATTAGTCAGGTCCATGATTGACATAGGTTGCTTACATGTGTCCATGAAGTTCCGAATGAACCGGGCTTTTAACTCCGCCCATGAGCCGATGTGGTTGGATGGCAACCCTTTCAACCAAGTGCGAGCCATTCCATCCAACATCATAGTGAAATACTTAGCCATTACTGCATCACTGACCTCCAACAGCTCAATCGCCATCTCATAGCTTTCAATCCATGCCCCAGGCTGCAAGTCAGTCGTGTAATTAGGCACCTTACAAGGCCCCTTAAAGTCTTTTGGCAAGCGCTCATTACGTATAGCCTACACCAAGCAAGGGACACCTCCTGTTCTTGTGGCTACTCCTGCCTCAACAGAGGTTGTTGGATAAACCGGAAAAGCCTGATGAGCCGCCTGTTCAGCTGCCAGTTGAACCGCCCGCTCAGCCTCTTGAAGGATTCTCTCCTGATCCGCCAAGTTAAGGGCTCCACCCTGCGCCGGCTCATTCCTACGCGGTTGGTTATGGCGTTGAGCGTTGCTCGACATAGCGACTGAGTCCATATGCCTGCTATAGCTCAGGCTCCGGCTTGGGCGAGGGGATGAATGGATTCTGTCTCAACTGTAAGAGTACGCATGCTGCTGCGCTAGAGCCGTTTGAAGAAGCTCTCTCACCCTTCGTCTTTCAATTGCTGTCGGAGAGTCACCTTCCATCAGGAGAGCTGCCAAACGAGCTGACACAGCAATGAGATTCTCCAAAGGGTTAGAACAATGACCCGGTGGTATTGGTGTGTAATGAGGCGGAGCAGTATTCATACGGGGTGGCTCCATGGCCGCGGTTAAACCGGCGCCCCAGCCCCGGGTGTCATGATCCGGTTTGCCTCCAGCGGGTTATTTGGACCAGCCCCGGGTGTGTGGAAAAGGTTCCTAGGATCGTAAGTCAGAGGCAGACGTGATTGAGTTTTCTGGTGCCTTCTCCTCATGACCTCGTTTGACGCGTTCAGATCCATCGAGAGCCGGAAAGTCTCCGCTTGAAGCTGCTGAGCACGAGCATCCAAAGCCGCCTGCTCTGCGGCCATCCTGACCTCTTCTGCTGCTAAATTTTCCCTGGCCTGTGCCATCTCTTCGCGTAGCCAAGCCACCTCCGCATCATGCTGATCCTTATCCACCGGCTCCACTACAGTAGTCAACAGAGCCATGAACTTATCCATGAGGTCCATTAGCACCTGAGCCAGAGGGCGCGCGGGGTCTCCTAACCCGGCTGCTGCCGACCCGGTGGTTATTGCTGCCACAGCCATAGAGTTCTGCCCGGGTTGAGTGCCAGCCATGAAAACTCTGGCTCGATTCGGCGGCTCAGAGAGGTCCGGCATACTGCTGCCATTGGAATAGCCCCCAAGCACGCCATCTTGTAGTTGATACAAAGAATTTGTCTCGCCTGAGGATGACTCACCGTCGGAACAGATGGCCGTCTCACTGCCATCCACTGATTCTTCAAAGAATTCACCTCCATGGATGCAACCCACAAAGGCATGCCTCACGGCAGGTTGAGCCCGGGGGGATCTCGCGCGCTGAGCTGTCTCGATGAGATTGGTGCAGACACCCGGCTCAGGGCCCGACTCGCCGATCCGGCCGATGAAGACATGGATTCCGCCAAAGGGGACCCGGTACCCGTACTCAATTGAGCTGGCCTCGGGGCCCCAGCCTTCATCGTGGATGTAGAGCTTGCCGCGACAACTCTTGGTCATCCGGCCCACAGCGTATCCCTTGAGCCCTTTGAAGTTTCCCTTCAAGAACTCAAATCCACCGTGCGCTAGCCCCATGGTGGGCGCCAACTGTCGTGGAATTGTCACGGCAGATGTCCTAGTGAAAGGACTTAGTCGTAGGGCCATTGCAACTAGGAAGCTTAAAGGGGTTAATCGGGACAAAGGACACGAGAGGTTTATACTGGTTCGGCCCCTTACGGTGATGGTAAATTCCTAGTCCAGTTGATGTTGTATTGCTAGGTTTCGATGACCAAGGAGCGAATCCGCTAGCTTGGCTATCGATCTCTCCTTTCTTGTCCTAAGCCGCCGCCGGGTCGTCCCCTTATATACACGGGTTGACGCTTGGCGGCCTAAAGAGTCCCGGCCAGCTCATAAAACGTGTGCGGCTCGGTGGCTTCTTTTATATGCCTTTCTTTACAAGTTTCTTTACATACGACGGTTTACAATATTGGGCCTTAAGCCGCCTCTGGGCTTAGGCCTTCTACAAGTCTTAATATACTATTACCTTGAATATTACTGGGCTTCTTTTTGTAACCCGACATTGGGGTTGACCCGGCCCCTCCTAGGTGGGTCATACCTGGTAGCTATATCCCCAACAATATCCATGTTCCAACATGGAACAAACTTCAACTTCACCTGCAACTAGCAACGCTATAAGAGGGGCTGAGCAAAGCGGTAACATAGCCAAACAACGGTTTGCTAGGAAAGGTGGGTTATAGGCTTGACATGGAAATATGGGAGGCATGATATAGTAAGTGGTAGGTAGCGCAGCATAGCAATAGAGCGAGCAACTAGCAAGCAATGATAGAAGTGATTTCGAGGGTATGGTCATCTTGCCTGCAAAGTTCTCAGAGTTGATGAAAGCTTGATCCTCGTTAGCGTACTCAACAGGCTCCCGGCTCTACCCAAAGCAATAACACAAGCAAAGGACCAACAATCAATCACGGTGCAATGCACAATCAACATGATGCAAAACATGACAAGATATGCCAGATGTGATATGTAATGCATATGCATGCTCCGGAAGGGGAAGATTGATCAAGGCATCAACTTGGTAAACCAAGTGTTCCACTGGAAAGATGAGATGATTTTGGTCGAAATCGATATAAAGATCACCGGAATCGGATGCACGGTTTGCAAATGGCAAGCAAAACAAGAATGACATAATTCTGCGATTAACAGCACGATACCATCTAGAATTCAACAAGAAACTAAGCTACTGCACTTCAACATAACAAAAAAGCACATGGCATTGATGTACTCAAGATACTTGACAAAACATGAACACTGAGCTACGGTTAAATCACACCAGAGCAGGTTCAAACAAGCATGGCAAAAGTGCAAAAGATATCAGCTTCACAGACTTGGTGAAAATACTAACATGCCAGAAAATAACATCAGGAAGCCATGTTTAGAGCAAGCTAACAATATGCTACAGGAACAGATCATAGCAAACAAAGGCATGGCATGAATCTATTAAAAGCATAGAACAAAAGTCCCTTATCGACCATGAGCCAAAAAGGCACATAAGATATGATGGCACCCATGTAAACATACAAGTTTTATTAACAGTTTCAGACTTAGCAGAAAACAGAGCATGGCATAAACAAAATTATGAAGAAATCTTTGTGAGCTCAATTCACTCACCACAAGGCATTGCATTACAAGACTAGCATACTAGCAGGAAGAAGACATGTTCATGAAGATAACCATGGCAAGAGCAAGTTCATAGCATGCATGGATCAACAACAACATCCATGGCAAAATTGATTAACATGTAAACAATCTGCCAGGAACATTTTATAGCAAAAGTAGAGCAAGATTGAGACATGCTAGGGCACTCCATAATTTCAAACAGGGGCATGGATGGATAGATCATAATCATATGTCCAAATCATCCTTAATGAAGCAACTCAAAACAAGCATGTATCTCACTATAGCATCTTGTTTACATGGCATAAAAATAACAGTAGACCAAGGACTTAGCAAAATCCTAAGTCCCTGAAATCAGCAATATCACGAAGGCTACTTTGCATGCTTGTTCTAGTCACCACAATGATCACAAAAATACATGGCAAGCAACCTTGTAAATATAGCATGGCATAGAACAAAACACATGTAGAGCTCATGGCCATATGATGCACACAACAAAAGTGACAAAAAAGACAAATCAACATAATCTGCTAAGTAACAGGAGTAAACATTTTATAGGACTCTCGCATTAGTGATTTCGGCAATAAGATGGACTCAAACAAGAATCCCACAATGGAACTAATGAAGAGCATCTCCCAATGAACATTTTGATATATCATGCGCATGAAACGGAGCTACTGTCATGGAGTTATGGCATGATGAACATGGCCCTAAAATATGTGCAGGGAAAAGACTTAGCCGAAAATTCAACCTCTCAGTGGATCTAGGGTTTGATCCCGGGCACGGAAGCCGAGGTGGATCTGGATCTCGCCAGAGACGCGGCTCACCGGAGACGATGCGGGAGGCGGCCGGAGTTGGTGCGAGGCACCGGTGTGCGGGCGAGGTCGGTGGCGGGCTCCGGTGCACGCCGCCGAGGTTGGTGCGGTGTGGTGGCGCGCCGACGAGGTGGCGCGATGAGAGGCGGCGGCGGGTCTCCCGGGCAGCGGAGGGCCGAAGCGGCGGAGGCGGCTCGTGCGGCCACGGGCGATGTGCGGGCCGCGCGGGCCGGCTGCAGGCCCCGCGGGCCGGCGGCGGGCGCGGAAGAGAGAGAGGGAGGCGGCTGCTGATGTGGCGGCGGTGGATTGGGTGCGCGGTGGTGGCGGCTAACATGGCGGCGGTGGATTGGCTGGGGTGACGCGTCCGGCGGACACGTCTGGTGCAGATGGACTTGTCCGGCGGCGCGAGGTGGAAGAAGACTAGGGTTTGGGCCTGTTGGGGATATAATTACTGGAGGTAAACCGGCTAGGAGTGGCCGGGTTAGCTCCATGAAGATAGAAGCCCATGAAGACGTGAGGATGGAGGCGCTTTACGAAGGCCCAAGGCCCAAAGGCGGGTTAAGGCCTGTAGATGTGAACCGACTCTTTCATATAACTTGTATTGTAAGTTATTTGAATAGAGACCGAGCCGGACACGTTTATGATCCGGCCTCGGGAATCTGTAAACCGGCGGGTGTCAATCTATGTATATAAAGGGACGACCCCGCCGCGGTTTAGGGACAATGACAACAACTCGAGAGCCAGGTAAAGCGGATTTGCTCCCTGATCATCGAAACCCTAGTAATACCAATCACAACTAGACGTAGGCTTTTACCTTTATCGAAGGGGCCGAACTAGTATAAAACCCCTCATGTCCCTTGTTCGGTTTAACCTCTTTAAGCTAACCCATAGCAATTGATACATCTCCAACGAATCTATAATTTTTGATTGCTCCATGCTATATTATCTACTGTTTTGGACATTATTGGGCTTTATTATCCACTTTTATATTATTTTTGGGACTAACCTATTAACCGGAGGCCCAGCCCAGAATTGCTGTTTTTTGCTTGTTTTAGGGTTTTGAAGAAAAGGAGTATCAAATGGAGTCCAAACGGAATGAAACCTTCGGGAGCGTGATTTTCTCAACGAATAAGACCAGAGAGACTTGGACCCTACGTCAAGAAATAAAACAGGAGGCCACGAGGTAGGGGGCGCGCCCACCCCCACCAGGCGCGCCCTCCACCCTCGTGGGCCCCCTGTTGCTCCACCGACGTACTCCTTCCTCCTATATATATCCACGTACCCCCAAACGATTAGACCAGGAGCCAAAACCCTAATTCCACCGCCGTAACTTTCTGTATCCACAAGATCCCATTTTGGGGCCTATTCCGGAGCTCCGCCGGAGGGGGCATCGATCACGGAGGGCTTCTACATCAACACCATAGCCTCTCCGATGAAGTGTGAGTAGTTTACCTCAGACCTACAGGTCCATAGTTATTATCTAGATGGCTTCATCTCTCTTTTTGGATCTCAATACAATGTTCTCCCCCTCTCTTGTGGAGATCTATTCGATGTAATCTTCTTTTTGCGGTGTGTTTGTTGAGACCGATGAATTGTGGGTTTATGATCAAGTCAGTCTATGAATAATATTTGAATCTTATCTGAATTCTTTTATGTACGATTGGTTATCTTTGCAAGTCTCTTCGAATTATTAGTTTGGTTTGGCCTACTAGATTGATCTTTCTTGCAATGGGAGAAGTGATTAGCTTTGGGTTCAATCTTGCGGTGTCCTTTCCCGGTGACAGTAAGGGCAGCAAGGCACGTATTGTATTGTTGCCATCGAGGATAACAAGATGGGGTTTTCTTCATACTGCATGAGTCTATCCCTCTACATCATGTCATCTTTCTTAAGGCGTTACTCTGTTTTTAACTTAATACTCTAGATGCATGCTGGATAGCGGTCGATGAGTGGAGTAATAGTAGTAGATGCAGGCAGGAGTCGGTCTACTTGTCTCGGACGTGATGCCTATATACATGATCATACCTAGATATTCTCATAACTATGCTCAATTCTGTCAATTGCTCAACAGTAATTTGTTCACCCACCGTAGAATACTTATGCTTCCGAGAGAAACCACTAGTGAAACCTATGGCCCCTGGGTCTATCTTCTTCATATTGATCTCCTACTACTTAGTTATTTCCTTTGCTATTTACTTTGCCTTTATTTTACTTTGCATCTTTATCATAAAAATACCAAAAATATTATCTTTATCATATCTATCAGATCTCACTCTCGTAAGCGACCCTATAGGGATTGACAACCCCTATTTGCGTTAGTTGTGAGGATTTATTTGTTTTGTGCAGGTACAAGGGACTTGCGCATAGCCTCCTACTGGATTGATACCTTGGTTCTCAAAAACTGAGGGAAATACTTACGCTACTTTGCTGCATCATCCCTTCCTCTTCGGGGAAAACCAACGCAGTGCTCAAGAGGTAGCAAGAAGGATTTCTGGCGCCGTTGCCGGGGAGGTCTACGCAAAAGTCAACATACCAAGTACCCATCACATACCCTTATCTCCCGCATTACATTATTTGCCATTTGCCTCTCGTTTTCCTCTCCCCCACTTCACCCTTGCCGTTTTATTCGCCCTCTCTCTCTATCCTCCCTCTCTATTTGCCTCTTTTTGTCCGCTTGCTTTTTGTTTGCTTGTCTGTTAGTTTTCTTGTCATTATGGCTAGTCCCTTATCTTCTCCGTTATCTCCTGAGAATGAAATTCTAAATTTTAAGCAAAGGGAGGGAGAAAATCTAAAAGATGCTTGGTATAGAATTTGCAATGCTCAAAATAAATCTACTAGGAAGCAATCTACTTCCGTTCTTCTTCGCAATTTTTATGTAGGCATTACTCCTTGGCACCGTTATGTTCTTGATACTATTACCGGAGGGAACTTTTTAGGTAGCCATACTTTTGATTCTTATAGTGCTATGTTAGATTTATTTGGCTCACCCCCTCTCTTGGTTAATGGAACTATATTAACTTTGGAGCATGTAATGCAAAGGCTTGAAATTATTGAAAATAAGGTTGCTACCATAGAGTTAATTGAAAATTTGGATAAAAATATCCAAAGCCGAATCTCTCAATATGGATCTAAAGTAGGAGTTACTTTGAAAGATATTAAAGAAAAGGAACCCATAGTTAATGAGAAAATAAATCACGATTCCGTTAGGATCGATAAACTTGAGAATATTATTACCAACTTGGGAACCGCTTTTTCTTCCATAAAGAATACTCCAAGTCCTTCCACTAAAGTTGCCAAGCTTATGTATGTTCCTAAAAATAATGGTGAATCATCTAGTAAGGAAAATGCGGATCTCAAATCTATAAGTGTTCATCCCAATCTTTTTGCTATTATTAAGGAACCATTTGTTACAAATGAATTTTTTAACCTTGTGCCTAAAAGTTTGATGATCAATAAAAAGAAAGAAATTCCTAAAGATGGTAGATGCCTCATTGAAGAATTGCCTACCAAAGATGGCAATACCTAGATCTATTCTTGCTTGTTATGCCTAACTAGGGGCGTTAAACGATAGCGCTTGTTGGGAGGCAACCCAATTTTATTTTTATTCCTTGCTTTTTGCTCCTGTTTAGTAATAAATAATTTATCTAGCCTCTGTTTTGGTTGTGTTTTTTTGTGTTTAATTAGTGTTTGTGCCAAGTAGAACCGTTGGGAAGACTTGGGGAAAGTCTTGTTGAACTTGCTGTAAAAAACAGAAACTTTAGCACTCACGAGAACTGCTGCCATTTTTATTTGGAGAGTGCTATTTAGTTAATTATTTTTTAAGATGATTAATAGATAAATTCCTCACGTCCAGCAATTTATTTTAGAATTTTTGGGGTTCCAGATCTTGCGCTAGATACAGATTACTACAGACTGTTCTGTTTTTGACAAATTCTGTTTTTCGTGTGTTGTTTGCTTATTTTGATGAATCTATGGCTAGTAAAGTAGTTTATAAACCATAGAGAAGTTGGAATACAGTAGGTATAACAGCAATATAAATAAAAAATGAGTTCATTACAGTACCTTGAAGTGATCTTTTGTTTTCTTTCGCTAATGGAGCTCACGAAATTTTCTACTTTAAGTTTTGTGTTGTGAAGTTTTCAAGTTTTGGGTAAAGATTTGATGGATTATGGAACAAGGAGTGGCAAGAGCCTAAGATTGGGGATGCCCATGGCACCCCCAAGATAGTCTATGGACACCTAAAAGCCAAAGCTTGGGGATGCCCCGGAAGGCATCCCCTCTTTCGTCTACTTCTATCGGTAACTTTACTTGGAGCTATATTTTTATTTACCACATGATATATGTTTTTCTTGGAGCGTCTTGTATGATTTGAGTCTTTATTTCTTAGTTTAACACAATCATCCTTGCTGTACACACCTTTTGATAGAGCCATATATGATTTGGAATTTGTTAGAATACTCTATGTGCTTCGCTTATATCTTTTGAGTTATATAATTTTGCTCTAGTACTTCACTTGTATCTTTTAGAGCACGGCAGTGGATTTGTTTTTATAGAAACTATTGATCTCTCATGCTTCACTTAGATTATTTTGAGAGTCTTAAATAGAATGGTAATTTTCTTAAAATCCTAATATGCTTGGTATACAAGATTAATAATAAAACTTTCTTATGAGTGTGTTGAATACTATGATAAGTTTGATACTTGGTAATTGTTTTGACATATGGAGATGGTGATATTAAAGTCATGCTAGTTGAGTAGTTGTGAATTTGAGAAATGCTTGTGTTGAAGCTTGTGATTCCTATAGCATGCACGTATGGTGAACCGTTATGTGATGAAGTCGGAGCATGATTTATTTTTTGATTGCCTTCCTTATCAGTGGCGGTCGGGGATGAGAGATGGTCTTTTCCTACCAATCTATCCCTCTAGGAGCATGCACGTAATACTATGCTTTGATAACTTGTAGATTTTTGCAATAAGTATATGAGTTCTTTATGACTAATGTTGAGTCCATGGATTATACGCACTCTCACCCTTCCACCTTTGCTAGCCTCTCTAATACCGCGCAACTTTCGCCGGTATCATACACCCACCATATACCTTCCTCAAAACAGCCACCATACCTACCTATTATGGCATTTCCATAGCCATTCCGAGATATATTGCCATGCAACTTTCCACCATTCCGTTTATTATGACACACTCCATCATTGTCATATTGCTTAGCATGATCATGTAGTTGACATCGTATTTGTGGCAAAGCCACCATTCATAATTCTTTCATACATGTCACTCATGTATCATTGCATATCCCGGTACACCGCGGGAGGCATTCATATAGAGTCATATTTTGTTCTAAGTATCGAGTTGTAATTGTTGAGTTGTAAGAAAAATAAAAGTGTGATGATCATCATTATTAGAGCTTTGTCCCAGTGAGGAAAGGATGATGGAGACTATGATTCCCCCACAAGTCGGGATGAGACTCCGGACGAAAAAAAAGAGTTCATAAAAAAGGCCCAAAAAAGAAAAAAATGAGAGAAAAAGAGAGAAGGGACAATGTTACTATCCTTTTACCACACTTGTGCTTCAAAGTAGCAGCATGATCTTCATAGTAGAAAGTCTCTCATGTTATCACGTTCATATACTAGTGGGAATTTTTCATTATAGAACTTGGCTTGTATATTCCAATGATGGGCTTCCTCAAAATTGCCCTAGGCCTTCATGAGCAAGCAAGTTGGATGCACACCCACTTAGTTTCACCTACTCACTCACATTGATATCTATTGATGGGCATCTCCATAGCCCGTTGATACGCCTAGTTGATGTGAGACTATCTTCTCCCTTTTTGTCTTCTCCACAACCACCACTCTATTCCACCTATAGTGCTATATCCATGGCTCACGCTCATGTACTGCGTGAAAATTGAAAAAGTTTTGAGGATGTCAAAAGTATGAAACAATTGCTTGGCTTGTCATCGGGGTTGTGCATGATTTAAATATTTTGTGTCGTGAAGATAGAGCATAGCCAGACTATATGATTTTGTAGGGATAACTTTCTTTAGCCATGTTATTTTGAGAAGACATAATTGCTTAGTTAGTATGCTTGAAGTATTATTATTTTTATGTCAATATGAACTTTTGTCTTGAATCTTTCAGATCTGATTATTCATACCACAATTAAGAAGAATTACATTGAAATTATGCCAAGTAGCACTCCGCATCAAAAATTCTGTTTTTATCATTTACCTACTCGAGGACGAGCAGGAATTAAGCTTGGGGATGCTTGATACGTCTCCAACGTATCTATAATTTTTGATTGCTCCATGCTATATTATCTACTGTTTTGGACATTATTGGGCTTTATTATCCACTTTTATATTATTTTTGTGACTAATCTATTAACCGGAGGCCCAGCCCAGAATTGTTGTTTTTTGCCTATTTTAGGGTTTCGAAGAAAAGAAATATCAAACGGAGTCCAAACGGAATGAAACCTTCGGGAACGTGATTTTCTCAACGAATAAGACCAGAGAGACTTGGACCCTACGTCAAGAAATAAAAAAGGAGGCCACGAGGTAGGGGGCGCGCCCTCCACCCTTGTGGGCCCCCTGTTGCTCCACCGACGTACTCCTTCCTCCTATATATATCCACGTACCCCCAAACAATCAGAACAGGAGACAAAACCCTAATTCCACCGCCGTAACTTTCTGTATCCACGAGATCCCATCTTGGGGCCTGTTCCGGAGCTCCACCATAGGGGGCATCAATCACGAAGGGCTTCTACATCAACACCATAGCCTCTCTGATGAAGTGTGAGTAGTTTACCTCAGACCTACGAGTCCATAGTTATTAGCTAGATGGCTTCTTCTCCCTTTTTGGATCTCAATACAATGTTCTCCCCCTCTCTTGTGGAGATCTATTCGATGTAATCTTCTTTTTGTGGTGTGTTTGTTGAGACCGATGAATTGTGGGTTTATGATCAAGTCTGTCTATGAATAATATTTGAATCTTCTCTGAATTCTTTTATGTATGATTGGTTATCTTTGCAAGTCTCTCTGAATTATCAGTTTGGTTTGGCCTACTAGATTGATCTTTCTTGCAATGGGAGAAGTGCTTAGCTTTGGGTTCAATCTTGCGGTATCCTTTCCCGGTGACAGTAAGGGCAGCAAGGCATGTATTGTATTGTTGCCATCGAGGATAACTAGATGGGGTTTTCTTCATATTGCATGAGTCTATCCCTCTACATCATGTCATCTTGCTTAAGGCGTTACTCTGTTTTTAACTTAATACTCTAGATGCATGCTGGATAGCAGTCGATGAGTGGAGTAATAGTAGTAGACGCAGGCAGGAGTCGGTCTACTTGTCTCGGACGTGAGGCCTAAATACATGATCATACCTAGATATTCTCATAACTATGCTCAATTCTATCAATTGCTCAACAGTAATTTGTTCACCCGCCGTAGAATACTTATGCTCTCGAGAGAAGCCACTAGTGAAACCTATGGCCCCCGGGTCTATCTTCATCATATTGATCTCCTACTACTTAGTTATTTCCTTTGCTATTTACTTTGCCTTTATTTTACTTTGCATCTTTATCATAAAAATACCAAAAATATTATCTTTATCATATCTATCAGATCTCACTCTCGTAAGTGGCCCTATAGGGATTGACAACCCCTATTTGCGTTGGTTGCGAGGATTTATTTGTTTTGTGCGGGTACGAGGGACTTGCGTGTAGCCTCCTACTAGATTGATACCTTGGTTCTCAAAAACTGAGGGAAATACTTACGCTACTTTGCTGCATCATCCCTTCCTCTTCGGGGAAAACCAACGCAGTGTTCAAGAGGTAGCAGCGATGGCTCCACGACTAAGTCCTTTCATGAGGACATCTTCCATGACAACCCCACGACAGTTGGCGCCCACCGTGGGGCTATCGCACGATGGTCTCGAGTTCTTGAAGGGAAGCTTTGATGGACTCAAGGGATACGCTGTGGGCCGGATGACGAAGAGTCGTCGCGGCAAGCTCTACATCACCGACACAGGATGGGGTCCCAAGGCCGGTTCAATCGAATACGGGTATCGGGTCCCCTTTGGTGGGATTCACGTCTTCATCGGCAAGATCGGCGAACCGGGCCCTGAGCCGGACACCTGCACTGACATCATCGAGACGGCTCAGCGTGCAAGCCCTTCCCCGGTTCATCCCGCAACGAGGCATGTTTTTGTAGGTGTCATCCATGGAGCGGAATATGAGGATGGACCAACATCTGATGGAGAAACCGTTTTCTGTTCTGATGACGAGTCTTCAACTGGAGAGACTGAATCGCTGTATTAGTTGCAGGATGGCCGGATTAGCGGAGGTTCCGATGGCAACAGTATTACGGAACCCCTCGATCTGCCAAACCGGGTCGCTATCTTCATGGCCGGTACACAATCAGCGCACCACTCATCAACCGCCGCGGCAATGCTCTCCGGTTCAGCGACAGCAACGCCAGCGGGAGCAGGGGGCTCTGCGCCGCCTCCGGCTCAAGTTCTATCTGATTTGTTCGACGCTTTGGCAACATTGATGGCCGTAGAGGTGGACGCAGCAGCCCGGGATCAGCACAATGCGGAGATTGCAAAGGTAAAAGATCAGATAACTCAGGCTAAAGTGGACCTAGCGACAGAGAACGCTAGGATGGCTACAGAACGGGCCGAGTTGGAAGCTCAGGCCTACCGGCTTAGGCTGGATCAGAATGCCTCAGATGAAGTCATGAGAAGAAGATACCGGTCGCACCTCCCGCCGGGTTATGAGCCAAGAAATCTCTTCAACACGCCAGGAGCAGGAACCAATAACCATCCAGTGTTAAACCGGACGGAGGCGCCGGGAACAGGAGTGCTGGTTCAGCCATGCGCGATGGACCCGCCTCATCAAAACAACATTGTGCCGCAGTATGTTCCGACGCCCCCGGGGCATTACTCCAACCCGTTGGACAACATTGTGGCCTCCGCTTCACGATTGGCAGCCCTCCCAACCGACGTCGAGTCACCAGTTGCGATTGAGGCATGACGGGCCAGAGAGCTCCTTCAAACAGCTTTAAACCAGCAGCAGGCTTATTCGCATAGTTGTGAGAGGATTCATTCCACCCCCCCTCCCGAGCCGGAGCTATAGGAGGCATGTTGAGGATGAACCGGCCGTATCAAGCAGTGCACGTCGCCATAACTCGCTGCGAGGGCACAACCTGGTTGGTGGAGGTGCTAATGCGCAGGATGTGATGGATCATGGTCGTGCACGTCGAGAGGCCGAGTTAGCAGCTCTGCATGTAGCTCGTCAACCTACTCCAGTTCACCCTACCGCTTCAGTGGAGCCAGGTGTGGTCTTCAGTTCCTTAGGGGTGCTGTGTCTCACCCCCGCTTTACGTAATGTGCGACTGCCAAGGATTTTAAAGGACCTCGTAAGGTGCCCAATTACACCGCCGATTTGCAACCAGAGTCATGGGTTGAAAGTTATGAGATGGCAATGGATATGTTGGATGTGGATGAAGCAGTGTGCGCTAAATACTTCACCATGATGTTGGAGGGGACAACTCGTACTTGGTTAAAGAGATTACCAGTTAACTCTGTCGGATCATGGGCCGAGTTAAAACACCAGTTTATCCAGAATTTTAAGGATACTTGTGAGCAGCCTATGTCAATTGTGGACCTGGCCGCTTGTGTTCAAGAGGATGGGGAGTCTACAACCCATTGGGTGAAGTGGGTCTCAGCTATTCTGCATTCATTGGATCGCATCAATGCGGACACAACAGTGTTAACATTGGAAGGCAATTGCCGGTTTCTACCGCTAAAACAGAAGTTAGGAAGGCTCAAATGTCACTGCAACGATATGGCAACGCTTATGGCCGCTTTGGTTAAATATGCCGATTCAGATAATACCAAGGACCCTGAGTCAGAGGAGGAAAAACCGGGGAAAGGGAAGAAGAACGGCAACACCAAGGGGCAGCAGCATAACTCGGCAGGTCATGGAAACAATGGTAAGCGCAAGGCAGACAACAGTTTGGACTTTGTGGCTAACACCAATGCTCAGGATAACGGTCAGCGTCGTAAAGGCAAACAACCCCAGAGGGTCAGAGGTTCAGGCCCCAATCTGGAGCGCCTGTTAAATCAACCTTGTCCAAAGCATGGATCGAAGGAGAGGCCAGCCTCACATCTTTAGAAGGATTGTTATATCATGCGAGAGTTCAAGACCTCCAATATGTTTCAATACGACAACGGCCCGCCCGGCGGTTCAGGAGGTGGTTTTCATGGGCCGGGTTATGGAGGCGGTAGCTCCGGTTCAGGATTTCAAGGCAATCAAACCAGACATAACAGTCAAGGGAACCAGGGCAACCAGGGAGGTTATAACCATCAGGGGAATCAACAGCAGCAGTCGGGTTATCAGAGCAATCCGAAGTAGTTGAATAGTGGGCAGTATCATGTTTTCACCACTAGCTTGTGCAAGCGTGATCAGAAGCTTCACAAGAGGGTCGTGAACTCTGTTGAACCAGCCATGCCTCAGTATTTGCGCTGGTCTGAGCAACCCATTTTATGGAGTAGAGAGGATCACCCACCCCGGGTTGACAATCTAGGTCATCTGGCCTTAGTGGTTGTCGGAGTGCCCGGCCGCTCAGTCCGACTGCCCGGTCGCTCCTGCCGGCTCCCTGTCCGACTGCTCTGCCCGGCCGGCTGCCGACTACCGGCTGCCGACTACGCCAACCAGCCGGCTGCCGACTGCAGCCCGACCTGACACCGACAAGACATCGACGAGACGGTCATACTGCGACGTCATCTACATTGTATCTGTCCATCTACATTGTATCTGTCCCTGGGCACTGTTTTATAAAGTGCCCCAGGGACAAGGAGGCATGCACGTCACATACACATCTCTCATGGGCATGGTGTCCCATGCCCACTTACCCACCACGCCACTACCTAGCTTAGGTAGTAAGCTAGCTTACCTATATATATATGCCACCCATCCATCCATCCACCACAGGCTCACACTCACGCATGGACACACATGCCCTCACGGCCATGCATGCCATGAGACTAGCCGGCCACAAGGCACTCAGGCTACACATATATACGAGATCAGATGCCTTTGGCACTGATCTCAGATACAGCTTCAGGAGCACTTTGTACTGCTCGCTGTACACCCCACATATATACTCAGACATGTAGGAGTAGGGGTATTATCTCTCCGGAGAGCCCTGGACCTGGGTAACTAGCGCGTGCTACTCGCATACCCGCTCCCGGGCCTATCAGCAGCAGTCTTGCCCTCACACGAAGCCACCTTGTGGCATATGTCGTCTAGCACCCCCGTGAGAATACCACGACATTTGGCGCCCACCATGGGGCGGTACTATGCTACCGCGCTGCTGCTGGTTTCACAGTCCGGGCGGGACCCTTTTTTCTTCATCGCCTCCGCCGCGGCGTCGCGCCGTCTCTCCGGTAGCGCTCGGGGGCTCAACATCGACCCGCCCCCAGAGCGGCTGCGAGGGGTGGCGCGTCCTCGCTGTCGGCCTCTTCGTCACCACCGTTGCGACGCCGGCCGTCTGACCGCACGCGCCGCGTGTGGGGCCTCGCTTTGGTCGGCCGTATCCATCCACGTGCCGCTCGCGTCTGCTCCCCTCCGCGTTGCGCCTTGCTCCGGCCGAAACACGCGTTCGTTCCTCCATATACCATCTATGCAAGCTGGCTAGATGCAAGTCATACAATGGTCCAACCACATCTCATACCATAGCCAGATACTGGCCAGATAATCCCTGTACATTGGTCGGATGCGAACCAGATATATCCCATACACTAGCCAGCCATTGCCTAGTACGCAACCCATGCATTATTGCTTGCCAATGGCCATAAAACCATTCCATACACTGCTCCCATATCATACAGTGGTCGGACAACGCCCGTACACTGCTCGTACAACGTCCACACAACGCACGCGCGCGCCCATGCCTACAGGCCCTGCTGGCACGCTGCTCTGTACGCCCGCGTGTGTCCCGAGCACTGCAGCACCGGTTTCTCCTCCTCCCGAGCTGGCTTCGGGTACGTGCCCCGTGACCGGCGCGTTCCGCTCTCCGCTGCCTCCGACTTACGACGGCCGGGTCTGCCCCGCCTTCCCCGCAACCCGGGCGCCGGCTGCTGTCGCACCCTGAACGCCGACTGCTCCGCCCCCCGCCGCGCCCGACTGCGTCCAGCGGGTTCCCTGGCCAGCTGGAGAAAATATGAAGAAAGAAATAGTCGGCTGGGTCGTCACAGTGCACCGGCTGTGCAAAAGAAAAAATAAAATGAAGAGCCGTGTCCGACTGCTCAAAGCCGGCTGGGAGAAAAAGAAAAGAGCCGTCTGCCTGCCGTGGCCGAGTGCTTGATCCGGCTGAGAAAGAAGTGGCCGGGTGCTAAAAAATGAGAGAGAGAAGTCGGCTGGGAAGATAGAAAAAAGAAAGTCCGGCTGCCCAGTCGGATGAAAAAAGAAATAGGCGTCCGGCTGCCCACAGCTGGACAAAGAGAAGGAGAAAGAAGGCAAAGTAGTCACCGGAAGATCCGGCCCGACTGCTCAGCAGTCGGCCCCGATCTCGGGGGCTACACCCGGCGGGTGCGCTGACGCGCCCCCGCGAAGAAGAAGACAAAGTAGTTGCCGGGAGATCCGGCCCGACTACTCAGCAGTCGGCCCGAATCTCGGGGGTTACACCCAGTGGGTGCGCTGGTGCGCCCCATGGAAGATTGCAAACAAGAAGAGTTTTGTCCGGCTGCCAGCAGCCGGCGGAAGAAAAAAGAAGAAAAAGGGCGCTGCAAGACGCCTCGCCGCCTGGCCGGTCGAGCCTGACCAGCCGGGACCCCCCTTCAAGCACCCGGAGGCTCGAAGGCTTCACCCAGCGGGTGCGCCGACGCGCTCCGCTAGCGCCGAGTCGCGCCGGCTGTCTTCGACGACCGCGACTACACGAAAATCAATGTGAGCTCCTCACCCACATATTTTTTGCACCACGCAAGCATGGATAACCACGAGCGATGCTCGGGGGCTGTCTCCGCATTTTATTACAGTAGCATCACTGTTCGCCCCGGCGCCAGCCAGAGTTGGCCTGGGGGCTGGCCGCTTGGCCTGAGACGTTAGTTCCCGCAGACGGCTTAGTACCGTGCGCGGTACCAAAGGCCCACTCTTAGTCACAGACCGCAGAGCGGCTGTACGACTAGCAAGAGTGAACGCTGGAGGCCACCCACGCGAAAAACGCCTGGGAAGAAAAACGTTCGGGTGACCCGACCGTTTCCTTTACAAGTATCTACTCGGTTGAATCTGCTCCCAGACTCTGAGTACTGTACACTCCACTTCGCGGCCCACTCTCAGCCACAGACCGCAGAGCGGCTGTCCGGCAAGCAAGAGCACAAGCCAAAAAGCGGAGGGAACACGAAAAAGATTAAGGGGGCTCGGACGAAACCGAGTCGGCACCCTCCGCATAAAACTTGCAATGCTAAAAGCAAACATTTGATATATCTGCGTGGACTAACTTTTTCCTTTTCATGATCATTTCCATGAACACTCGCCAAAAAACCTCCACCCAACTTTGCCAAGTTGCCTGGAGGCTTGGGGGCTACTGTTGGAGTAATTGGACACAAATACCCCGAAGACGGCGAGACAATAAATCAATACATCGGGGCTAGAAAAGCCCCTCAGTCCGACTGCCCAGCCGCTCCTGCCGGCTCCCCGTCCGACTGCTCTGCCCGGCCGGCTGCCAACTGCCGGCTGCCGACTACGCCAACCTGCCGGCTGCCGACTACACCAACCAGCCGGCTGCCGACTGCAGCCCGACCTGACACCGACAAGACATCGATGAGATGGTCATACCGCGACATCATCTACATTGTATCTGTCCCTGGGCACTGTTTTATAAAGTGCCCAGGGACAAGGAGGCATGCATGTCACATACACATCTCTCATGGGCATGGTGTCACATGCCCACTTACCCCCCACGCCACTACCTAGCTTAGGTACTAAGCTAGCTCGCCTATATATATGCCACCCATCCATCCATCCACCACAGGCTCACACTCACGCATGGACACACATGCCCTCACGGCCATGCATGCCATGAGACTAGCCGGCCACAAGGCACTCAGGCTACACATATATACGAGATCAGATGCCTTTGGCACTGATCTCAGATACATCTCCAGGAGCACTTTGTACTGCCCAATGTACACCCCACATATATACTCAGACATGCAGGAGTAGGGGTATTATCTCTCCGGAGAGCCCCGAACCTGGGTAACTAGCGCGTGCTACTCGCATACCCGCTCCCGGGCCTATCAGCAGTAGTCTTGCCCTCACACGAAGCCACCTTGTGGCATATGTCGTCTAGCACCCCCCATGAGAATACCACGACAGTGGTGGCACCTCAAGTTGGGGGGTATAAGTTCACCAAGGTGCTCATGGATGGGGGAAGTAGTATCAATATTCTCTGCTATGATACCTTCCATCGTATGGGGTTGACAGATAAGAATCTTAAACCGTCGAACACCGTTTTCATGGTGTGGTGCCCGGTAAATCCACATATCCAGTGGGCAGGATAGCCCTAGAGGTGGAGGTGGCCTTTGGAGATGATCATGATTCAAGATCAGAAACATTGACTTTTGAGGTGGTGAAAATCAAGAGTCTGTATCACGCTCTGTTTGGGCGACCGGCTTATGCCAGGTTCATGGCGAGGACGTGTTATGTTTATCTGCAGCTTAAGATGCCAGGTCATAAGGGGACCATCACAGTACATGGGAGCAGGAAGATTGCTTTGGAATGTGAGGAAGGTGATGCGGCTTATGCTAAGTCGGTTTGTGCCACGGAAGAGCTAAAGTTTTATAAAGACAAGGTTGATCTGGCAGACATGACTTCTTTGAAAAAGCAACTATGGAGCACGATCCGGCGTTAAAGTTTAAATCGGCCACACACACCAAGATGGTTGATTTTGTTCCTGGCGATTCATCCAAGCAGTTCAGCATCAGCACTAACCTGGATCCCAAATAGGAAAGCGCGCTCATCGAGTTCATCCCTGAGAACCGGGACATCTTTGCATGGAAACCTTCTGACATGCCAGGTGTACCAAGGGAACTCACTGAGCACACACTTAATATAGATCCTAAGTTTAAACCGGTCAGACAGTTTCTCCGCCGCTTCAACGAAGAAAGGCGCAAGGCTATCGGTCAGGAGGTAGCTCGGCTGTTGGCCGCAGGGTTTATCGTGGAGGTCTTTCACCCGAAGTGGTTGGCTAATCCGATGCTGGTTCTCAAGAAAATTGGCACTTGGCGTATGTGTGTGGACTACACAGATTTGAACAAGGCCTGCCCATCAGATCCCTTTTCCCTCCCTCGTATTGATCAGATTATTGATGCTACAGCGGGTTGTGACCGTTTGTGTTTTCTGGATGCTTATTCTGGTTATCATCAGATCAAAATGGCAGTTAAGGACCAGGAGAAGACATCTTTTATAACTCCCTTTGGAGCCTTCTGCTATGTTTCCATGCCCTTTGGGCTCAAGAGTTCCCAGGCAACTTATCAACGCTGTGTTCAGAATTGTCTTCATAAACAGATTGGGCGCAATGTTCACGCATATGTGGATGATATTGTGGTAAAGTACAGGAAGGAGGAAACATGATAAATGACTTAAGAGAAACCTTTGATAACCTCCGGGTTTATAAGATGATGCTTAATCTGGACAAATGTGTCTTTGGTGTTCCAGCAGGCAAGCTCTTGGGTATCCTGGTGTCAAACAGGGGCATTGAGGCTAATCCGGAAAAAAATTCAGCAATCACGTCTTTGTCTAAACCAGCGTGTATCAATGACGTTTAACGTTTAGCCAGCCAGATTGCGGCTTTGAGCCGGTTTATCAGTCATCTTAGGGACAAAGCTATCCCTTTATACCAGATGTTAAAGAAAACGGATGATTTTGTCTGGAGCGATGCGGCTGATAAAGCGTTTGAGGATCTGAAGAGGCAGTTAGCTGAACCGCCTGTGCTTGCAGCTCCGATTGATAAAGAGCCTCTACTGCTGTATGTGGCTACTAATGCCAAGGCTGTTAGTATGGCTATTGTTGTGGAGCGCAAGGAAGTTGTAAAGGAATATCCGGTTCAACGGCCAGTTTATTATATCAGTGAGGTGCTTATTGAATCAAAGCAGATGTATCCACATTGGCAGAAGCTGGTGTATGGGGTGTTTATGGCAAGCCGGAAGCTGAAACATTACTTTCAGGGTCATCCTATCACAAGGTCAGTTCAGCCCCTCTAGGAGATATCTTTCAAAACAGAGAAGCAACTAGCCGGATTGCCAAGTGGGCTATTGAGCTTGGACCTCACGGGCTCAAATATACACCTCGCACAGCGATCAAATCTCAAGCACTCGTGGATTTCATCAATGATTGGACAGAGTTGCAGGCACCAGAGGAAAAGCCAGATAACACTTATTGGACTATTCACTTTGATGGGTCCAGGCAATTGGAGGGCTCGGGGGCTAGAGTCATATTAACTTTCCCACGAGGTGACAATTTTTGTTATGTTCTCCGCTTAATGTTCCCTTGTAATAACAATGCAGCTGAGTACGAGGCCTTACTCCACAGTCTTCGGATTGCTAAGGAGATAAACTTAAGCCGGGTTAAGTGCTTCGATGACTCGGACCTGGTGGCTCAACAGATATCTGGCACTTGGGATTCTAAGGACCCACTCATGGCTGCGTATCGACGAGAGGTGGACATAGTGGCTAGTCATTTCAAGGGTTATCAAGTCGACCATATAAACCGGCGAAAGAATGAAGCGGCAGATGCTTTAAGTCGTCTGGGCTCTCAGCGTAAACCGGTTCCACCTAATGTCTTCCTCGACGTACTGCATAATTCGTCGGTCAAGATACCCACAGAGGAGGAGTTGGCTATTCCTGACCCGGAGGCCCAATTGATGGTAGCTTTGCATGTCATACCGGATTGGACAGTCCCGTACTTGGCTTACATGAACCCAGGCGAGTTACCGGCGAATGAAACCTTGGCCCGGCAGATAATCCGGCGTTCCAAGTCAATGACCATAATCAATGGGGAGTTGCATCGTTACAGTTTCACAGGAGCAATTCAGCGTTGTGTATCTCCTCAAGAGGGTTGTGAGATCTTGCGAGAAATCCACGAAGGAGACTGTGGTCACCACGCCGGTTCAAAATCCCTGGTAGCTAAAGCTTTTCGTCACGGTTTCTATTGGTTGACAGCTCATGCTAATGCTGAGGATTTGGTCAAAAGGTGTGACGGTTGTCAAAAATTTGCATGTCACGCTCATGTTCCGGCTCAAGAGTTGAGAATGATCCCAATCACTTGGCCGTTTGCAACTTGGGGGCTCGATATGGTTGGACCCTTTAAGATATCCAAGGACAAAAATATCCACCTGTTAGTGGCAGTTGACAAGTTCACCAAGTGGGTGGAAGCAGAGCCAGTCAGTAATTGTGATACAGCTATGGCGGTTCAATTAATCAAAAAGGTGATATTCCGGTTTGGTTTCCCACACAGTATTATAACTGATAATGGTACTAATCTATCAAAGGGTGAGATGGAGGAATTTTGCCAGTGTGAGCACATCCGGCTTGATGTGGCACCAGTGGCTCACCCCCAGTCTAATGGTCAAGCAGAGAGGGAAAATCAAGAAATTTTGAGAGGTATTAAACCTCGGCTTATGGTTCCTTTAAAACGGACACTAGGTTGTTGGGTGGAGGAGTTACCTTCTGTGTTATGGAGCATCAACACCACACCTAACAGATCTACGGGTTGCACGCCTTTCTTCATGGTTTATGGAGGAGAGGCGGTTCTTCCTAGTGACATCCGTCACGACTCGCCCCGTGTGGCGGCTTATGTTGAAGCTGACAATGAGAAGGCACGTCAGGACTCACTGGACCTGTTAGATGAGGAGCGTGATCTTGCAGCAGCACGTTCGGCGATTTATCAACAAGATCTCCGACGTTATCACAGCCGTCGGGTTAAGACCAAAACTTTTCAAGAGGGTGATCTGGTGCTCCGGCTCATCCAGGATCAGACTGATACGCACAAGTTATCCCCACCTTGGGAAGGACCTTTTGTGGTCAGCAAAAATCTGCACAACGGGTCATACTACCTCATTGATGTTCGAGAGCACAAAGACTCACGTAAATCGGAGGAGGAGACCAAGCGGCCATGGAATATAGCTCTTCTTCGGCCTTACTATACTTGAGCCATAGGCTCTTCTTATGTACATACTCATAACAATGTATATATTATATAATAAACCGGTGCCTCGAATAAAGCGGGGTCTCTGTTCTTTTTACATCATGTGTGAGCCTACAGGAGCTTCTACTAACAAAGCGACGTTTTATTTAACTGGCCTATACGGCCACACAGATATAAAGAAAAATCACTAGGGGGCTTGGTCGTATCCGAACCATAGCTACACCTCTTGATCGGTTTAAAACCAAAAAGGGATATCACTAGGGGGCTTGGATGTCTTCACATCATAGCTACACCTCTTGATAGGCTTCGGGCCAAAAGGAAATTATGTGGAACCAAAGAGAGCCTGTTGCATTAAGCACAACTCAAACATAGGTAACCACTGAGCACAGCTCAAATATTACCTGGGGGCTCCTTGCTTCTCAAAGAACAACGAGCTTGCACCCTTGTAATAGGCTATCAAGCCAGGCTTGGAAGCCAGGTGTATTCACCTAAAACCCCGGGTTATCCTGTCTCTTTAAGTAAGCCACTCCGTCCAGGTAAACCTGGTATGACCCATCGAACGTTTGACAAGTCAATCCCATGGACCCTGAACTTGTCAAAGTTAAAACGGTGATTGGTTAAAGATTGAGGTCCATCTTAAAAGGCTTTGCAAAATGGTTTAACTCAGCGGCCTAGCAGCCCATGAAAAGCCTCGATTTAGGGCCTGGCAGCCCATGAAAAGCCTTGCATATTTCTTGTCTTTGTTGTTTTTTATGATAAGGGATTTATGAATATTTCCTGATAGACCGGTATTCATTACAACCCAGCATGACTTTCAATGCTTAGTTGTCAGTACATGATTAGTTCTAAACCGGTAGTATATTCTTCCGGTCTGGTTTTGACTAGATGTTATCAACATTATGTGGCTATTATAGCCCAATATGGTTTTTATATGAACCGACAAGAGGGCAAGGAGTTGTCAACACTCCAGATTGGTGTTTTTTCACCTTTACCATACAAGCAGTTGGTCAGCCGACGAGGTATGTCCCAGATATTATTTATTTTATCTGGTTAATATAAATCTTGGTTATCCATCCAAGTTATGTATATATTTTTGGGCATCATGACCCGTCCAGTGGTAAACCACTAGGACGCTTTCAAGTTCTTATATGCAGGAACACAAAGTATAATGGACTATGCATAAATAAATCCCAAAAGTGGAACAAATTTTCAAAGTATCAAGCAACATAAGCATGCTCAATGGCATGGCAGATAAAGGTGTTTCTGCTATCCTATTACAAGGAGCTTCAAAACGGCCCAAATTGAATAATTGTTTTCAAGCAGTGGCAGACTGTACCTGATAAACCGGACGTCGGTTTAGGATTCTTCATCGGGACGGCTTGACGATTGAGGGTCATCTTGTGCAGTCACATCCTCTTCATCCCTCTCCAAATGCTGGAAATCAACCGTTGACCAATCGATTCCGGTTAAAGCTTGAAACACGGCCTCTTCAAGGATAAGGCTGGAGGGGTCAATGTCAGTCGCGTAAGTATGCTTACGGATTGGAGGCACAAGCTCTTCAACATCATGGATAACAGCGGGCTGTCTCTTTCCCTCAGCATCGTAAACCGGTTGGAAGTGAGATAAATTTGTGTCCTCCGCCAGTTTGCTTGCTATTGGCCGCATCTCCTTTGTCAGCCTTCGCAGAACGTCATTATTGAAGTCTGAGCCGTCTTCTTTCATGCCATGATATCCTTTGATGATATCTGCCAGTTCAAGATCCGGAATCCATGCCTTGGCCCGGATTAGCGCGGTCAGCGCTCCTGATCTTGCGGCTGATCTCTTCAGTTCGGTGATCCGGGCGGGTAGCATGGTCAGCTTCTCAAGTGTTTCCTTTATCAATGATGGCGCCGGCTTGTTATAGGCGGTAGTGAAAATGGCACGCTGGGATCCAGAGAACAGTTGTTCTATTAAAGTGTACGCCGCGTTAAGTTTCAGCCACATATCAGAGCCCAGATGAGCAATGCGGGTCCCTGTCATAGTTCAGCATCAGTAAACTGGCTATTGAGAAGATCTTATGAATTAGATGAACTGCATGTGAGGGCACTTGCCCAACACAATAGAAGTCAGGGCGTCAATCTGCCACTTTAAACCGGTCAGTTCTTCCACCACCGGTTTCAGGGCTACCTCTGCGTCCTCGGCCTTTTTTTATCAAACTGGCCTTTTATGTTTCTCAGTCAGCACACTCCTTGTTGAAGGTCTCTTTCAACTTCTCCATAGCTGCCATGGCATTGGTCAGCTCTTCCTTGGCTTTAGAAGCCTCTGCTTGTTAAGACTTTACATTCTCTTGAAGGTCTGCGTTTGAGCATCCTTCTTATTCAAATCAGCCTACAAAGATGAGATATATCATTAAAACAGGTTATGAAGTACCAAGCGTATAACAAGTTATGCACTTTGTACTTGGGGGCTAATGCCTATTTGTTCTATCATCAATATAATTCTCACAAGTCTCAAGTACAATGCAAGCATTATCCTTAACACTTGGGGGCTAATGTACATCTATTCAAAGTTGATGCATTGATGGAAGACCCGGTTTACCTCGCAAAGCTAAACCGGCCCTTGGGGGCTACACAGGCGAAAAACTACAGGAATTTCATGATCACGTCAGATTTACTTCAAACGATCAGTTGGCATATGGAGGACAAGTTTGTAACAGTTCACGTCTTATAAAGTCCTGGTTTATGATTGTCATCATAAAACGGCCTTTGGGGGCTACTTGGGTTGATGCTTGTACTTTGTATTTAAGAAAGGGAAGTGATGAAAATACCTCGTAGCGCTCTTTCATCAAGTTCACCAAACCGGCTTCATAATCTCGGAATGAGTGCAGACGGTTTAGAAAGCCGGAGTGGAGTTCTTGAGCGCTGAGATGGGCGTAGCTTGATAAGTCAGTGCTCCATTTGCCTTTTTCCGTGGTGGCACGCTCTTCCTTGGCACTATGTTGGGCCAAGATTACAGGACGGCCAGGCGAAGTGTGACCAATCCCAGTAATGGTAACCTCGCCTTCTTTATCTCCAACAGCTTTTTCTGGAGTTGATGGAGTTTCAGTAGCTCTCACCGGACTAGCCCGGATTGGATCTTCCGGTTCAGCATCAGGCGCAACAGTATCACCTTCTGGTGCTTCATCCATATTGTGATCCTAAGGGGGTGGCTCATCAAAGGTAGCTTCAGGATTGGGACCCTCCGGTTCCATAGCTTGTTCCAGTTCAACCGTTTGCTCCGGTTCATGAGCCGCCTGGTCTTCAAATGGATTATCAACCCGAGCCTTTTTGTTGGGTCTGGCCTTGGCTCTTGAAACAGAAAAGATGTGAAAGTTAAGCATAGTATACAAAGTATGGAAACAATCAAAGAAGGGGTTTAAGTACTTACCCAGCTACAGTTTTGAGGGGAGGAAGTTGGGTTGCTGTTGACTCGCCAGAAGATGAGGGAGGTGTCACCTGATAATTTGAATCGAACGGATTAAGAGGTTGTCGGAAATAACCTTCCTTGGGATAAGAATTGTCAGAAGGAGGTGAGACCTCAGATCGGCACTTTCGAACTGGGGTGTCAGGTAAACCGGCCAAGGTGACCTTTTGGCCGCTGTGCCAGGTTGTGCGGCGAGCCTCATGCTGCTGCTTCTTCAAAATAAATGTTGGATCCAAGTGAGCAAGAGGATGTGAAAAGCTTACTTTCCGGACCGCTTGACGGATTTTTTGTGTTGGCAGAGAGTCTGAACCGGAGGAAAGGACAATTACCTCTACATCGTCAGCTTGGCTGCCTTCTGCGCCCTCCTGATAAACATCATTGTTAATGAGATGCATAAAAAGGGAACCAAGTGAATCAAGTTCTACCTCAACTTCCGGTTCATCCGTGTCGTCATCCAGTTCCATGCTGATACGTTCAGCTGCCTTCCGCTTTGAGGTTTTCTTGATGGTTTTTGTTTTGGGGCGGGAAGGCTTTGCCGCTTTTTCTGCAGGTTTCCTCTTCCAGAATGGATCATCACCCTCTTTATAAACAAGCAGAAGGATACTCACAGGTTGAACAGTCAAAAAAGATATCAAAGGAAAAAAGGAAGGACGGTGCTTACAGCAGGCGGTATGTTTTTTGCGTAGAAGGGGTTCAAGCTGGTTTGGCGGTAGACAGATTCTGATTCATTCAAAATCTTCTTGACACCCTCAGTAACTTCTTCATCGGTCAGCTGAATGTTGATGTGTCGTTGGGAGTCTTCTAATTCACCAGTGTACTCACACATTAAACCGGAGCGGCGACTTAATGTTAAGATGCTCCAGGATATCCAGCAACGCACAAAATCGACACCTGACAAACCGTTGGCCATAAAGGCTCGGAGCTTGGCGAGTTGAGGGGCATAAGAGGCCCGTTCCTGGGCACTTAGACGTTGCGGCAGTGGATGAGTGTTGGAATGGCGGTGGGCACGGTAACCCGACAGAGGGTTCTCGTCTTCAGGGGAGGTGTCTTTACAGTAGAACCAAGTTTGGTTCCACTCTTTGGGATGACTGTGCAGCTTGGCATGAGGGAATTCAACTTCTTTTCTTTTTTGAATAGAGACGCCACCAAGTTCAGTGTTGGGTCCATCTACAAATTCAGTGCCCCGGTTCAGATGGAAAAAACCCCGGAACAGCTCAGCAGTTGGTTCTTCTTGTAAGTACACTTCACAGAAGACTTGGAAGTTGCATATATTGGAGATCGAGTTAGGTCCAATATCATGAGGGTGGAGTTGGAAACTGACAAGCACATCCCGGAAAAACTTTGACCTGGGCGGTTTGAAACCACGACCTATGGGGTCAACAAATACCACTACCTCACCCTGCTTAGGGGTAGGAGGATTCTCTGGTCCAGGAACTCGCCACCGGATCTCATTCTTTTTTGGCAAAGTACCAATTCTGACCATTCCATTAAGATGCTCTTCGGTAACCCGGGAAGGAGGCCAGTTACAAGCGTAAAACCGTTTGGCCATTGCAAGCGAAAAGCTGAAAGGAAATACCGGTTTACAAATCATTCATGGTGATACATAAGATGCGACGAAATAAAGATATATAGGTACGTAAATTGCGTAAACTGGAGGCTGATACAATAATGAATGACAAGGCAATATAAAAAATAAAGGTATACACATGTTGTTAAACCGGAGTGTAACAACGGAGGTAAAAAGGCTTGCCGGTTCACCAGGGGACTAATGGTATGTGATAGATCGCTTTTACAAAGGTAAACTGCCTATGTGGTAAAGATGATACAGATCTAAGGAAAAAATGACTACGTACGGTAAAACAGATTTCACAAGGTTGCAGGGAAATTTTGGATCTACCATAAGACAGGAAATCAAAAGGATTTAGACCTAAAAAGGGTTGGGTCCCGAAGGAGTTCACAAGGGACCAAATTAGTTGTTATGCGCATGAGGGTTTGCTGTGGTAGTGGAAAATAAACCATTACGCGGAATATATCAAGCTTGAGGTTTTTTATCCATGGACTAAGGAGGAATAGGGAAGAGCAGCACCAGGGCCATGATGAACTTCGATGAACTACGAAGAACAAGGAAACCCTAGACAGAGACGTCGCGAGGAGGAAGAACCAGGTTGATGCAGCGGCCAATGGAGAGGCGGAGGCGAAGCTCGGCGACGGAGGCAGCGCTCGGGTGCAGAGACGTCGCAAGGAGGAAGAAGAAGCGAAGGGGGAAAAAGAGAATGGCCCTTGGGCCTATTTATAAGGTGAACCGATAAGCGACAAGTGCGTAAATTGAGGAGCTTAAAATGGATAGTTAATAAGGATGTCGCCTCGAGGGTCGGATATTCATTAATGAAGGGTATCTTCGGCTTCAACGGACAGATGACGTCATGACGGTTTACAACGGATCTAAAGGATGACATCACGGCGGTTTACCAGATCTATATGACGATTGACATGAACAAGTTCAAATCAATTTGGGGCCTAATGTTGGGGATATAATTACTGGAGGTAAACCGGCTAGGAGTGGCCGGGTTAGCTCCATGAAGATAGAAGCCCATGAAGACGTGAGGATGGAGGCGCTTTATGAAGGCCCAAGGCCCAAACGCGGGTTAAGGCCTGTAGATGTAAACCGACTCTTTCATATAACTTGTATTGTAAGTTAGAGGAATAGAGACCGAGTCGGACACGTTTATGATCCGCCCTCGGGACTCTGTAAACCGGCGGGTGTCAACCTATGTATATAAAGGGACGACCCGACCATGGTTTGGGGACAACGACAACAACTCGAGAGCCAGGTAAAGCGGATTTCCTCCCTGGTCATCGAAACCCTAGCAATACCAATCACAACTAGACATAGGCTTTTACCTTCATCGAAGAGGCCGAACTAGTATGAAACCCCTCGTGTCTCTTGTCCAGTTTAACCCCTTTAAGCTAACCCGTAGCGATGGCTCCACGACTAAGTCCTTTCACGAGGACATCTGTCATGACAACCCCACGACAGGACCCGAAATTTCGGAGGGGTGCACATATTTATAGCTAGGAGGAGGTAGAAGTGTCCAAATGGAGTGTAGTTTTTGACCACGCGGTCGTGATCCGACGACAGAGGACATGGAAGGGAATTGGATGGGTTTTTGGGCCGTTTTGGAGGGGTGTTGGGCTGCAACACAAAAGAGACCTTTCCGGTTACCCGGTTAACCGTTGGAGTATCAAACGGACTCCAAATGGCATGAAATTTGACAGGCGGTCTACCAGTCGTGTACCAAGGCCACTTGGCAAATATCGGTCCATTCTGAGAATGTTTAGCACTCGCTCACGAAAAGAGACAAAAGGGGGACGTCGGTGCACATAGGAGTGTCGGATTGCAAAACGGACAACAGGGAAAAAGCTCGGATGCATGAGACAAAAATGTATGCAAATGAGATGCACATGATGACATGATATGAAATGCATGACATGAACAAAATGCAAAACAAAGACAAAACCCAACATGAAGGGAAATCTCATAACTTATAGCCGAAATGGTAAGAGTCGGAGTACAAATATGGCAATTTACATCCGGGGTGTTACACCTATTAACCTAGAGCCCAGTGCCAGTTTCTGTTTTTCCTTTTTTTAGCTTCATGGAAAAGGAGTATCAAACGGAGTCCAAACGGAATAAAACTTTCATGATGAATTTTCTTGGACCAAAAGACACCCAGCAGACTTCGAGTTCAAGTCAGACGAGCCACGAGGCGGCGACAAGGGTGGAGGGCGCCCCCTACCTTGTGGACCCCTCGTGACTCCCCTAACCTAGTTCTTCCTCCTATATATTCACATATATTCCCAAACCTCCGGAAGTATCCATGAAAACACTTTTCCACCACCGCAACTTTTTGTTCCCGTGAGATCCCATCTTGGGTCCTTTTCAGGCATCCTGCCGGAGGGAGATTCGATCACGGAGGGCATCTACATCAACTCTATTGCCCTTCCAATGAAGCATGAGTACTTTACCTCAGACCTACAGGTCCATAGCTAGTAGCTAGATGGCTTCTTCTCTCTCTTTGATTCTCAATACCATGTTCTCCTTGATGTTCTTGGAGATCTATCCGATGTAATCTACTTTTGCGGTGTGTTTGTTGAGATCTGATGAATTGTGGATTTATGATCAGATTATCTATTAATATTATCTGAATCTTCTTTGAATTCTTATATGCATGATTTGATATCTTTGTAATTCTCTTCGAACTATCGGTTTAGTTTGGCCAACTAGATTGGTTTTTCTTGCAATGGGAGAAGTGCTTAGCTTTGGGTTCAATCTTGTGGTGTCCTCACCCAGTGACAAAGTAGGGGTAGTGTTGGGGATATAGCTACCAGGTATGACCCGCCCAGGAGGGGCCGGGTCAAGACTAATGGCGGGTTGTTAAGAGAAGCCCACTAATATTCAATGTGATAGTTTATTAAGAAATGTAGAAGGCCTAAGCCCAGAGGCGGCTTAAGGCCCAATATTGTAAACCGCCATATGTAACAAAAGACATTTAAAGAAAGGCATATACAAGAAGTCACCGAGCCGGACACATTTTATGAGCCGGCCGGGACTCTGTAGGCCGCCAGGCGTCAACCCGTATATATAAGGGGACGACCAGGCGGCGGCTGAGGGGAAAGGATCAAGAGATCAATAGCCAAGCTAGCGGTTTCGCTCCTTGGTCATCAAAACCTAGCAATTCAACATCAACTGGACTAGGCCTTACCTTCATCGTAAGGGGCCGAACCAGTATAAACCTCTCGTGTCCTTTGTCCCGATTAACCCCTTTAAGCTTCCAAGTTGTGATGGCCCTACGACTAAGTCCTTTCGCTAGGACATCTGCTGTGACAATTCCACGACAGTTGGCGCCCACCGTGGGGCCAGCGCACGGCGGATTTGAGTTCTTGAAGGGCAACTTTGAAGGGCTCAAGGGATACGCTGTGGGCCAAATGACCAAGAGTCGTCGCGGCAAGCTCTACATCAACGACGAAGGCTGGGGCCCCGACGCTGGCTCAATTGAGTATGGATACCGAGTTCCCTTCAGTGGAATCCACGTCTTCATCGGCCGGATCGGCGAGCCGGGCCTTGAGCCAGGCATCTGCACCGACCTCGTCGAGACGGCTCAGCGCGCTAGATCTGCCAGGGCTCAACCCGCCATGAGGCCTGCCTTCGTGGGTTGCATCCATGGAGGGGAATTTTCTGAAGGGTCGGTGGACGATGGTGTGACGGTCGTTTGTTCTGATGGTGATTCATCCACTGGCGAAACAGATTCTTTGTATCAGTTACAAGACGGCGGGCTTGGGGGCTGTTCCGATGGCGGCAGTATTTCGGACCCCACTGAGCCGCTGAATCGAGCTGGAGTCTTCATGGCTGGCACTCAACCTGGTTAGAACTCTACGGCTGCGGCAGCCATAACCATCGGGTCAGGAGACCCTGTGTGCCTGCCAGCTCAGATATTAATGGACCTCATGGATAGGATGACGGCCCTGTTGACTGTTGTGGTTGAGCCAGCGGATAAGGCTCAGCATGACGTAGAAGTAGCACGGCTACGCGGAGAGGTAGCACAGACCAAGGAAAATTTAGCAGTGGAAGATGTCGGGATGGCCGCAGAACGGGCGGCTCTGGATGCACGTGCTCAGCAACTTCAAGCGGAGATTTTCCGGCTCTCGGTGTATCTGAATGCGTCAAACGAGGTCATGAGGAGAAGACACCAGAAAACTCAGTCACGTTTTCCTCTAACTTACGATCCTAGGAACCTTGTCCACACACCCGGGGCCGGTCCCAGCAACCCACCGGAGGCAAACCGGATCACAACACCCGGGACGGGGGCGCTGGTTCAGCCGAGGGCCATGGAACCACCCCGTGTGAATACTGCTCCACCTCATTACACGCCAGTACTACCGGGTCACTTCTCTAACCCTTTGGAGAATTTAATTGTTGCATCGGCTCATCTGGCGGCTCTCCCAATGGAAGGCGACTCTCCAACGACGATCGAAACACGAAGGGTCAGAGAACTTCTTCAGACAGCCCTGGCACAGCAGGATGCGTACTCTTATAGTCGAGACAGAATCCATTCGACCCCTCGCCCAAGCCGGAGCCCGAGCTATAGCAGGCATATGGACTCAGCGGCTATGTCAAGCAATGCCCAACACCGTAACCAGCCGCGCAGGCATGACCCAGCGCAGGATGGAGCCTTTAACTTGGTGGATCAGGAGAGGATTCGTCAGGAGGCTGAGCGGGCGATTCAACTGGCAGCTGAGCAGGCGGCTCATCAGGCTTTTCCGGTTTATCCAGCAACCTCTGTTGAGGCAGGAGTGGCCACGAGGATAGGAGGTGTCCCTTGCCTGGTGCCGGCTCTACGTAATGAGCGCTTGCCAAAAGATTTTAAGGGGCCTTGTAAAGTGCCTAATTACACAGCCGACTTGCAGCCTAGGGCATGGATTGAAAGTTATGAGATGGCGATGGAGCTATTGGAGGTCAGCGATGCAGCAATGCCTAATATTTCACTATGATGTTGGATGGAACAGCTCGCACTTGGTTGAAAGGGTTGCCACCCAACTCCATCGGCTCATGGGCGGAGTTAAAAGTCTGATTCATTCAGAACTTCAAGGACACATGTAAGCAACCTATGTCCATCGTGGACTTGACTAACTATAAGCAAGAGGAAGGTGAGTCCACGACCCATTGGGTGAGCCGAGTCAAGTAGATAATACATTCATCTGATAAGATGGATGCCGGCTTTGCGGTCTTAATGTTGGAGAAAAATTGCTGTTTTGAACCTCTGAAGTGGAAGTTGGGGCGGCTCAAGCATGATTGTCATGACCTGGGCCAGTTGATGGCGGCTCTGGTCAAATATGATGATTCAGATAGTACCAAGGATCCCGCGTCTGATGAAGAGAAGGCAGGGAAGGGAAAAAAGAACGGCAATGGCAAGGGTCACCAGCATAACCCGGCGAATCAAGGAGGTAATAAACATAAGGCTGACGAGTTTGTGGCTAACACCAGTACACAGGGCAACAACCAACAGTGCAAGGGGAGGCCACCTCCTCGGTCCGACGGGTCAGGTCCCACTCTTGAGCAACTACTGAATGAACCCTGTCCGAGACATGACACCCGAGAGAAGCCAGCTACCCATCTGTGGAAGGATTGTACGATCATGAAGGCGTTTAAAAATTTTAACATGTTCGATGGTAACCACGGACCTGGCGGCAGTTCAGGCGGTGGCGGTTTTCATGGCCCGGGCGCCGGCTCAGGCGGAGGCGGTTTTCACGGCCAGGGCTATCCGGGTAACCAAGGTGGTTATAATCAGCAATCCGGCCAAGGTAATCAGCAGCAACAGCAGCAGCAGTCGGGTATCAGAGTAACCCAAAACAGTTGAACAGTGGGCAATACCACATATTTACCACTAGTTTGTGCAAGAGGGACCAGAAACTTCATAAGAGGGTTGTAAACGCTGCTGAGCCGGCGGTTCCACGTTATTTGAGATGGTCATAATAGCCTATTGTGTGGACTAGGGAGGATCACCCTCCCCGGGTTGATAATCCGGGTCACTTGGCTTTGGTGGTGGCGCCTCAGGTTGGTGGATATAAGTTTACTAAGGTGCTCATGGATGAAGGCAATAGCATCAACATCCTCTATTATGAGACGTTTCATCACATGGGGTTGACTGACAAGAGCCTTAAACAATCCAACACTGTTTTTCATGGTGTTGTACCTAGTAAGTCAGCATACCCAGTTGGAAAGATTGAGCTGGAAGTAGCCTTTGGGGATGAAAACGATTCTAGGGCTGAGAAGTTAACTTTTGCAGTGGTTAAGATCAAAAGCCCATATCATGCCCTGTTTGGACGGCCGGCCTATGCCAAGTTCATGGCCCGGCCGTGTTATGTATATCTGCTGCTCAAGATGCCGGGTTATAAAGGCACCATCACAGTACATGGAAGCCGGAAAATAGCCCTGGAATGTGAAAAAGGTGATGATGCTTATGCTGAGTCCGTTTGTGCAACAGAGGAATTAAAGTTTTATAAAGATAATGTTGACCTGACAGACATGACGTCTTTGAAAAAGCCAACTACGGAGCATGAACCGGTGTTGAAATTCAAATCAGCTGATGACACCAAGATGGTTGATTTTGTGCCTGGCGACTCATCCAAACAGTTCATTGTCAGTGCTAACTTAGATCCAAAATAGGAAAGCACGCTCATCGAGTTCATCCGTGAGAACTGGGACATCTTTGCATGGAAGCCTTCTGACATGTCGGGTGTCCCGAGAGAACTCGCTGAGCACACTCTCAATATAGATCCGAAATTTAAACTGGTCAGGCAGTTTCTTCGACGGTTTAATGAGGAAAGGATCAAGAGATCAATAGCCAAGCTAGCGGATTCGCTCCCTGGTCATCAAAACCTAGCAATACAACATCAACTGGAATAGGCCTTACCTTCACCGTAAGGGGCCGAACCAGTATGAACCTCTCGTGTCCTTTGTCCCGGTTAACCCCATTAAGCTTCCTAGTTGAAATGGCCCTACAACAAAGTCCTTTCGCTAGGAAAGGCGCAAGGCGATTGGAGAAGAGGTGGCCCAGCTCTTGGTGGCTTGGTTCATTGTTGAAGTTTTTCACCCGGAGTGGTTGGCTAATCCGGTGCTTGTACTCAAAAAGAACGGCACCTTGCGTATGTGTGTGGATTACACCGATTTAAACAAGGCTTGTCCAGCTGACCCTTTTGCTCTCCCTCGTATTGATCAGATCATTGATGCTACAGCGAGTTGCGAGCGTTTGAGTTTTTTGGATGCCTATTCGGGTTATCATCATATCAACATGGCAGTTAAGGACCAGCAGAAGATAGCTTTCATCACTCTGTTTGGAGCCTTCTGCTATGTGTCTATGCCTTTTGGGCTTAAAAGTGCCCAGGCGACTTATCAACGATGTGTGCAGAATTGCCTTCACAATCAGATTGGGCGGAATGTTCATGCTTATGTCGATGATATAGTGGTGAAATCCAGAGAAAAGGAAACCTTGGTAACTGATCTGAAGGAGACCTTTGATAACCTCCGGGTCTACAAGATGATGCTTAACCCGGCCAAGTGTGTTTTTGGAGTCCCAGCTGGCAAACTCTTGGGTTTTTTGGTGTCTAACAGAGGTATTGAGGCTAACCCAGAGAAAATTAAGGCAATTACATCTCTGGCTAAACCGGCATGCATCAATGATGTTCAGCAGTTGACGGGTCGCGTCACAGCCTTAAGCCGGTTCATAATCCGATTAGGGGAGAAGGTGATGCCTTTGTATCAAATGATGAAGAAGGCGGATGACTTTGTTTGGAGTGACACTGCTAACTCTGCTTTTGAGAATCTGAAGAAACAGCTCGCTGAGCCGCTGATTCTTGCTGCTCCGGTTGAGAAAGAGCCTCTGTTGTTGTATGTGGCTGTTAACTCATGTGCTGTAAGTGTGGCCATTGTTGTGGAGCGCAAGGAGGCTGGCAAGGAACATCCGGTCCAACGACCGGTTTACTACGTCAGTGAGGTGCTCATTGAATCTAAACAAAGATATCTGCATTGGCAGAAGCTTGTTTATGGGGTGTTCATGGCAAGCCGGAAGCTCAAGCATTACTTCCAGGATCACCCAATCATTGTGGTTAGATCTGCTCCTCTAGGGGACATTATACAAAATAGAGAAGCCACAGGACGAGTCGCCAAGTGGGCTATTGAACTTGGGTCTCATGATTTGAAGTATGTGCCACGTACTGCAATCAAATCTCAAGCGCTGGTTGACTTCATTAATGACTGGACAAAGTTGCAGATGCCAGAGGAGAAACCAGACAACACATATTGGACGGTTCAATTTGATGGGTCTAGACAATTGGAAGGCTCGGGGGCTGGAGTTGTTTTAACTTCTCCTTGAGGTGAAAAGTTTTGTTATGTGTTGCGATTGATGTTTCCTTGTACTAACAACGCAGCAGAATATGAATCCTTGCTCCATAGTCTTCGAATGGCTAAAGAGATGAGTCTGAGCCGGGTACGGTGCCTTGGCGAGTTAGATTTGGTGGCTCAGCAGGTGTCAGGCAAGTGGGATTCCAAGGATCCTCTCATGGCGGCTTATCACCGCGAGGTCGACGCTATTGCGGGGCATTTTAAAGGTTATCAAGTGGAACACATGGACCACAGAAAGAACGAAGCGGCCGATGCCTTAAGCTGGTTGGGATCTCAGCGTAAGCCGGTGCCACCTAACACCTTTTGGATGTTTTACATAACCCGTCTGTTAAGTTGCCTGCAGAGGAAGATTTGGCCATTCCTGACCCGGAGGCACAGTTGGTGGCGGCTCTTCATGTCATTCCAGATTGGACAGTACCGTTCTTGGCTTACATGACCCGGGCTGAGTTGCTAGAGGACGAGACCCTGGCCCGACAGATAACCCGGTGGTCCAAGTCAATGACAATTTCTGACGGTGAGTTGTATCATCGCAGCGTCACTGGAGCATTTCAACGTTGTGTTTTTCCTGAAGAAGGTCAAGAAATTCTTCGTGAGATCCATGAAGGGGATCGTGGTCATCACGCCAGGTCAAAGTCTCTTGTGGCCAAAGCTTTTCGTCATGGTTTTTACTGGCTAACGGCTCACGCTGATGCGGAGGAGCTGGTCAGTAGGTGTGATGGATGTCAAAAATTTGCATGAGGAGTGCATGTGTCGGCTCAAGAGTTGCAGATGATTCCAATCACTTGGCCGTTTGCAGTATGAGGACTTGACATGGATGGACCTTTCAAAAGGCCCAAAGATAAAAAGACACATCGTTTGGTGGCAGTTGACAAATTTACAAAATGGGTTGAGGCAGAGCCAGTGAGCAAGTGTGATGCAGCCACGGCGGTTCAGTTCATGAAAAAGGTGATTTTTCGCTTTGGTTTTCCACACAGCATTATAACTGACAATGGCACTAATTTGTCCCAAGGTGTTATGGAGGAGTTTTGTCAACGTGAGCATATCTGGCTTGATGTTTCTTCAGCAGCTCACCCCCAATCTAATGGTCAAGCTGAGAGAGCAAATCAAGAAATCTTAAAAGGTCTCAAGCCCCGGCTTATGGATCCCTTACAACAGACGTCGGGTTGTTGTGTAGAGGAATTACCCTCGGTGCTGTGGAGTATCAATACCACTCCTAACAAGTCTACATGTTATGCACCTTTCTTCATGGTTTATGGAGCAGAAGCAGTGCTGCCTAGTGACATCCGTCATGAGTCACCTCGCGTGGCGGCTTATGTTGAAGCTGATAATGAACAAGCCCGACAGGATGCACTTGATTTGTTAGATTAGGAGAGACATTTGGCGGCGGCTCGATCAGCAATTTATCAACAGGACCTGCGCCATTATCATAGCCGCCGGGTTAAGTCGAGGACCTTTCAAGAAGGTGACCTGGTGCTCCGGCTCATCCAGGATCTGTCTGACGCACACAAACTATCCCCGCCTTGGGAAGGACCCTTTGTGGTAAGCAATAACTTAAACAACGGGTCATATTACCTCATTGACGTTCGAGAGCACAAAGACTCACGTAAGTCGGAGGAGGAGACCCGCCGGCCGTGGAACATTGCTCAGCTTTGGCCATACTATACTTAAGCCACCAGCTCTCGTCAAGTACATACTTTGACTTTGTATATATTATCATAAGTAATAAAGCAGGACCTCTGTCCTTTTCCTTTTCAATGATCATATATCTTTATTATTTTCATTATTCAAAATGACCAAAAGGGGGCTGACCGTATCTGAATCTAGCTTAACCCTTTTTGTCCGGCTCATGATCGTATTCGAATCTAGCTGTAAACCTCATGGTCACTTGGGGGCTTCCTGTTCAAACATAGGTCGTATTCGAACCAAAGAGAACATAGTTGTCGTAACCCTCTTGATCGGCTCAAAGCCAAACTCACTAGGGGGCTTCTTGATCATATCTGAATCATAGCTTAACCCCTTTTGGGTCCGACTTGAATCGTATTCGAATCAGGGTCATTAAAAACCTCTCAAGCTCATTTGGGGGCTTCATGTTCAAACATTGGTCGTATTCGAACCAAAGAGAACATAGCTGTCGGTACCCTCTTGATCGGCGCAACGCCAAAGCCACTGGGGGCTATATGATCGTATTCGAACATTAGCTTAACCCCTTTGGTCCGGTTTACTGATCGTATTCGAATCAGAAGCCTCCGGTTTTATTTAAATATTTTGATTTACATTGTCTGAAGCCAAGTGTTTTGTCTTATTGTTTTTTATCATCTCAAATTTAACTGTCAGTATAGTTTCAAATTAAACCGGCTCGGTTATTTGACAATGAGTTGCCAAGGCATAACAGTCATTAGACATATGGAAGTATTAACTTCTACAAAAGATTGGGTTATCAACCTCATCATCCGGGTCATGTAAACCGGCAGTCCAGGTTCAAAGAACACAAGTATGATAGTTTCATTCATGAACAAGTTTCTCTGTGTTTTTTCGTTAATCAAAGGTTTTTTCAGCCTTGTTTATCCTAATCCGGTTCTGTTTTTTCCACTATGATAACTGCATAGTCATATATCGGGTGTTTTTGACCCGTCCGGTGCTAAACCGCCAGGACAGTTTTTTCATCTTTTTCAGGAATAGAGTTAAAACATTACAGATGTAACCACGGATGTAACGCATATATTGACATCATGGGTAAAGACTCATATGCACAATGGCATAGGCAAAATATGCAGTTTTCAAACTAACCTATTACAAGGCATTGAGAGCCCAAAAGGTTAGACTGTTTTTTCTCTCCTAAGCAGGTCTTAAGCTAAAAGCTGGATTGTTCAGATGGTTATGACTCCCCCCTGGCCGGCTCACCTCCCTCCACTGGTTGGAAGCTGGGATTGGACCAGTCAAAGCCGTTCAGAGCAATGAACTTGGCCTCATCATCAATTAGGCCGGCCGGGTCAATTTCCGGGGCAAAAGTGTGTTGACGAACCGGCGGGATAAGATCTGTCACTTTATAAGAGGGAGTCGCCATCTTCTTATTCTCCATATCAAAACCCGGCTGATATTTCTCAATGTTGGTCTCCTCTCCAAGAATGGTAGCTTTAGGATGAACTCCCCTCACGCAGGCAATAAAGTCTTCTTGCTCAAATGGGGTCCCGTCTTGCTTCACGGTAGGGTACCCCTTAGCCACGTCCACTGGGTCTAAATCCGGCACCCAAGCTTTGGAGCGGCTCAGGGCAGTCAGGGCTCCGGCTCTGGCACAAGATCGTTTGACCTCTTGAAAACTGGCGGGTAAGATCGATAACTTCTTCAAAACATCACTTAGGCAGTTGGGTCCTTGGTTGGCAGGAGAGATAGCAGCAAGCGCCCGTTGAGCTCCCGTATAAAGTTGTTCCACCAAGGTATAAACCTCCTTCAGCTTTGTCACACTATCCTGGCTCAGGTTGTTACTCTACGGACCTGTAAGTATTTTAACAAAAGTTAAGCAGGCGGTTTACATTCTTGGTACAAATAGAGTATAAGGGACTTATGCAAATAACTCATCGAAGATGGCGGAGACCATTTGAGACACCCGGTTTTTTAACCCAGTGAGCTCTGTAGTAGCCTCCACAAGAGCCGCCTTAGCTGTCTCAGCGCGTTGTATCAGCAGCGTCTTTTCTTTGTCTCAGGATTTCTTTTTTGCAGCTAAGCTGGTCTTCAATTTCTCAGATTCAGAGAGGCTCAATTGGAGTTTAGAGTCAGTGGTCTTTATCTCTGTCTCCTGCTCCGCCAGTCGGGTCTTGGCATCCGTCAATTGAGAGCCCAATTCAGATAGGGCGTTCTACAAAACATTCATAGGTGTGTCAAGACTTAAACTAAAAGTTATAAGGGTTCAAGTCTCAAGTACTTTGCACCGCAATACCACTTGACACTTGGGGGCTAATGTCTGCCAAAGCAATTTTTTATGACTTTTATATGTTTCAAGTCCCAAGGGTTTTACAAAGTAACAACGCTTGGCACTTGGGGGCTAATGCATGATATTCAGAAAGTTTTTCAAGATTGAGTTGGATCACAATACTTATTGGGACTAGTAAAAGACAGTTATGCAATTAAGTACCGGTTCATTTATGATAAATTGAGCTGGCCCTTGGGGACTACAGGTGAAGTTTACGCTACTCTATTGGACTTTCGAAAAACCTAGAGGCAAAGTATCAACTTATATCATAAAGTCTACAGATCATTCAAGTTCATCATCTGAAGACTTGGGGCTGGCAGAGTATAAGTAAACCGGAGAACATACCACATATTTTAGTTTTAATTGTTTGACCATCTCGATTTCCGAGTCACGGCTGGAGTGCACATGACTGAGATAGCCGGACAGTACATCATTGACATTGAGGTGAACGTAATGGGAGATATCAAACCGCACTTTCTGCTTCTCTAAAGCCTCTTTCTTAGCAGTATGTCGCACTAATATAGTGGGGGTCCCCGGTTCAACAAACCGGCTACCGGTAATCAAAACGTCAGTATCAGAAGTTGTTGGCGGGTTAGATGAGCTAGATGGTTCAGTAATGGTCGGATTAAGGGTGGCATCATCGGCTGGCAACTCAGGAGGGTCCAATTGAGTATGAACAGCCGGGTCTTCTGGTGCTTCAGTTTGAGAGGGAGTTGGCATGGCCGGCTCAGTTGTAGGAACTTTCGGGTCTTCTGTCGGCTTAATCACCTTGGCCTTCTTGGATTTGGCTTGACCTCTAAGAAAGATTTTATGAGACAGCTAGTGTAATAATGCAGTTTTTAAAAGATGCAGAAGAAAGATGATTGTTCTTACCCAGGGGCAGTCTTGAAAGTCGGAAATTGAGTTTGCGACAAGTCGCCAGAAGAGCGAGAAACCTCCTGCAAAGGTAAAATAAAGTTAGTGATGCAAGGGAATAGATCCATTAATGGAAGCAAAAGACAAAGATGAAAGAAACCTCATTCTGGTGTTTTCGAGGAGTTTATTGTAAATCAGAAGGCGGTTCATCATCGTCATTAGTCTGGGCCTGACGGTGGCTCTCATGTTGCTGCTTTTTCAAAAGAAAATGAGGGTCCAGATAAGCCAAAGGGTGCGAAAACCTTACTTTCCGGGTTACCAGTCGAAGTTTCTGTCTTGGCAAAGGGGTTGAGTCGGAGGAAATAGTTACCTCTTCTTCCACGGCCTGGCTGGCCCCCGTGTCGTCCTGGCAATAGTTAGTGTCAATAAGATAGTTAAAAAACTGGCCAAGGGAGTCAAGGGCTACTTCCGACTCAGAAGCATCATCCAGGTGGAATAAGTCAGATGCAGTCTTCTTCTTCTTGGGCTTCTGGGTCATTCTCCTGGCGGCTATGGCAGCGGCTCTAGCCTTCTTGGCAGCTTCATGATCATACTTGGCCTTCCAGAAGTCAGATTTGGCCTGTAAACAAATAAACAAGTTGAAAGGTCATGCAAGTATTTAAACTACTGAGGAAAACACAAAAAGAGAAAGAGGTCAGGGGTTTTCACCTCTGGGGCCAGGTTAAGTTTGCAGAAGGGGTTTAACCCAACCTTACTACAGTCCTCGTATTTGCCGTTCATGAGGATGGTTGACATTGCAACAACGTCTTCTTCAGTCAATTGAACAGAGCTATAATGCAGAGAGTCATTTGGGCCTCCGCCATACTCATACATTAACTTGGATCAGCGGCTTAGGGGGATGACTCGCCATGCGACCCAGCAACGGGTCAGGTCAACTCTAGTTAAGCCGTTCCCCAATAAAGCTTGAATCCTTCTAATAGATGGAATAAGCTTCTTGCGTTCAACAGCGGTAAGCTTATCAGGGAGCACAAACTTGGAATCCAGACATTCCGCGTGATAACCCGACAGTGGTTTTTCATTGGCTGGTGACTTATCTTGGCAGTAGAACCAGGTCTGATTCCAATCTTTGGGATGGCTTGGTAAGACTATTAAGGGAAAGACGGCGCCCTGTCGGCGTTGAATTGAGATTCCACCAAGCTCCAAACTAAGGCCGTTGGTGCATTCATTCTGGCGGTTCAGATAAAAGTATTCTCTGAAGAGTTCCACGGTCGGTTCTTCTTGAAGATATACCTCACAAAGAACATGAAAATTGCAGATATTGGATATAGAGTTGGGTCCAATGTCTTGTGGGCAAAGCTTGAAAAAATGCAGAACATCTCGGAAGAACTTTGAGCCGGGTGGTGAGAAACCCCGGTTCATGTGATCGGTGAAAATGATAACTTCACCGTATTTAGGCTGAGGTCGTTCTTCGTCCGAGTCAGGTGCACGATAAGACATAACATTTTTCTCTGGAAAAGATCCTATGGTGACAAATTCCTTCAAGGTATCCTCAGCAACTGTGGAAGGGACCCAGTTGCAGACAGTTGGTGCTTTTAACGGCATGATGAGCAAAGGACAAACTGAAATGAAAGTAATGTGCCGGTTCAATTCAATGGTGAAAGTAAAAGTTAAATGATGATGGTACAAATGAGTAATGGCGGCTTAAGTAAGGGCTAATGACATATAAAGGAAAAGTGAGCCGGTGTGATAAGCCGCCATGACTAAAGACATTCGAAGGAAGCCAGAAACAGAATTGGCTAAGTGTTGAGACAAACAAGTTTCCCAAGCTATTGCTATTATTCTGGATCAAAATTGGTCAGAAAATTGCTATTACCTTCACCGTAAGGGGCCGAACCGGTATAAACCTCTCGTGTTCTTTGTCCCGATTAACCCCTTTAAGCTTCCTAGTTGCGATGGCCCTACGACTAAGTCCTTTCGCTAGGACATTTGGCGTGACAATTCCACGACAGGTAGCGAGGCACGTATTGTAATGTTGCCATCGAGGATAAAAAGATGGGGTTTACATCATATTGCTTGAATTTATTTCTCTACATCATGTCATCTTACTTAAAGCGTTACTCTGTTATTCATGAACTTAATACTCTAGATGCAGGCAGGAGTCGGTCGATGTGTGGAGTAATAGTAGTAGATGCAGGCAGGAGTCGGTCTACTTGACATGGATGTGAATCCTATATTACATAATGATTGCCTTGGATATCGTCATAGCTTTGCGCTTTTCTATCAATTGCTCGACAATAATTTTTTCACCCACCGTATTATTTGCCTTCATGAGAGAAGCCTCTAGTGAAACCTATGGCCGCCGGGTCTATTTTCCATCATATTAGTTTTTGATCTACTATTTTGCAATATTTTATTTTTAGATCTATAAACCAAAAGAACCCCAAAAATATTTTACCTTTTGTTTAGTTTTATTTATCTATCTCTATCAGATCTCACCTTTGCAAGTGACCGTGAAGGGATTGATAACCCCTTTATCGCGTTGGGTGCAAGTGTTTGATTGTTTTTGCAGGTATTGGTGATTTGTGCGTTCTTCTCCTACTGGATTGATACCTTGGTTCTTAACTAAGGGAAATAGTTATCTCTATTGTTTTGCATCACCCTTTCCTCTTCAAGGGAAAAACCAATGCAAGGTCAAGAAGTAGCAAGGATCATCCTGAATATTTTGACCAACAAGATAAATCTAAAGTCTCGACCAGGCTAACATTGCGCCTCATCAAACCGTCTGTTGACGAGGTCGAGCTCCTCATCAGAGCTCTTAAGCTTCTGATTCATCTCATCCAGGGTCGCGACATTAGCAGACGCCACCAGAGATGAGGCCTGGAATAACAAACAAAACTCACATAGTTTAGACTCCTGATTTAATAGTTTTTCGATCATCCGCCGGGGTTTTCAACCCTAACAAAGTCTCGGAGCTGCTATATACAAGGAGTGTATAACTTTGTTCAAAAATACGCTTTATGAAAAGAACATTACAAGGCTTACCTCGAAGCCCGTCAGGAGGTCACTGAAGGCTTCCTTCAGTCCGTTGTTAATGGATTGAATACTTTGCAGAACCACGCCCATTAAGACGCGGTGCTCCGCAATGACGGAAGAGCTGCAAGGCCTCCTCCATCGCTTCCATCCAACCAGCCACAACTCGATCGTCGGTGTTCGGCACTGGCAGCGGCGCCCTGTCTCCTCCTTCGGTGGAGGGCGGAATTGACGCCTCCGGGGGCCTTGGGGGCTCCAGAAACGTCTTTTGGGAGGGCTTTGGTTGACCGAACTCCTCCTCCTTGTTTCCCAGAAGGGATCCCTCCTCTTTGTCTTTGGTGACCGAGGTGTTGACCTCGGCCATAACTTTGTCACCTCCACCCCCTCGTGTTTGGACCGGGAGGAGTCCTTCAGGATAGCACCTCCCCGGTCTCTCCAGTAAACGGGGGAGGTGTAGAGCGTGACGCGGTTCCGCTCCCCGCCAGTTTGGCTGGCGGAGAATTTCCCTCCAAGACTTGGTCGTTAGGGAGGTCACGCGGTGGGCTATAACACGAAGTACACACAACATGTTAACAATAGACAAAATAAAATGAGTACCTTGGAGTGTACAAATCCGTACCTTTTCGTAGGGGGCTTGACCCTAGGGTTCCTCTTGGGAACCTCTTTGGACTTTGCGGATTCCTTGTTGGAATCCGAGCTATCATCGAGCCGGGCCAACTTGGGCCTACGCTGCATCTTTGGGACACGAGCAGGTTGTTCCTCCTCGGCATCTTCGGACGTCACCCTCTTCATTGCATGAGAGGAGCTTCTCTCCTCCTCGTCCTCCTCCTGCTCCCCGTCGGGGTCAGAGGGAGCTTGGGTTTCCCCAGACATAGAGCCTGGGTGTGCCCGTGAGCGGAGACCTTCTCTGATCTCCCCCATCTCGCTCTTCTTCCTTTTTTTCTTTTCTTTCTGGCACCTAGTATGGCGCCACGATCAGCATTTCCTCTAACAGGGCCGGCCTGGGGTCTTCGGGCTACGGGTTCGGGCTGTTCATCAGCATGGCTTTATCGAGCCAGCCCTGCGAGGAAGGGGAAGAAGGAGTCAGATCCCTTATTGGGAAAACTAATACCTGAACATGAAATTAGGAGAGCATTATTACCTTCTTAGGGGGTGTTCGGCATCAAGGTCGATATCCTCCTATTCGTCTGGCCAATCCTTCTAAGGTTTGAAAAGCATCTTCCACAACTTGTCATGGGTGGTGACGTGGAAGTGGTGCACGGTGACGGGGTCTTCGGACTTATACGCCCACATTGGGCCAACCCTTTGCTAGCAAGGGAGGAGGCGCCGGCAGAGCATCACCTGGATCACGTTGGTCAACTTGGTGCCCACATTTTTTATGCTGACGATGCGCTTCTGAAGTAGCTCCACCTCTTCAGGTAATCCCCAATCGAGGCTCTTTTTGGTCCATGAGGTGAGCCTCGAGGGCGGTTCGGATCTAAACTCGGGGGCTGCTGCCCAGGCTGCGTCACGGGATTCTGTAATGTAGAACCACTCCTTCTACCAAACTTGGACAGTATCTATGAACGTACCCTCCGACCACTCAACGCGAGTGAGCTTGCTGACCATGGCCCCCTGTAGTCCGCTTGTTGGCCGTCAATGATCTTTTGCTTGACATTGAAAACCTTCAGCCATAAGCCAAAGTGCGGATGGATCCGGAGAAAGTCCATGCAAACGATGATGAAGGCCGAGATGTGGAGAATAGAGTTCGATCTAGATCATGAAAATCTAGCCCATAAAAGAACATCAGCCCTCAGACGAAGGGGTGGAGAGGGAAGACCAGTCCCCGGATAAAGTGGCAGACGAACACCACCCTCTCGCTGGGTCACGGTGTGGGGATGACCTAGCCCTCTTCTGGGGCCCGGTGAACGATGGCGGACAGAAGGTAGCCATCGCGCTTCAAATCCTTGATATCTTTGTTGGTGATGGTTGAGGCCTCCCACTTGCCTCCGGCGCCAGACCTGGCCATGAGCGGATTAAGGAAAAAGATGGGGAGGAGTTCTTGAGGGAGAATAGAATGGGTGCTGAAGCTGTGTAGATGGGGAAAGCAATGGCTAGAGGAGAGAGAAGGCATGCACATATGAGGATGGTTGTTTCCCTTTTATAAGCAGCTGTAATACCAAAGGATCCGAGGCAGTTAGGCACAAGGAATGAGGTATGGGGCTCGCTGCGCGGTTAGAGGGTGAGATGGGATTGACAGCTGGTGGGCCGCAGATTGCCAGGGTGGTCGCAGCCTGCGTTTGAACTGGGGGCGCGTCAGGGATTTGGCCTGTAGTGGCGCCCAGGTCAGCAGATAGACCCGACAACCTTTGACGAACTAGGGGCCCACGGTTGACGCTTCCAATGGCGGGATGGGGTCCCAGGATGCCTTGCCAACCACGATATGGTGGCGGTCCAGCATGCCGACCCTGATGTTGTCGGGCCGAGCCCTGGCCGGAGGAGCCACAAGGACGACGGGCGGCGGGAAGTCGTGCTGGCTAGGCCAAGCCTCCGGGACGGCTGGTGAGGATGCACGACTGCCATCACCATCCTGCCTTGCTGACAGAGGCGGAGGGGGCGCGACGGGGAAGCAGAAGTCATTGGTGTGCCACACATGGATGGATTCTGGAAAACGCAGCATCGAGACAGCAAAGCGGTCGACCAGGGGGGTTTCGCGTCGGCGAGGTCGTCAGGCTCGGCAAGCAGGAGCTCGGACGTACGAGGGATCATGTCGGGGTTGGTGGTCCAGGCGGACAGCCGGAAGACAGACATGTCGCTACCGTCCAATGTCGCAGGAACCAGCCGGTCGACGAGGCAGAAGGGGGCGAGCGGCTGCACGGTGGAGGAGATGTCTCAGCCATGGTCCGGAATGCCGGTGATCTCGATGTCGACGGAGATGCAAAGTGAGACAGGCCTGGCCCCGGCTAGACGGCTCCATGGATTCAGAATCAGCCAAAACCTGGCAGCACGAACCGATCTTGCAGCGACACGGGCGTGGTCGACGGCATCCCGAAACCGGATGAGGAACTCGTCGTCGCGGCGATGGTGGACGGAGAAGTCCACAAGCCCGAGCAGGAAGCGCTCGCTCAGCTCTCGCGTGACATCAGCGGCGGAGATGCCGGAGCGGTTCCCGGCGATGATGGCCACCAAGGCGAGGTCCAAGGCATGCTCGGCCGCATCCAAGCGTGCAAACCATGGTAGGTAGCAGACGGCTCCAGCCGGCCGCATCCAAGCGTGCAGACCACGACAGGTAACAGACGACTCCAGTCGGCCATAGGGCGGGGTGGCCCGACAACGCCAGGGGCGTGGCCTACGCATAGGTGCCCGCGGAAACGGGGGGCAAGGGAGTAGCCGAAGCAGGTGGCGAAGGGGTGACCGCGGCAGAGGAGGTGGTGATGGTGGCGATGGATGTCGAGGTAGGCTCATCCCGGGCCCGGAGGACGTGGGTGGGGATGGGCCCGCTAAGCTCGAAGCCGAGGAGCCAACGGATTGCGGGGATGATGGGCGCGTATGCTTAGCCGCGAGCGTGACACTCGGGGAAGACGGGCGTGGGGCGATGCAGAACCTCGTAATGTGACCGAACAAGCGGCAACGTCGACAGTGCGCGTCCTTCCGGCACTCAGAGCAAGGGTGACTGGTGCCAAGGCAGTGTGGGCACTCCCAAGGGTGCGGAGAGGACGGCAAGCTGCGAGTGTGGCTGGCGTGGTTGTCCCGCCTGCGGCGACACATGCCGTGGGGGCGCGGGCGATGCCGGCCCTCGGCGACCTCCCAGCCACCGCCATATGCAGGCATGGCCTTGGCCTCGTGCACGACCCGGTGCACCTCGTAATGGGGGGCGAGGCGCACGGCGGGCGGTGAGGGCTGGGGAGCACGATGGGAGGAGGGGACGTGTGGAGCCAGGGCCCCCGGCGACGAACAGAGGGCGAGATGGTAGGACCATGGTGAAGGAAATATGCCCTAGAGGCAATAATAATGTTATTATTTTATTTCCTTATATCATGATAAATGTTTATTATTCATTCTAGAATTGTATTATCCGGAAACATAATACATGTGTGAATACATAGACAAACCAAACGTCACTAGTATGCCTCTACTTGACTAGCTCGTTAATCGAAGATGGTTATGTTTCCTAACCATAGACATGTGTTGTCATTTGATTAATGGGATCACATCATTAGGAGAATGATGTGATTGACATGACCCATTCCATTAGCTTAGCACCCGATCGTTTAGTATGTTGCTATTGCTTTCTTCATGACTTATACATGTTCCTATGACTATGAGATTATGCAACTATCCCGTTTACCGGAGGAACACTTTGTGTGCTACCAAACGTCACAACGTAACTGGGTGATTATAAAGGAGCTCTACAGGTGTCTTCAAAGGTGAATGTTGGGTTGGCGTATTTCGAGATTAGGATTTGTCACTCCGATTGTCGGAGAGGTATCTCTGGGCCCTCTCGGTAATGCACATCACATAAGCCTTGCAAGAATTACAACTAATGAGTTAGTTGCGAGATGATGTATTACGAAACGAGTAAAGAGACTTGCCGATAACGAGATTGAACTAGGTATTGAGATACCGATGATCGAATCTCGGGCAAGTAACATACCGATGACAAAGGGAACAACGTATGTTGTTATGCGGTCTGACCGATAAAGATCATCGTAGAATATGTAGGAGCCAATATATAACACCCTCGATGCGACTATAGCTCCCACGTGTCGAGGCACGACTTAGAGACATAATCGCATTGAAGGCATATGTCGCAAGTTAGGCAATCTTCACAACATCCCATGTAATATGAACAACAAAGGGGAGATAACATAGTTGGCTTACACTCGCCATGTCAAACAAGTACATAAATAACATACATCATCCAAACACTCATGGCCCGACTACGGCGCCAAAATAAAAGAGAACCCAACATGCGACACGGTCCCAATCACCCCCAACTGGGCACCACTACTGATCATCGGGAAAGGAAACATAGTAACGTTGAGAGTCTTCGTCGAACTCCCACTTGAGCTCATACGCGTCACCTGGAGCGGAATCATCAGGCCCTGCATCTGGTGTAATAGTAATTTGTGAGCCACAGGGACTCAGAAATCTCGCACCCTCGTGATCAAGACTATTTAAGCTTATAGGTAAGGCAAGGTAAAATATGAGTGGAGCTGCAGCAAGCGACTAGCAAGTATGGTGGCTAACTTATTCGCAAAGGAGAGCGAGAAGAGGAGGCAAAGCGCGAGCGAGAAACTAGAGAGCAACCTGTGCAAACATTACTCCAACACCGTGTCCACTTCCCGGACTCCACCGAGAAGAGGCCATCACGGTAACACACTCGGTTGATTCATTTTAATTAATTAAGGTTCAAGTTATCTACAACCGGACATTAATAAATCCCCATCTGCCCATAACCGCGGGCACGGCTTTCGAAAGTTCAAATCCCTGCAGGGGAGTCCCAACTTAGCCCATGACAAGCTCTCACGGTCAACGAAGGAATAGACCTCCTCCCAAGACGTTCCGATCAGACTCGGTATCTCGGTAATTCAAGACACTTCGACAGGTTAAAACAAGACCAGCAACACCACCTGAATGTGCCGACAAATCCCAATAGGAGCTGCACATATCTCTTTCTCAGGGCACACTCAGATGAGCCAGACGTCGGGTAGGCCAGCCCAGAGTTGCCCCTGGTAGCCCCGGACATCGCTCGGTTGGACCAACACTCAGAGGAGCACTGGCCCGGGGGGGGGGGGGTAAAATAAGATGACCCTTGAGTCTGCAGAACCCAAGGGAAAGAAAAGGCTAGGTGGCGAATGGTAAAACCAATGTTGGGCATTGCTGGAAAAGCTTTAATCAAGGCGAAATATCAAGGGGTTCCCATTATAACCCAACCGCGTAAGGAACGCAAAATCCGGGAACGTAACACCGATATGACGGAAACTAGGGCGGCAAGAGTGGAACAAAACACTAGGCGAGAGGCCGAGCCTTCCACCCTTTACCAAGTATATAGATGTATTAAGATAACATGGCAATATAATGATATCCCAACAAGTAAATAAATGTTCCAACAAGGAACGGGCTCCAATCTTCACCTGCAACTAGCAACGCTATAAGAGGGGCTGAGCGAAGCGGTAACATAGCCAATCAACGGTTTGCTAGGACAAGGTGGGTTAGAGGTTTGACATGGCAATTTGGGAGGCTTGCAAGCAAGTGGTAGGCATCTTAGCATTGGCATAGCAAAAGAGCGAGCAAAACTAGCATAGCAAAGATAGTAGTGATTTCGAGGGTATGATCATCTTGCCTGCACAGTTGTCAGAGTTGACTGGATCCTCAAAAGCAAACTCAACGGGCTCCCCGTTAGCGAACTCGTCTCCCGGCTCTACCCAAACAAGACAAACAAGCAACAAGGATACAATCAACCACGTGCAAACTCAAACAACACGATGCAAAGATGATATGCTATGCGGGATGCGATGCGGGATGCAAAATGCAAAATATGACAGGAAATGCATGAAACTTGCCTCAACATGGAAATACAAGTGTGCCACTGGAAAGATGAGATGGAATCGCTTGAAAACGATATAAAGAACGCCGGAATCGGAGTTACGGTTTGGAAATGGCAAGCGATTCAAAAATGACACCGGTCTGCGATTTACAGCAAGTAGGCATCTAAATGCAATGAGATGAACATGCTACAGCACCCAAACATGACAACAAAATACATCTCAGGGATGCACACAAGATGCTTAACAAAAGTCTAGCACTGAGCTACGGCCAAATCATCCATTAACAGGTTCAAACAAGCATGGAAAAACGCATATTGCAAACAGATCTCAGACTTAGTGAAATTAACACTTGTCTGGAATTTCAGATCAGGTAGCCCTCTTCGGAGCAACAAAACTACATGCTACAGGACCTGAACATGGCAAAGTAAAGCATGACATGTAGCTACTCAAAGAGCTTAACAAAAGTCCCTTAGTGACCTTGAGCCAAAAGGGATCAGAAAATACAATTGCAAGCATGTGAACATAGCAAAAACATAATCAGTTTCAGACTTAGTGAAAAACTGACACATGCTGAAATATAACTCAACTAGGCATGTTTACGAGCTCGATGCACTCACTACAGAGCAAGTCATGGAAAGACAAGCATACATCCATCAAGAAGGCACAAAATTCAAGCTAGACATGGCAAGAACAATAGCATAGCATGCACGGATCAACTACAACATCACCGGCAAAATTGCAAACAAGTTGACAATATGCCCAGATTCACAAAGTAGCAAAAGTAGAGCTCGATTGACTCAAGCTAGGGTGCTCCATAATTGCAAACAAAGACATGGATGGATATACCACTACAAGATTAACAAAACTCCCTTACTGATCATCCTCAAAAGAGGCACGGATCACTATGAAACAACAAGAACATATGGCATCATGAGATAAACAGCTCTAGGACTTAGTGAAATTACTAAGTCCCTGAAAACAGACTTAGCAAGTGCACCACTTTGCAAGCTTGCACAAGTCACCACACACATCCTAAAAATACATGGGTTGCACCTCTGGAAAGATGACAAAACCCTTAACAAAACGTATGTTAGTGCGGTTTTCGGCCACGCGGTCGTGATCGAACGCTCTAGAACATGGAGCAGAGTTAGGTGGGTTTTGGGCCAAATTGGAGGGGTGTTGGGCTGCAACACACACGAGGCCTTTTCGGTCCCTCGGTTAACCGTTGGAGTATCAAACGAAGTCCAAATGGTACGAAACTTGACAGGCGGTCTGCCGGTAGTAAACCAAGGCCGCTTGGCAAGTCTCGGTCCAATCCGGAAATGTTTAATCCCCACACACGAAAGAAAGCTAGAAATAACCACCGGAGGAGAACGGAGCGCCGGAATGCAAAACGGACAACGGGGAAAATGCTCGAATGCATGAGACGAACACGTATGCAAATGCAATGCACATGATGACATGATATGAGATGCATGACAACGATAACAATACACGGAGACAAAACCCAAACCCGAGGAAATAAATATAACTTAATGCCGGAAACGGCAAGAGTTGGAGTACAAATAGGGAAAGTTATATCCGGGGTGTTACAACACTCCACCACTATGAAAGGATCTCGTCCCGAGATCTAGGACTGAAAGAACGCCGGGTACTCAGAACGGAGGTGATCCTCGCGTTCCCAGGTAGCTTCACGGTCGGAATGGTGTGACCACTTGACTTTGAGAAATTTGATTGACTTTTTGCGAGTCTTGCGTTCAGTCTCTTCAAGAATAGCAACTGGGTGCTCACGATAAGAGAGATCTTCTTGGAGCTCAATGTCCTCGAAGTTGACGGTGCGGTCAGGAGTCTTGAAGCACTTTCGAAGCTGAGAGACATGGAACACGTCATGAACATTTGCAAAGTTTGAAGGAAGCTCGAGTTGATAGGCGAGGTCGCTTCCCTTGCTGACAATCTTGAAAGGTCCCACATATCTGGGGGCAAGCTTCCCTTTGATACCGAAGCGATGAGTACCTTTCATAGGAGAGACGCGAAGGTAAACATGATCTCCGATCTCGAAAGCCAAATCACGGTGCTTACTATCATAGTAGCTCTTCTGGCGGGATTGGGGTGCTTTGAGGTTATCACGAATGACTTTGCACATTTCTTCTGCCTTTGTGATTAAGTCATTACCCAAAAGCTAACGTTCACCGGTTTCAGACCAGTTGAGAGGGGTACGGCACTTCCTACCATACAGAATTTCAAATGGGGCCTTGCTCGAACTTGCTTGAAAACTGTTGTTGTAGGAGAATTCAGCATAAGGAAGACAATCCTCCCACTTCATGCCGAAGGAGATCACACAAGCCCTGAGTATATCTTCAAGAATCTGGTTGACACGCTCGACTTGACCGCTAGTTTGAGGATGGAAAGCTGTGCTGAAGCGGATGTTAGTGCCCATGGCCTTCTGAAAAGAATCCCAAAACTTGGATGTAAAAATGCTGCCACGGTCCGAAGAGATCACTTGTGGAATACCGTGCAGAGAGACAATCCGAGAGGTATAGAGTTCCGCCAATTGAGCTGCAGTGATCGACTCTTTGATAGGCAGAAAATGAGCCACTTTGGTGAGTTTGTCGATGACAACGAATATAGCATCATTGCCACGCTTGGACTTTGGAAACCCAGTCACGAAGTCCATTTCAATGTGGTCAAACTTCCATTCTAGAATGGCAAGAGGTTGGAGGACACCAGCTGGCCTTTGGTGTTCTGCCTTCACTCTTCTGCAGACATCACATTCATTCACGAATTGAGCGATCTCGCGCTTCATTCGAGTCCACCAATATGCTTGCTTAAGGTCCTGATACATCTTCGTGCTCCCAGGGTGGATGGAGAGGAGAGAATTGTGAGCCTCATTCATGATCACTTCACGGAGGTCACCTTTGGGTACCACAATATGATCCTCGAAGAAAAGAGTGTCCTTGTCATCAAGGCGGTAGCACTTGTACTTGGGTTGACTCTTGGCAATCCCAATCTTCACCTTTTTCACCATAGCATCAAGTAGCTGGGCTTGGCGAATCTGGTCTTCTAAGGTAGGAGAGACTTGAAGGTTGGCGAGGAAATCTTGAGGAACAACTTGCAGATTAAGTTTGCGGAAAGCTTCACAAAGCTCGGGTTGATAAGGCTTAAGAATCAGACTGTTGCAGTAGGCCTTTCTGCTCAATGCGTCAGCAATCACATTGGCCTTGCCTGGAGTATACTCAATACTCGGATTATACTCTTGAATCATTTCGACCTATCGAGTTTGCCTGAGGTTGAGATTAGGCTGAGTGAAGATGTACTTGAGACTCTTGTGATCAGTGAAAATGTCCACTTTTCTTCCCAATAGAAGATCTCTCCAAGTCAAAAGAGCATGCACAACTCCCGCCAACTCGAGATCATGAGTGGGGTAGTTCTTCTCATTAGGCTTCAACTGGCGAGAAGTATAAGCAACAACTTTCTTCTCTTGTATCAATACTGCGCCAAGACCTTGGAGAGAGGCATCACAAAAGACCTCATACGGCTTGGATTCATCTGGCGGAGTTAGAACTGGAGCAGTGATCAATTTCTCTTTCAAAGTATTGAAAGCAATATCACACTCCGGAGACCAAACGTACTTGACGTGCTTCTGAAGAAGATTAGAGAGAGGCTTCACGATCTTATAAAAGTTTTCAACGAATCTTCGGCAATAGCTTGCGAGACCGAGGAAGCTACGGAGCTGCTTCACATTCTGAGGAGGTTCCCAATTCACAATTGCAGACACCTTCTCAGGATTCACGGCAATGCCCTTGGCAGAGATGATATGACCAAGATAAAGAACCTCATCGAGCCAAAACTCACACTTGGAGAACTTGGCGTAGAACTGATGTTCCCTGAGCTTATCAAGAACCAAACGCAAGTGCTTGGCATGATCTTCCTTGTTCTTCGAGAAAACCAGAATGTCGTCGAGATAGACCAAAATGAAGTCATTGGTGTAGGCATTGAAGATGAAATTCATCATGCGTGAGAACGTCGGAGGAGCGTTGGCGAGGCCAAAAGACATGACAGTGTATTCATATGAACCAAAGCTTGTTCTAAATGTTGTCTTGGGAATATCTTCTTCACGAATGCGAATCTGGTGATAACCCATACGGAGATCAAGCTTGGAGAATACTTGGGCACCTTTGAGTTGTTCGAACAGCTCATTGATGTTGGGAAGTGGGTATTTGTTCTTGATGGTCTTCTTGTTCACTGGACGGTAATCAACACAAAGTCGGTCCGTTCCATCCTTCTTCACAAAAAGAACACCGCAACCCCACGGAGAAGAACTAGGCCGGATGAGACCCATTTTCTCTTGAATATCGAGTTGCTTCTTCAGCTCCTTCAACTCTTCAGGTCCGAGCTTGTAAGGACATTTGCACATAGGTTCCGTGCCAGGCTCAAGATCAATAATGAATTCAACTGGCCGGTGCGGAGGCATTCCTGGGAGCTCTTCTGGAAAGACGTCTTGATATTCGCAAACGACTGGAATTTGAGAGATGGCATCCAATTCACCCTTCTCATTGAGAGAAAACAGACGGATAGTATCATCACGAGCGGCAAAGACAATTACATCCTTAAACCAATGAGTCAATTGAATCTGCCTGGCTGCACAATCAAGCTGAGCCTTGTGCTTAGAAAGCCAATCCATTCCGAGAATAAGATCAATATCCGAGTTACCAAGAACCACCGGAGAAGAGAGAAACTTGTAATCGCCCAATGTGATAGAAACATCTGGGGCAATAGCGCTTGCATTCATGAATTTACCCGGAGAAACAACAGATAACTGTCTAGGCAACTCTTGCAAAGGCAACTCATGCTTAGAAACAAATGGCCTCGAGATGAAACAATGCGATGCACCCGTGTCAAAAAGAACTTTTGCAGGAATATCATTAACAGGAAGGTTACCCATGATGACATCTGATGAGTCCTCTGCCTGAGCTGCATTCATCAAATTGACCTTGGCAGACTTAGGGTTATGCTTGACCACAGCTGTACTTGCCGATCTGATAGGAGGAGGAGGAGGAAGACGCCTCTGGTTGAAACACTTGTTAGCATAGTGACCCTTCTGTTGGCACTTGTTGCACGTGACCTCTGAAAGCGGACAGTGGTACAGAGCACTCGATCTTGGAGCTTGAGACGAAGTCTTGTTCTGAAAGCCAGGGTTGGGTGGGTGGGAAGAACCACTGCCACCTTTACTCTTCTGCTGATATGGCTGACGGAACGGAGGAGGAGGAAGCCAATACTTCTGTTGCTTGGCCACTTGAGTAGAGGAAGAAGGAGTAACATCTCTGACTCGCTTCTTGGAAGCATCACACCTCAACTGAGCAGCCTCTTGCTTCAGTGCCATGTTGTAGAACTCATCATACCTCAAGGGCTCAAAGAGAACAAGAGCTAGCTGAATATTTTCTCTGAGACCACCCCTGAACTGATATATCATGCTCTTCTCATCAGGCACGTCCTGCTTGGCAAAGCGGGCGAGCTTCTGAAACAACTTGTTGTAGTCATAGACAGACAAAGAGCCTTGCTTCAGATTGCGGAATTCCTCACGCTTGCTTTCAACCACGCTCTGGGGAATATGATGAGCTCGGAAATCTCGACGGAAATCATCCCAAGTGATAACACGTCCACCTCTGGAGTCCTTGTACTGCTGGAACCATTCTGCAGCTTGATCTTTGAGTTGGAAGGAAGCGAACTTAACAAAGTCCTCAGGCCTGATATTACTGCACTCAAAATGCTTGCACAGATCCACTAGCCAATCGTCAGCATCGGTTGCCTCAACACAATTGCTGAAAGTGTTTGGCCCGTTAGCAAGGAACTGGTTGAGTGTAGCAAAGTGACTCTGATTGCTGCCTTGATTCCCTTGGTTGCTCTCTTGAAAAATTTGCATGATCAACTGTGTGTTTGCATTGGTTGCGGCCATCACAGCTTGCCATGCCTCTGGAGGAGGTGGAGGTGGTGGCGGATCAGGATTCGGAGTCGTGCGCGTTGGAGGAGCCATCCTGAAGAGGTTGACCACCATTAGCACATTGACAGATAAGTATTGAAGCTGAATCCAACGGAATGAAAATTGCAACATATAGTCTTCACATCCGAACAAAATGAACGAATGCATTCCTCTTGAAATGGTCACATATCCATAAATTGAGAAGCCACCTAGAATTAAGGTAGAGAAATAAATCAACAAGGTACGGATCAAGAACGAATAATCGGTAAGAAATCCCAATCTCAAACCAATATCCGTGGAAGAAAAACTAGAGCTACTAGAATTCCCACCTATGAAACTCCCGAACCTTTCCGGTTATGCAATCAGGTGTTGGGGATATAGGGGAAGCATAATATCTCACCCAAACTAGCAATTCCTACATCCAGCTGTATCCATCCTTCAACACATAACCAAGAAACCTTCGGAAACCATCTACCTCAACCTTCGAAAAGCATCCATTATACAAGTTATGGCGATACTCCCGAACTCCCGCCCCAGTACTGGGTGGCGTCGAGGTTATCTCACCAACGAACTGCATAAAAGAGATTTTCGATGTCGGCGTACTAGACTCAGGTATTCCAGAACTGCAACGATAAAATTATGATGACAACACCTCAGAGCTCAACTCCCCGGGACACTTCCACTAAACCCCTGACAGGAGGCACCAAGACAATGTTCTCATCATAAAACCATCGGAACGATTCCAAGATACCCGCGTGATCCTAAAATTTTTTTTAGTGAAATTTGAGAAGAGAAGAGTCAAAACTCTACGTCAGGACGCCTTATCAGAGCGATGAGGAGACTGGGAAGTAAAAATAATTCCTAATCTGACCGATATATAATTCCTAAAACACTCAAAACATTTTTCTAGACACAACTCGGCCGCTAAAAACGATCAAGCAATGGGGCTCCTAAGGTCGGGGAAGGCTCTGATACCAACTTATAACACCCTCGATGCGACTATAGCTCCCACGTGTCGAGGCACGACTTAGAGACATAATCGCATTGAAGGCATATATCGCAAGTTAGGCAATCTTCACAACATCCCATGTAATATGAACAACAAAGGGGATATAACATAGTTGGCTTACACTCGCCACGTCAAACAAGTACATAAATAACATACATCATCCAAACACTCATGGCCCGACTACGGTGCCAAAATAAAAGAGAACCCAACATGCGACACGGTCCCAATCACCCCCAACTGGGGACCACTACTGATCATCGGGAAAGGAAACATAGTAACGTTGAGAGTCTTCATCGAACTCCCACTTGAGCTCATACGTGTCACCTGGAGCGGAATCATCAGGCCCTGCATCTGGTGTAATAGTAATCTGTGAGCCACAGGGACTCAGCAATCTTGCACCCTCGTGATCAAGACTATTTAAGCTTATAGGTAAGGCAAGGTAAAATATGAGTGGAGCTGCAGCAAGCGACTAGCAAGTATGGTGGCTAACTTATTCGCAAAGGAGAGCGAGAAGAGGAGGCAAAGCGCGAGCGAGAAACTAGAGAGCAACCTGCGCAAACATTACTCCAACACCGTGTCCACTTCCCGGACTCCGCCGAGAAGAGGCCATCACGGTAACACACTCGGTTGATTCATTTTAATTAATTAAGGTTCAAGTTATCTACAATCGGACATTAATAAATCCCCATCTGCCCATAACCGCGGGCACGGCTTTCGAAAGTTCAAATCCCTGCAGGGGAGTCCCAACTTAGCCCATGAAAAGCTCTCACGGTCAACGAAGGAATAGACCTCCTCCAAAGACGTTCCGATCAGACTCGGTATCTCGGTAATTCAAGACACTTCGACAGGTTAAAATAAGACCAGCAACACCGCCCGAATGTGCCGACAAATCCTGATAGGAGCTGCACATATCTCTTTCTCAGGGCACACTTAGATGAGCCAGACGTCGGGTAGGCCAGCCCAGAGTTGCCCCTGGTAGCCCCGGACATCGCTCGGTTGGACCAACACTCAGAGGAGCACTGGCCCCCGGGGGGGGGGGGTAAAATAAGATAACCCTTGAGTCTGCAGAACCCAAGGGAAAGAAAAGGCTAGGTGGCGAATGGTAAAACCAATGTTGGGCATTGCTGGAAAAGCTTTAATCAAGGAGAAATATCAAGGGGTTCCCATTATAACCCAACCGCGTAAGGAACGCAAAATCCGGGAACGTAACACCGATATGACGGAAACTAGGGCGGCAAGAGTGGAACAAAACACTAGGCGAGAGGCCGAGCCTTCCACCCTTTACCAAGTATATAGATGTTTTAAGATAACATGGCAATATAATGATATCCCAACAAGTAAATAAATGTTCCAACAAGGAACGGGCTCCAATCTTCACCTGCAACTAGCAACGCTATAAGAGGGGCTGAGCGAAGCGGTAACATAGCCAATCAACGGTTTGCTAGGATAAGGTGGGTCAGAGGTTTGACATGGCAATTTGGGAGGCTTGCAAGCAAGTGGTAGGCATCATAGCATTGGCATAGCAAAAGAGCAAGCAAAACTAGCATAGCAAAGATAGTAGTGATTTCGAGGGTATGATCATCTTGCCTGCACAGTTGTCAGAGTTGACTGGATCCTCAAAAGCAAACTCAACGGGCTCCTCGTTAGCGAACTCGTCTCCCGGCTCTACCCAAACAAGACAAATAAGCAACAAGGATACAATCAACCACGTGCAAACTCAAACAACATGATGCAAAGATGATATGCTATGCGGGATGCGATGCGGGATGCAAAATGCAAAATATGACAGGAAATGCATGAACCTGGCCTCAACATGGAAATCCAAGTGTGTCACTGGAAAGATGAGATGAAATCGCTTGAAAACGATATAAAAAACGCCGGAATCGAAGTTACGGTTTGGAAATGGCAAGCGATTCAAAAATGACATCGGTCTACGATTTACAGCAAGTAGGCATCTAAATGCAATGAGATGAACATGCTACAGCACCCAAACATGACAACAAAATACATGGCAGGGATGCACACAAGATGCTTAACAAAAGTCTAGCACTGAGCTACGGCCAAATCATCCATTAACAGGTTCAAACAAGCATGGAAAAAACGCATATTGCAAACAGATCTCAGACTTAGTGAAATTAACACTTGTCCGGAATTTCAGATCAGGTAGCCCTCTTCGGAGCAACAAAACTACATGCTACAGGACCTGAACATGGTAAAGTAAAGCATGGCATGGAGCTACTCAAAGAGCTTAACAAAAGTTGTTAATCAGAAAATACAATTGCAAGCATGTGAACATAGCAAAAACATAATCAGTTTCAGACTTAGTGAAAAACTGACACATGCTGAAATATAACTCAAGTAGGCATGTTTACGAGCTCGATGCACTCACTATAGAGCAAGTCATGGCAAGACAAGCATACATCCATCAAGAAGGCACAAAATTCAAGCTAGACATGGCAAGAACAATAGCATAGCATGCACGGATCAACTACAACATCACCAGCAAAATTGCAAACAAGTTGACAATCTGCCCAGATTCACAAAGTAGCAAAAGTAGAACTCGATTGACTCAAGCTATGGTGCTCCATAATTGCAAACAAAGACGTGGATGGATAGAGCACTACAAGATTAACAAAACTCCCTTACTGATCATCCTCAAAAGAGGCACAGATCACTAGGAAACAACAAGAACATATGGCATCATGAGATAAACAGCTCCAGGACTTAGTGAAATTACTAAGTCCCTGAAAACAGACTTAGCAAGTGCACCACTTTGCAAGCTTGCACAAGTCACCACACACATCCTAAAAATACATGGGTTGCACCTCTGGAAAGATGACAAAACCCTTAACAAAACATATGTAGAACTCACGGGCATATCATGCACACAATAATCATGGCTAAAATGACGAAAGTGCTAAACGGAGTAGCAGATCTGACAATTAACTCAAGTAGCCCTCTTCTAACAGAATTTCGGGCATCAAGATGAACTCTAATGAAAATGATGCAATGGAATGAAATGATGTATTCTCTGAGGTGAACATTTTGATATGCTATATGTATGAATCAGAGCTACGGATGCAAAGTTACGGAGCTACGAACATGTGCATATGGACTGAGAATTTTGGGACTTAGGAAAGATTCAACCTCCGGATTAGGGTTTTTTTTCCAGATCTGGATCGGGCGCATGGATCGAGGATCGCCGGATCCTCACCGGAGCTCGTCGCCGGAGTAGGAGGGCCGGGCCGGTGGAGCTCACCGGAATGGTGGCGGCGGTGCCCGGCCGGCGCGGCGGGGCTGGACGAAGGGCGCGGCGAGGCCGGCGCGGAGGCGGCGGCCGTTGGCGGCGGCGGCGCCGGCGAGGCGGGCGGCGCGGCAGCTCTGGCGGTGGAGCGACGGCTCGGGCGGTGGAGCGGCGGGCTCGCGACGGCGGGGCGACGCCGGCAAGAGGAGGCGGGTGGCGGCGGCCGGCTCACGGGCGAGGAGGCGCGGGGCTTCGTGCCTCGGGGGCCGGCTGCGGGCTCTCGGGCCCGGCAGCGCGGCGAAGCGGTCCCGCGGGGCGCGGCCAACGGAGTGGCGACACGTGGCGGCGGGGGTGCTGGGCGGACACGTCCGGCGGCGAGATTTTTGTCCGGCGCGGCGCGGGGACGATTTCTAGGGTTTCGGAGGTAGGAGGAGATCCGAAAATCGGGGGGGTGTTTAAATAGGCATAGAGGAAGCTAGGAGAGTCCAAATGAGGTGCGGTTTTCAGCCACGCGATTATGATCGAACGCTCTAGAACATGGAGCAGAGTTAGGTGGGTTTTGGGCCAAATTGGAGGGGTGTTGGGCTGTAACACACACGAGGCCTTTTCCGTCCCTCGGTTAACCGTTGGAGTATCAAACGAAGTCCAAATGGTACGAAACTTGACAGGCGGTCTGCCGGTAGTAAACCTAGGCCGCTTGGCAAGTATCGGTCCAATCCGGAAATGTTTAATCCCCACACACGAAAGAAAGCTAGAAATAACCACCGGAGGAGAACGGAGCGCCGGAATGCAAAACGGACAACGGGGAAAATGCATGAGACGAACACGTATGCAAATGCAATGCACATGATGACATGATATGAGATGCATAACAACGATAACAACACACGGAGACAAAACCCGAACCCGAGGAAATAAATATAACTTAACGCCGGAAACGGCAAGAGTTGGAGTACAAATAGGGAAAGTTATATCCGGGGTGTTACAACACTCCACCACTACGAAAGGATCTCATCCCGAGATCTAGGACTGAAAGAACGCCGGGTACTCAGAACGGAGGTGATCCTCGCGTTCCCAGGTAGCTTCACGGTCGGAATGGTGTGACCACTTGACTTTGAGAAATTTGATTGACTTGTTGCGAGTCTTGCGTTCAGTCTCTTCAAGAATAGCAACTGGGTGCTCACGATAAGAGAGATCTTCTTGGAGCTCAATGTCCTCGAAGTTGACGGTGCGGTCAGGAGTCTTGAAGCACTTTCGAAGCTGAGAGACATGGAACACGTCATGAACATTTGCAAAGTTTGAAGGAAGCTCGAGTTGATAGGCGAGGTCGCCTCTCTTGCTGACAATCTTGAAAGGTCCCACATATCTGGGGGCAAGCTTCCCTTTGATACCGAAGTGACGAGTACCTTCCATAGGAGAGACGCGAAGGTAAACATGATCTCCGATCTCGAAAGCCAAATCACGGTGCTTACTATCATAGTAGCTCTTCTAGCGGGATTGGGCTGCTTTGAGCTTATCACGAATGACTTTGCACATTTCTTCTGCCTCTGTGATTAAGTCATTACCCAAAAGCTGACGTTCACCGGTTTCAGACCAGTTGAGAGGGGTACGGCACTTCTTGCCATACAGAATTTCAAATGGGGCCTTGCCCGAACTTGCTTGAAAACTGTTGTTGTAGGAGAATTCAGCATAAGGAAGACAATCCTCCCACTTCATGCCGAAGGAGATCACACAAGCCCTGAGCATATCTTCAAGAATCTGGTTGACACGCTCGACTTGACCGCTAGTTTGAGGATGGAAAGCTGTGCTGAAGCGGATGTTAGTGCCCATGGCCTTCTGAAAAGAATCCCAAAACTTGGATGTAAAAATGCTGCCACGGTCTGAAGAGATCACTTGTGGAATACCGTGCAGAGAGACAATCCGAGAGGTGTAGAGTTCCGCCAATTGAGCTGCAGTGATCGACTCTTTGATAGGCAGAAAATGAGCCACTTTGGTGAGTTTGTCGATGACAACGAATATAGCATCATTGCCACGCTTGGACTTTGGAAACCCAGTCACGAAGTCCATTTCAATGTGGTCAAACTTCCATTCTGGAATGGCAAGAGGTTGGAGGAGACCAGCTGGCCTTTGGTGTTCTACCTTCACTCTTCTGCAGACATCACATTCATTCACGAATTGAGCGATCTCGCGCTTCATTCGAGTGATGCACCATTGCAAAAGTTCTTCGTGCTGAGACACCACGTGATGATCGGGTGTGATAGGCTCTACATTCAAATACAACGGGTGCAAAACAGTTGCACACGCAGAATACTCAGGTTATACTTGACGAGCCAAGCATATACAGATATGGCCTCGGAACACAGAGACCGAAAGGTCGAGCGTGAATCATATAGTAGATATGATCAACATAGCGATGTTCACCAATGAAACTACTCCATCTCACGTGATGATCGGACATGGTTTAGTTGGTTTGGATCACGTAATCACTTAGAGGATTAGAGGGATGTCTATCTAAGTGGGAGTTCCTTAGTAATGTGATTAATTGAACCTAAATTTATCATGAACTTAGTACCTGATAGTATCTTGCTTGTTTATGTTTGATTGTAGATAGATGGCCCATGCTGTTGTTCCGTTGAATTTTAATGCGTTCCTTGAGAAAGCAAAGTTGAAAGATGATGGTAGCAATTACACGGACTGGGTCCGTAACTTGAGGATTATCCTCATTGCTGCACAGAAGAATTACGTCCTGGAAGCACCGCTGGGTGCCAGGCCTGCTGCTGGAGCAACACCAGATGTTATGAACGTCTGGCAGAGCAAAGCTTATGACTACTCGATAGTTCAGTGTGCCATGCTTTACGGCTTAGAATCGGGACTTCAATGACGTTTTAAACGTCATGGAGCATATGAGATGTTCCAGGAGTTGAAGTTAATATTTCAAGCAAATGCCCGGACTGAGAGATATGAAGTCTCCAATAAGTTCTATAGCTGCAAGATGGAGGAGAGCAGTTCTGTCAGTGAGCATATACTCAAAATGTCTGGGTATAATAATCACTTGATTCAATTGGGAGTTAATCTTCCAGATGATTGCGTCATTGACAGAATTCTCCAATCGCTGCCACCAAGCTACAAGAGCTTCGTGATGAACTATAATATGCAAGGGATGAATAAGACTATTCCCGAGCTCTTCGCAATGCTGAAAGCTGCGGAGGTAGAAATCAAGAAGGAGCATCAAGTGTTGATGATCAACAAGACCACTAGTTTCAAGAAAAAGGGCAAATGGAAGAAGAATGGAAACTTCAAAAAGAACAGCAAGCAAGTTGCTACTCAAGAGAAGAAACCCAAACCTGGACCTAAGCCTAAACTGAGTGCTTCTACTGCAAGCAGACTGGTCACTGGAAGCGGAACTGCCCCAAGTATTTGGCGGATAAGAAGGATGGCAAGGTGAACAAAGATATATGTGATATACATGTTATTGATGTGTACCTTACTAATGCTCGCAGTAGCACCTGGGTATTTGATACTGGTTCTGTTGCTAATATTTGTAACTCGAAACAGGGACTACGGATTAAGCGAAGATTGGCTAAGGACGAGGTGACGATGCGCGTGGGAAATGGTTTCAAAGTCGATGTGATCGCAGTCGGCACGCTACCTCTACATCTACCTTCAGGATTAGTATTACACCTAAATAATTGTTATTTGGTGCCAACGTTAAGCATGAACATTATATCTGGATCTTGTTTGATGCGAGACGGTTATTCATTTAAATCAGAGAATAATGGTTGTTCTATTTATATGAGTAATATCTTTTATGGTCATGCACCCTTAAAGAGTGGTCTATTCTTATTAAATCTCGATAGTAGTGACACACATATTCATAATGTTGAAGCCAAAAGATGCAGAGTTGATAATGATAGTGCAACTTATTTGTGGCACTGCCGTTTGGGTCATATCGGTGTAAAGCGCATGAAGAAACTCCATACTGATGGGCTTTTGGAACCACTTGATTATGAATCACTTGGTACTTGCGAACCGTGCCTTATGGGTAAGATGACAAAAACACCGTTCTCCGGTACTATGGAGAGAGCAACAGATTTGTTGGAAATCATACATACAGATGTATGTGGTCCGATGAATGTTGAGGCTCGTGGCGGATATCGTTATTTTCTCACCTTCAAAGATGACTTAAGCAGATATGGGTATATCTATTTAATGAAACATAAGTCTGAAACGTTTGAAAAGTTCAAAGAATTTCAGAGTGAAGTTGAAAATCATCGTAACAAGAAAATAAAATTCCTACGATCTGATCGTGGAGGAGAATATTTGAGTTACGAGTTTGGTGTACATTTGAAACAATGTGGAATAGTTTCGCAACTCACGCCACCCGGAACACCACAGCGTAATGGTGTGTCCGAACGTTGTAATCGTACTTTACTAGATATGGTGCGATCTATAATGTCTCTTACTGATTTACCACTATCGTTTTGGGGATATGCTCTAGAGACGGCCGCATTCATGTTAAATAGGGCACCATCAAAATCCGTTGAGATGATGCCTTATGAACTGTGGTTTGGCAAGAAACCGAAGTTGTCGTTTCTGAAAGTTTGGGGCTGCGATGCTTATGTGAAAAAGCTTCAACCTGATAAGCTCAAACCCAAATCGGAGAAATGTGTCTTCATAGGATATCCAAAGGAAACTATTGGATACACCTTCTATCACAGATCCGAAGGCAAGACTTTTATTGCTAAATTCGGAAACTTTCTAGAGAAGGAGTTTCTCTCGAAAGAAGTGAGTGGGAGGAAAGTAGAACTTGATGAGGTAATTGTACCTGCTCCCTTATTGGAAAGTAGTACATCACAGAAACCAGTTTTTGTGACACCTACACCAATTAGTGAGGAAGCTAATGATAATGATCATGAAACTTCAGAACAAGATACTACTGAACCTCGTAGATCAACCAGAGTAAGATCCGCGCCAGAGTGGTACGGTAATCCTGTTCTGGAAGTCATGCTACTAGATTATGATGAACCTACAAACTATGAAGAAGCGATGGTGAGCCCAGATTCCGCAAAATGGCTTGAAGTCATGAAATCTGAGATGGGATCCATGTATGAGAACAAAGTATGGACTTTGGTTGACTTGTGTCGTGGTTCTAAGCCTGACAGTAGAGTGGGGGTAGGTATGGAGAGGCAAGGTCCTAGCTATGGAGAGGTTGTAAGCACAAGGGATGTACGAGTTCAGGCCCTTCTCGGAAGAAGTAACAGCCCTACGTCTCGGAGCCCGGAGGCGGTCGAGTGGATTATCAATGTATGGATTACAAGGTGCCGAACCCTTCTGCCTGTGGAGGGGGGTGGCTTATATAGAGTGCGCCAGGACCCCAGCCAGCCCACGTAGGAGAGGGTTTAAGGTGAGTTAAGTCTGGGGCGTTACTGGTAACGCCCCACATAAAGTGCCTTTACTATCATAAAGTCTACTTAATTACAGGCCGTTGCGGTGCAGAGTGCCTCTTGACCTCCTGGTGGTCGAGTGAGTCTTCGTGGTCGAGTCCTTCAGGCCAGTCGAGTGAATCCTCGTTGGTCGACTGGAAGGCGACCTCTTCTAGGGATGCCCTAGGGTAAGTTACTTGGAACAGGTCCATGACCCTACCCTAGGTACATAACCCCATCATTAGCCCCCGAATGGATTGAGGCTTCGAGTGAAGAAGGAGTCGATGTCGTTTCCGATTAACCTTTGCGCTCTAGTTGTGCGCTGTTCTGGATCAAAGAATCTCTTCGTTGACAGGGAGCAATTTGTCTTCGGTCGACTCGATCCATTCTATTTTTGCGTCGAGTGATCTTTCGAGCTTCGACGATCTCCGAGCGACGGATCGCCGGAAACACCGCGTCTGACAGACTGATTTGTTGCTCGCGGATTCCGCGGGGTGCGAAATTTGGGGGCGCGCGCGAAGCGGGGCAGACCGCGGCGTTCGGATGGGACGGGGCATAGACGCCTCGATCTCCGCGCCGCCTTTTTCGCCACGTATCCAGTCCTCATAACTGCTCCTAGATATGATTAGATCGACCGGGCCCACATGTCAGCCACTCGGAAGGGACCTTATAAATGTGCCCGACGAGGATTTCTGTGCTGCGCCTCAGCATTCTCCCTCTCTCCCTCTGCTTCCTTCCTCCCTGCTCAGCGTGCTCGCTCTCGCCCCCGCACCACTTCCCTTCGTGCATCTCACCGGTGACCATGGCCAAGGAGAAGGTGGCGGCGCTGGAGCGTGCCAAGAAGGCGTCGGCATCGGAGAAGGCGAAGGGGAGATCCACCAGCCGCAGAGGGTCCTCGTCCAGATCCCGCCTGCCGAAAGGCTGGGTCCAAGGAGACTGGATCCAGTCGACCATCACGGAGAAGGACCTCCTCGACATGGCTAACGAGGGCTTGATCCCTCACGGAGCTGCGAGGTTGCCGGGGAAGGAGTGGCAGCCACAGCCAGAAGAGGGTGAGTGTGTGCTTCTGGCCACTCATGTTGATCGTGGGTTTTCCTTGCCGCCAAGCATTTTCTTCCGTGGCTTCTTGAATTTCTTTGGAGCGCAGCTCCACCACTTTACCCCAAACTCCATTGCCTATCTTGCTGCGTTCGTGTCCATGTGTGAGGGTTTCTTGGGCTGTCGACCGCACTGGGGTTTGTTCAAACGTATCTTCACGTGTCGCTCTCAGACCGTGAAGAAGGCGAGCCCAGGTGATGAGAAGACCCGAGTCGTCCAAATGTGTGGGGGCCTGGGGATTCAGGTGAGGAATAATAGCACCTTCCCGCCCATGTCCTTTCCCGAGTCCGTCAGAGGCTGGCAGTCGACTTGGTTCTACTGTCAGGTCCAGTCGATGCCAGGGCAGTCGAGTGGACTCCCTCCATTTACCATGGACCGAGTGAACAAGCCCTCCCCTCTGAAGCTGATTCCGGAGGAGAAAGCCGACGTGAAGATGTTGATGGAGCGCGTGGTGCAGTTGGTTCGGGAGGGGGTGACGGGCATGGATCTTCTGGAGGTCTTCCTCAGGCGTCGCATCCAACCCCTTCAATTCCGGAGCCACTGCATGTGGTTGTACTGTGGGCCCGAAGACGAGACTAGGGTCCATCCAGAAGAAGTCGACGATGCCACTCTGGAAATATGGATGGTAGCCGTTACCGGAAACAGGGACAACCCGCGCGGAGCCAGAAGGATTCCTCCACTCGACCACAACAGCGACCCAAACAAGGTACACTTGCTCTGCTTTCCATTGTGTCCTTGTCGTATTCATTTCTGCTAACCCTGCCGACTGGTCGACTGATCCTTGTTTGGGCATCTGCTAGGCCTTCACCGAGTTGTACTCGATGCCCAATGGGGCACAAGCTTCGACTGAGGAAGGCGAAGCGAGCGGGGGCGAGGCGAGTGGGGGCGAGAGCCAGGAAGAGGAGGAATGGGACTCGGATGCTGCAGGGGATGATGACGACGATGATGATGATGAAGGTGATGAAGATGACATCGAGGACGAGGAAGAAGAGGAGGAGGAGGTCGTTCCACCGCGCTCAGAAAGGCGGTCGAAGCTTGTCCACGACCCTTCGACCGAACGTGGTAAGGGGGTTGCGACCGCCACTCAGTCGACCAAGCGCCCTCGGACCACCTCTCCGGCGCCGACTGAAAAGGCGCCGAAGCAGCCCAGGGCGGCCTCATCGAAGCCGACCAAGCTCCTGCCGAAGATGAAGGTGTCCATCCCCACCATATCAGGGTAATTGTGTTGCTCATATTTTCTTATTCTGTGCGAACTTTATCTCTGGTCGACGCTGAGGTTAGTCGACT